>NC_141108.1:29267947-29792947 GCF_041138505.1 Cibotium barometz
GAGAGAGAGAGAGAGAGTTTCTATGTGAGAGAGTGTGCGTGAAGAGAGAGATAGAGAGAGTGTGTGTGTGTGTGCATGAGAGAGAGAGAGAGAGAGAGAGAGAGAGGCTGAGAATTTCTATGTAGGAGATAGTTTGTGTGGGAGGAGATAGTGTGTGTTAGAGAGAGAGAGATTACATGAAAGATGCATTTATTTGAGAGTGAGCACACCTCACCACTCATCCCTACCATTAAAATTTAATCTAAAATTTAATTAATTAAAATTATAAGTGTGTGTGTGTGTGTATGTGTGTGTGTGTGTGTGCATGAGAGAGAGAGAGAGAGAGAGAGAGTTTCTATGTGAGAGAGTGTGCGTGAAGAGAGAGAGAGAGAGTGTGTGTGTGTGTGTGCATGAGAGAGAGAGAGAGAGAGAGAGAGAGAGAGAGGCTAATTTCTATGTAGGAGATAGTTTGTGTGGGAGGAGATAGTGTGTGTTTTCATTAGTGTATGTGCGGTGTGTACATGTGTGTGTGTATGTGTGTGTGTGTGAGAGAGAGAGAGAGAGAGAGAGCGGCGAGAGATAATTTCTATGTAGGAGATAGTTTGTGTGGGAGGAGAGAGTGTGCGTTTAGATTAGTGTATGTGCGGTGTGTACATGTGTGTGTGTGTGTGTGTGTGTGAGAGAGAGAGAGAGAGAGAGAGAGAGAGTATGTGTGTGTGTGTGTGTGTGTGTGTGTTAGAGAGAGAGAGAGAGAGAGAGAGAGAGAGAGTATATGCATGCATGTGCGTACATCTGCATCTGTGTAGAATGTGCTTCGTGAGATGGGGCAGACCTGGAGAGAGAGAGAGAGAGAGAGATGTAATGAGGGAGGGTGAAAAGAGAGAGAAAGTGAATAAAAAGTATCTTTTAATAAAATATAAATTAAATAGAAAACGTATATGTGTATGTGTGTATACATGTGTGTGTGTGTGTGTCTTTTATTTACATTTATATATACATACATACATATGTATGTATATATATATACATATATATGTTTGTGTGTGTGTGTGTTTAGATGTGTGTATGATATATCTATCTATATATTTAAAAGTGACCACAACTTATCACCCATCTCCGCACATTAAAATTTAATCAAAATTAATTGAATTATGTCGATGTTTGTATTTATATTTTTAAATACATGTATATATGTATAAGTATATGTGTCTATGTATAGGTTTATGTATCTAAAACATAATATTGTATATACTATATATTTACATGTGTATGTGTGCGAGAGAGAGAGAGAGAGAGCGCTTCTATGTGTGGGAGAGTGTATAGGTTTATGTATCTAAAACATAATATTGTATATACTATATATTTACATATGTGTATGTGTGCGTGAGAGAGAGAGAGAGAGAGAGAGAGAGAGAGAGAGAGAGAGCTTCTATGTGTGGGAGAGTGTAAGAAGAGAGAGGGAGTGTGTGCATGTGTGTGTGTGTGTGTATATATATATAGATATATATATTATTATCTATACAGGATTAACCACAACCCCACCTCCCTCCATGTGGGCAAAGGAGGTGGGGCTATTTCAAAATACCCACTCCTCCTTCAAGCGTGAGGAGGAGCCAAATCTCACATCTTCCAATGCAATTTTGAATTTGAATCTACGAAGATCTCATCTCACATCTTTCAATGAAATCTTTGTATACATGCTTGATACACACACTTATATATATTATGTATGTATGTGTATCTATAGGTATGTAAGCATGTATATATAAATAGTATACATGTGTGTGTGTGTGTGTGTGTGAGAGAGAGAGAGAGAGAGAGAGAGAGAGATTACATGAAAGATGCATTTATTTGAGAGTGAGCACACCTCACCACTCATCCCTACCATTAAAATTTAATCTAAAATTTAATTAATTAAAATTACATATATGTGTAAATCTATTTAAGTGTTTGTGTGTGTGGGTGTGTGTGAGAGAGAGAGAGAGAGAGAGTTTCTATGTGAGAGAGTGTGCGTGAAGAGAGAGAGAGAGAGAGAGTGTGCGTGTGTGCATGAGAGAGAGAGAGAGAGAGAGGCTGAGAATTTCTATGTACGAGATAGTTTGTGTGGAGGAGATAGTGTGTGTTTTCATTAGTGTATGTGTGGTGTGTACATGTGTGTGTGTGTGTGTGTGTGTGTGTGTGTGAGAGAGAGAGAGAGAGAGAGAGGCGACAGATAATTTCTACGCGATAGTTTGTGTGGGAGGAGAGAGTGTGTGTTTAGATTAGTGTATGTGCGGTGTATACATGAGTGTGTGTGTGTGTGTGTGTGTGTGAGAGAGAGAGAGAGAGAGAGAGAGAGAGAGAGAGAGAGTATGCATGCATGTGCGTACATCTGCATCTATGTGTAGAATGTGCTTGAGAGAGAGAGTGAGATGGGGCAGACTTGGAGAGAGAGAGAGAGAGAGAGAGAGAGAGAGAGAGATGTAATGAGGGAGGGTGAAAAGAGAGAGAAAGAGAATAAAAAGTATCTTTTAATAAAATATAAATTAAATAGAAAACATATATGTATATGTGTGTATACATGTGTGTGTGTGTCTATACAGGATTAACCACAACCCCACCTCCCTCCACGTGGGCAAAGGAGGTGGGGCTATTTCAAAATACCCACTCCTCCTTCAAGCGTGAGGAGGAGCCAAATCTCACATCTTCCAATGCAATTTTGAATTTGAATCTAAGAAGATCTCATCTCACATCTTTCAATGAAATCTTTGTATACATGCTTACTTACCTATAGATACACACACTTATATATATTATGTATGTATGTGTATCTATAGGTATGTAAGCATGTATATATAAATAGTGTACATGTGTGTATGTGTGTGTGAGAGAGAGAGAGAGAGAGAGAGAGAGAGATTACATGAAAGATGCATTTATTTGAGAGTGAGCACACCTCACCACTCATCCCTACCATTAAAATTTAATCTAAAATTTAATTAATTAAAATTATATATATGTGTAAATCTATTTAAGTGTGTGTGTGTGTGTGTGTGTGTGTGTGTGAGAGAGAGAGAGAGAGAGAGAGAGAGAGTTTCTATGTGAGAGAGTGTGCGTGAAGAGAGAGAGAGAGAGAGTGTGTGTGTGTGTGTGCATGAGAGAGAGAGAGAGAGAGAGAGAGAGGCTGAGAATTTCTATGTAGGAGATAGTTTGTGTGGTAGGAGATAGTGTGTGTTAGAGAGAGAGATTACATGAAAGATGCATTTATTTGAGAGTGAGCACACCTCACCACTCAACCCCACCTCCCTCCACGTGGCCAAAGGAGGTGGGGCTATTTCAAAATACCCACTCCTCCTTCAAGCGTGAGGAGGAGCTCTCATCTCACATCTTTCAATGAAATCTTTGTATACATGCTTACATACCTGTAGATACACACACTTATATATATTATGTATGTATGTGTATCTATAGGTATGTAAGCATGTATATATAAATAGTGTACATGTGTGTGTGTGTGTGTGTGTGTGTGTGTGTGTGTGAGAGAGAGAGAGAGAGAGAGAGAGAGAGAGAGAGAGAGAGATTACATGAAAGATGCATTTATTTGAGAGTGAGCACACCTCACCACTCATCCCTACCATTAAAATTTAATCTAAAATTTAATTAATTAAAATTATATATATGTGTAAATCTATGTAAGCATGTGTGTGTGTGTGTGTGTGTGTGAGAGAGAGAGAGAGAGAGAGAGAGAGTTTCTATGTGAGAGAGTGTGCGTGAAGAGAGAGAGAGAGTGTGTGTGTGTGTGTGCATGAGAGAGAGAGAGAGAGAGAGAGAGAGAGGCTGAGAATTTCTATGTCGGAGATAGTTTGTGTGGGAGGAGATAGTATGTGTTAGAGAGAGAGATTACATGAAAGATGCATTTATTTGAGAGTGAGCACACCTCACCACTCATCCCTACCATTAAAATTTAATCTAAAATTTAATTAATTAAAATTATAAGTGTGTGTGTTTGTGTGTGTGTGTGTGAGAGAGAGAGAGAGAGTTTCTATGTGAGAGAGTGTGCGTGAAGAGAGAGAGAGAGAGAGTGTGTGTGTGTGTGTGTGTGCATGAGAGAGAGAGAGAGAGAGAGAGAGAGAGAGACTAATTTCTATGTAGGAGATAGTTTGTGTGGGAGGAGATAGTGTGTGTTTTCATTAGTGTATGTGCGGTGTGTACATGTGTGTGTGTGTGTGTGTGTGTGTGTGTGTGAGAGAGAGAGAGAGAGAGAGAGAGGCGACAGATAATTTCTATGTAGGAGATAGTTTGTGTGGGAGGAGAGAGTGTGCGTTTAGATTAGTGTATGTGCGGTGTGTACATGTGTGTGTGTGTGTGTGTGTGTGTGTGTGTGTGTGAGAGAGAGAGAGAGAGAGAGAGAGAGAGAGAGAGAAAGAGTATATGCATGCATGTGCGTACATCTGCATCTGTGTAGAATGTGCTTGGTGAGATGGGGAAGACCTGGAGAGAGAGAGAGAGAGAGAGAGAGAGAGAGAGAGAGAGATGTAATGAGGGAGGGTGAAAAGAGAGAGAAAGAGAATAAAAAGTATCTTTTAATAAAATATAAATTAAATAAAAAACGTATATGTGTATGTGTGTATACATGTGTGTGTGTGTGTGTGTGTGTTTTTATTTACATTTATATATACACACATACATATATATGTATATATATATACATATATATGTTTGTGTGTGTGTGTGTGTTTAGATGTGTGTATGATATATCTATCTATATATTTAAAAGTGACCACAACTTATCACCCATCTCCGCACATTAAAATTCAATCAAAATTAATTAAATTATGTTGATGTTTGTATTTATATTTTTAAATACATGTATATATGTATTTATATTTTTAAATACATGTATATATGTATAAGTATATGTGTCTATGTATAGGTTTATGTATCTAAAACATAATATTGTATATACTATATATTTACATATGTGTATGTGTGCGTGAGAGAGAGAGAGAGAGAGAGCGCTTCTATGTGTGGGAGAGTGTATAGGTTTATGTATCTAAAACATAATATTGTATATACTATATATTTACATATGTGTATGTGTGCGTGAGAGAGAGAGAGAGAGAGAGAGAGAGAGAGAGAGCGCTTCTATGTGTGGGAGAGTGTAAGAAGAGAGAGGGAGTGTGTGCATGTGTGTGTGTGTGTGTGTATATATATAGATATATATATTATTATCTATACAGGATTAACCACAACCCCACCTCCCTCCACGTGGGCAAAGGAGGTGGGGCTATTTCAAAATACCCACTCCTCCTTCAAGCGTGAGGAGGAGCCAAATCTCACATCTTCCAATACAATTTTGAATTTGAATCTAAGAAGATCTCATCTCACATCTTTCAATGAAATCTTTGTATACATGCTTACATACCTATAGATACACACACTTATATATATTATGTATGTATGTGTATCTATAGGTATGTAAGCATGTATATATAAATAGTGTACGTGTGTGTGTGTGTGTGTGTGTGTGTGTGTGTGTGTGTGTGAGAGAGAGAGAGAGAGAGAGAGAGAGAGAGATTACATGAAAGATGCATTTATTTGAGAGTGAGCACACCTCACCACTCATCCCTTCCATTAAAATTTAATCTAAAATTTAATTAATTAAAATTATATATATGTGTAAATCTCTTTAAGTGTGTGTGTGTGTGAGAGAGAGAGAGAGAGAGAGGGAGAGAGAGAGAGAGTTTCTATGTGAGAGAGTGTGCGTGAAGAGAGAGAGAGAGTGTGTGTGTGCATGAGAGAGAGAGAGAGAGAGAGAGGCTGAGAATTTCTATGTACGAGATAGTTTGTGTGGGAGGAGATAGTGTGTGTTTTCATTAGTGTATGTGTGGTGTGTACATGTGTGTGTGTGTGTGTGTGTGAGAGAGAGAGAGAGAGGGAGGCGACAGATAATTTCTATGTAGGAGATAGTTTGTGTGGGAGGAGAGAGTGTGCGTTTAGATTAGTGTATATGCGGTGTGTACATGTGTGTGTGTGTGTGTGTGTGTGAGAGAGAGAGAGAGAGAGAGAGATAGAGAGAGAGAGTATATGCATGCATGTGCGTACATCTGCATCTATGTGTAGAATGTGCTTGAGAGAGAGAGAGAGATGGGGCAGACTTGGAGAGAGAGAGAGAGAGAGAGAGAGAGAGAGAGAGAGATGTAATGAGGGAGGGTGAAAAGAGAGAGAAAGAGAATAAAAAGTATCTTTTAATAAAATATAAATTAAATAGAAAACATATATGTATATGTGTGTATACATGTGTGTGTGTGTGTGTTTTTATTTACATTTATATATACATACATACATATGTATGTATATATATATACACATATATGTTTGTGTGTGTGTGTGTGTAAAGAAAAAACATGTAAGTGTGCATGTGCATGTGCATATAGGCAGTAGTAGCCATTAAGGTTTTTGAGTGTTCAAATTTATAGGCAAGCATTAGGCCATTAGGGTTTTATATCTTAACCATGGACATTAGGTATGAAAACCCTAATATAATGATTGGCTAAATGAATTTTTATTTTTGTCTACACCTATATGTTTTATACATTTTCACCTATAAGTATTGGCCATATGACTTTTTGATTTATGTCTTTACCTATATGGTTATGCATGTAAAAAGACTTATTAAAAAGAGTTGTCTAACGATAAAAATCTCATAACATCAACTATTTACATGAGATAGTTAACAAAATGGACATTGAGTCATATGTTTATGGTTGTAGTCAATCACCCACCCTAACCTAATCACAAGGGATAAAAAATAGTTGTTTGATGGATGGCATCATGGGGCTAAGAAGGATGATCCTTGGTGCACACCATTTAAAAGAGATAATGTCCAAGTGTACAAATGTTAAAGTAAAGTCCATGGGGCTAAGAAAGATGATCCTTGGTGCACACCATTTAAAAGAGATAATGTCCAAGTGTACAAATGTTAAAGTAAAGTCTTTGATGGTAGTCATTTGTGAGGACCATAGATGTGAGTCGTTTTGGTAGTCATTTTGTAAGAGCACAAAATAAAAAAGGTTACACTAGCCGTTGAATGGTTTGCTACTTCCACAATGTCATTGGTGGAGTATAGATAACTTTATGGTCTATTACGATTATAGGTGGATGTATGAGTTGAGTTGACAAGATAATTGTATGGTTTATTACGATTATAGGTGGATGTATGAATTGAGTGTGTGTGTGTGTGAGAGAGAGAGAGAGAGAGATTACATGAAAGATGCATTTATTTAAGAGTGAGCACACCTCACCACTCATCCCTACCATCAAAATTTAATCTAAAATTTAATTAATTAAAATTATATATATGTGTGTAAATCTATTTAAGTGTGTGTGTGTGTGTATGTGTGTGTGTGTGAGAGAGAGAGAGTTTCTATGTGAGAGAGTGTGCGTGAAGAGAGAGAGAGAGAGAGTGTGTGTGTGTGCATGAGAGAGAGAGAGAGAGAGAGAGAGAGGGGCTGAGAATTTCTATGTAGGAGATAGTTTGTGTGGGAGGAGATAGTGTGTGTTTTCATTAGTGTATGTGTGGTGTGTACATGTGTGTGTGTGTGTGTGTGTGAGAGAGAGAGAGAGAGAGAGACAGAGAGAGAGAGAGAGAGAGAGGCGACATATAATTTCTATGTAGGAGATAGTTTGTGTGGGAGGAGAGAGTGTGCGTTTAGATTAGTGTATGTGCGGTGTGTACATGTGTGTGTGTGTGTGTGTGTGTGTGTGTGAGAGAGAGAGAGAGAGAGAGAGAGAGAGAGAGTGGGAGGAGAGAGTGTGCGTTTAGATTAGTGTATGTGCGGTGTGTACATGTGTGTGTGTGTGTGTGTGTGTGTGAGAGAGAGAGAGAGAGAGAGAGAGAGAGAGAGTATATGCATGTATGTGCATATACTCTGCATCTATGTAGAATGTGCTTGAGAGAGAGAGAGTGAGATGGGGCAGACGTGGAGAGAGAGAGAGAGAGAGATGTAATGAGGGAGGGTGAAAAGAGAGAGAAAGAGAATAAAAAGTATCTTTTAATAAAATATAAATTAAATAGAAAACATATATGTATATGTGTGTATACATGTGTGTGTGTGTGTGTTTTTATTTACATTTATATATACATACATACATATGTATGTATATATATATACATATTTATGTTTGTGTGTGTGTGTGTGTGTGTGTGTTTAGATGTGTGTGTGTGTGTGTTTATGTTTATGTGTGTGTGTGTGTGTGTGTGTGTTTAGATGTGTGTATGATATATCTATCTATATATTTAAAAGTGACCACAACTTATCACCCATCTCCACACATTAAAATTTAATCAAAATTAATTAAATTATGTCGATGTTTGTATTTATATTTTTAAATACATGTATATATGTATAAGTATATGTGTCTATGTATAGGTTTATGTATCTAAAACATAATATTGTATATACTATATATTTACATATGTGTATGTGTGCATGAGAGAGATGTTGAAATGTCAAGCTCGTATACAGCTGGAGGATAGCACATGGGTGCTGACAGAGTGACAGTATGGTAGATAGATATCGTGTGGTGTGTTTATGACCGCGTCCAGCTGGTCATGTGTGGTGTGGACATTACATTAGGTTTACTTTGTAGTGTGGACATAACACTATGTTGTGTTCCCCTTTGTGTGTGTGAGAGATATGGTGTCTATGGCTTCTCTCCTTCTTTATGATTGATGGATATGGATTAGGGTTTGCTTCTCTTGTGTGTGTTTCATCCTGCTTCTGTTTTTTATCATGGTATCAGAGCCAAGAGCTCATTAGCTGTGTTGTGAGAGTGAGTGAGAGAAGAGGGAAGAAGAAAAAAAAACTGTGAAGGAAGCCATTGGAGCTTGGAGCAAAGGAGAAGCTGTGGAGCACACATCGGCATCAGCAGATCTGAGAGCTAAGGACCATTGGTAAGTGTAGCAAGACCCCCTCTGCGGATTGCAGGTATCAAGAGCAAGTGTAAGAGAAGATTAAAGGTGCAAAAGCAAGCAGAAAATTTCTGGTTTTGAAGCTTTCATGGAAAGCTTGTGAAGGAATGTATTTTGTCAGAAGTATTGGTGCAAATACAAAGGAAACACAGAGGTTCTCATGTATTGTGAAAGGGCACATGTATTAGCAACACTGGAGCAAACCATTACATGAAAATTGATGCATTACAGGCAATTTGTGAAGAAAAATATTCTGGTTTTTTGGACTCTACAAAAACAGAGAACATATGCCCGGTGGAGGATCGATTGCGGAAGCTAGAGGAAAAATTGAGCTAAACCCTTCAAGCACATGTTAGATTAGGTTATTGCTAAGCATCCTATCAACTCAATTGTGATTTGCCCTTCCTCTACAGCCCTCAGGAGCAGGCGGCGCTTTCTGGAGCAGAATTGAAGACAGTTTGAATAGAATTCATGCCATTCACTCATTACTAGTCCATTTGATGCCATTCAAAGCTTGGGGAGTTTAGCAAAGACATTGCTAAGGCCTTGTGATGCTTGGTTGCAGCTCATTTGATGTATTTGGAGCTCATTGAAGTGATTTATCAGAGGTGTGCAGGTTTGCAGAAAGTCTGTCCAGAAACAGAGCAGTTTTAATCAAGGCATTAATCCTTGTCTATATCAAATTGGCCTAATTACTTTGGTACAAGTAGATTCCTATGAGTTGCTAAACTTTTGAATCAAAAAGTTTTGGATTTGGATAAGATTTGAAGGAGATAGAGCATTTTTAGTGAGAGGTGGTACCTGACAGATGCAGAAAAAAGCAAACCAGGGAGCTACAAAAATTGGTGGTTCTCATTCACCTTGAAGAATTTGATCAAACCCTTCTAGGATATGTTGGAGCAATGTGTTGGGAAGCCAATGCAAGTTGAATCATTGAATTTGGACAAGATTTGAAGGATTTAGAGCATAATCTTGACTGGTTACTCGCGAGAAAAAACCAAAAATTTTTTTGTGAAGAAGTATCATTTGGTTTCAACTTTGATCGAGTGTACATTGTTGGTGAATCATTGTGGGATGTTAATGCACACAATTTGCAAGCATTTGATGTGATTTGGAGAGATTTGAAGCTTTACAGGTCCGGCATACAACTTGTCAAAGGGGTACATCTACTATATTTTTGCAACAATGGGAGATGGTCCGATACAGATTGTTGGAGAGAAGCTTGATCGCACTAACTTTCAAGTGTGGAAGTTTCGAATGAAGAGTTTTTTGAAAGGCAAAGGTTTATGGAGTCTCGTCTCGGAGGAAGACCCAGAGCCATACCTACCTCCTCAACCAAATAATGCTCAGTTACTGGCTCACAAGCAATGGGTAGAGCGGTCTTCGAAGGTGTTGCATTATTTTTCCATATGTGTAACAGATGCCTTGCTTATTCACATCCAAGATGCAGATACACCGAAAGAAGCATGGGGTATATTGTGCCGAATGTATGAGACAGACACTGGTGCAAGGAAGATACAACTAAAGCAACAAATTCACAGTGTAACATGAAGGAATCGGAGTATACATGAGTATGTTCAGGAAATCAAGGGTTATGCAGATTCCTTGTCATCAATCCATGCCCCAATGGATGATGATGATTTGGTTGCTCTCACATTGCGTGGTTTAGGCAAAGAATACAAATCTTTTGATACTTCCATCTCAGTAAGGTTGGGAGGAATGCCAGACTTTAATGAGCTTGTGTCATTGCTCATTGTGGAAGAATTGAAGCTTGGCCTTGGTGGTATGAGTGTTACAAGTGGTGCATCCTCGTCAAGCAATGATGAGCATGCAAGGAATCAGGCTTTTTACTCGTCTAGAGGCTTTCGAGGCAGGGGGAGATTTACCCCTCGAGGCCGTGGAGGACGTGGTTGGAATGACAGGTCTACTCAACCACAATCAAATCAGAATTTTCAGAATTCACAGTCATCATTTGGATCACGTGGAGGTCGTGGATTTCAATCCCATAGGGGGAGATTTGGAACAGGTGCTCGTGGTAGAGGACGATGGCAAGGTCCTCAACAAAATTTGAATGGGATTGAATGTCACTATTGTGGCAAACTTGGACATATGGCAAAAGATTGTTACAAAAAGCAGAATGATATGAGGAATGGAAGACCACAACATGGAAATTATGCATCTACCAGTAACAATGATGGGAGTTCGAATCATCTTTTTGCAATGAAGCATGTTATGGGGACAATGGATTCTCAGAATGCTGGAGATGAGTCATGGTATATGGATTCAGGTGCCTCAAACCACATGACATGTCATGGGGAGTGGTTTGAGAAGATGCAACCATTGGATACAAATGGTTATGTGGTCACAGGAGATGATACTCAGCATCTTATAACACATGTTGGCAGTGTGCCTTTGAGGATGCATGATGGAAATGTGAAGAATATGTCAGAAGTGTTATATGTACCATCCATCACAAAGAATTTGGAATCAGTAGGCCAAATGGTTGAGCAGGGATTACAAGTAAGATTCAATGAGAATGGCTGTTTTGTGGAAGACTTTAAGCATGGCTGTAGATTGATTGCCAAGGGCAAGAAGGAAGGAAGGTTGTTCAAATTGGATGCAGGCATACCAGAATTGAGCTCAGCCATGTTTTCAAAGAGCAATGGGATTGTGCAGGACATTGACATGTGGCACAAGAGGATTGGGCATGTCAATATACAGAGATTAAAGAACATGCAAACAAGAGGCATTGTCAGTGGATTGCCTCGATTCAAATATGATGGACATATGCATGTTTGTGAAGCCTGTCAGTTTGGAAAGCAGGCAAGGTTGAGGTTTCCTAGAGAAGGAAACATGAGTAATAGACCACTTGAGATAGTGCACAGTGATGCATGGGGCCCAGCACAAAATCCATCTATCAAAGGAAGTCTATACTATGTGACATTTATAGATGACTTCAGCAGGATGACATGGATATATTCTTTGAGAGAGAAGAGTGAAGTGCTGGAAAAATTCATGGATTTCAAAGCTCTTGTAGAAAAACAATATGGCTGTTGGATTAAGTGTCTGAGAACAGATGGAGGTGGTGAATACACCTCAAAAGCTTTTGAGCATTTCTTGCGGAAGCATGGGATAAGGAGACAGTTGACATGCAGGTATACACCTCAGCAGAATGGTGTGGCTTAGAGAAAGAATCGAGTCATATGTGAAGTGGCAAGGGCAATGCTCAATGAAAAGAGCATGCCAGATTACTATTGGGCAGAAGCATGTGCTACTGCAGTGTATATCCTGAACAAAACACCTACAGCAGCCATTCATGGAAGCACACCAGAGATGCGGCTTACAGGTTACAGGCCAGACATTGGACATCTCAAAGTCTTTGGATGCGTAGCTTATGTCCATGTGCCTTATGAAAGAAGACGGAAGTTGGATCCTAAGGCAGAGAAATGTGTATTTGTTGGATATGCACAGGATCGAAAGGCCTACAAATGTTATAACCCTCAAACTAGACAAGTAGTCATCTCACGAGATGTCGTGTTTGATGAGCTTGCTAGTTGGTACAAAGCAAGAGATGAGGGAGTCATTGACACACTTGAGGCTAATGTGCCTGTGAACTTGCCATCACAAGCAAGTTCTAGTTCTACTACTATGTCTGGGCCAGCAGCAGAAGCTGAGAGTAGCAGTGTACGTCCATGGTCAGGACGTTTGAGGCATGAGAGTGTGAGCACTGGGAGTAGTGCTATGGATAAAGTCAAGAAGAAAGTTGAAGGAATTGGGATCACAGGCTATGAGTCCTCTAGTTCAGAAAGTTTGGATGAGGAGCTCGGAATACCTGTTTTACGCACACCTGGTGCTAGGCAGGACAGATATGTACCACCACATGCTCGTGTTACAGGCGTACAGAGTGACCCGCATGCATTGCGGAGATCCCAGAGATTTTTATCTACCACCACAGAGGCAGAGTATCGTGGAGCAGACATAGCTGCATGTGAGGCTATGTGGTTGAAGAAGTTGCTAGATGATGTCAGGTTACCGAGTGATATGCGAGTTGTCATTCATTGTGACAACATGAGTAGTATTCAGCTTGCTAGCAATCCAGTTTATCATGCCAGGACCAAACATATTGAGGTCCACTATCACTTCATCAGAGAGAAAGTGCTAGATGGGCATGTTGATTTGACTTATGTGCAGACAGATGAGGAGGTTGCAGATATCTTTACCAAAGCACTTGGTAAGGATAAGTTCGAGTATTTCTGTACTAGATTGGGAGTCCTAGAGATGGACATGTCGAGCTTGAGGGGGAGTGTTGAAATGTCAAGCTCGTATACAGCTGGAGGATAGCACATGGGTGCTGACAGAGTGACAGTATGGTAGATAGATATCGTGTGGTGTGTTTATGACCGCGTCCAGCTGGTCATGTGTGGTGTGGACATTACATTAGGTTTACTTTGTAGTGTGGACATAACACTATGTTGTGTTCCCCTTTGTGTGTGTGAGAGATATGGTGTCTATGGCTTCTCTCCTTCTTTATGATTGATGGATATGGATTAGGGTTTGCTTCTCTTGTGTGTGTTTCATCCTGCTTCTGTTTTTTATCGAGAGAGAGAGAGAGAGAGAGAGAGAGAGAGAGAGAGAGAGAGAGAGAGAGTGTAAGTGAGAGAGAGAGAGAGATTGAGAGAGAGAGAGAGAGAGAGAGAGAGAGAGAGAGAGAGAGAGAGCGCTTCTATGTGTGGGAGAGTGTAAGAAGAGAGAGGGAGTGTGTGCATGTGTGTGTGTGTGTGTGTGTGTGAGAGAGAGAGAGAGAGAGAGAGAGAGAGAGAGAGCAGGTGTGTATATGTGTGTGCATGTGAGAAAAGAGAGAGAGAGAGAGTTTCAACATTTGAGAGTGTGTGTACGTGACAGAGAGAGGGAGAGGGTCATGTGCATGTGCATGTGTGTGTGTGTGTGTGAGAGAGAGAGAGAGAGATGGTTGTAGAGAGGGAATAGTTCTTTTCTGGAACCTTGGTCGGCCGCCGCAGCAATGCGCGGGTGCAATACTAGTAGTATAGGAGTGGAAGAAATTATGCACATACTATCCTTGAATGTGCACATATGCATTTGAAGAGGATCACCACACATTTATCATGGGAGATGTTCTAGATGGAAATGTAGTTGGGTTCATCAATAGCTCATTTGACATGGGCTTATCCAATGTTGATTGGATGTATAAATCTAGTGCCCTCCATGGAGTGTTGATGGATACTACACAAGATTTATTGAGAAATTGCAAGTCGAGACATCATGTTTGCAGAGGAACTTTTTACTTATTATAAATTATAAGTTCTTGAAAATCCTCAAACTTGATTTGTAAGATTCCTCCCCAGCCTCTCAAAATGTCCAGCATCTTCCCCTGTAATCAAACCCCTCTTCAGAAATATAAAAGATCTTGTTTCTACCAGGCCTAGAGAGAGAAAATCTTCTAGATAGTGGTAATTCAATTTTTAAATATTTTTGGATAGAAAAATATCTCATCTTATTAAAATAAGTTCCCATGAAACAGAAATTCAAAAAGATTTTCAGAAGGTGCATTAGAAATTAGGTATAATCTGTTCAAGAGGCATTATCCTGAGGGTCAAGATTTTTTCAAAATTTTAAATTAAGGTTCGTATGGACCAATAAGATTCATCCAAATGTAGGAAGGAGATAAATAGAAGAATAAAAGAAAAATCCCCCAAAAATGAGTAAATACTCACATAAGATGAAGAGTTGACTAAGGACAAGGTTAATAGTTAAAAAAGAGAGATATTTAGATGAAATGATGCATTTTTGACACCTCAGTATGGGGGAATTCCCCTCATGAAGGAGGTGCCTATTTCACATGCTTGAATGAGTTTTAAACTCCCAAATAATGAGATATTTTTATCTCTCCTCTCTCCTGTTTCAACTAGATCCAAAAAGTGAGCAAAACTGACCCAAAAATGGTCAAAAATTGACCAAACTGATTTGAAAAATTTTAGAATCAGTTGGCTTGGTTAGAAGCTCACTTTTTCCTATAAATAGAAGCTTTCCCCTTTGTTGAAACTCAATAGTGTTTTGCACTGTTACCCTGCCTCTCCCAAGTGTCAAAAACAGTGAATTTTACTCATCATAATTCATTAGTTTTTACCTTCCCTCTTCTAAAGACTGGTTGCCACTCTTGTTTCTAAACAAGAGTAGAACCATCAAACCATCAAGCCAAAGGAAAGCTCTCAAATTCCTTCGTGAGTTGGAGATTCTTCTCTTTTCTATTCATTTTATGGTTTTTTATAATTTTTTATGATTTTGTCTTCTCTAAAATGAAATTGATGTTATGCCTCATTGAAAAAAGACACTCCCCTCTCTTCTTTAGTAAATCCAACCATTCTTTATCCTAGATGATTGATTATTGGATAAAATCAAGTTTTTCATAATGTTTCTCTTAAATAAGTAGAAAATGTTTACATTAGAATGATTTAAATACTTTTGGTGAACTTCTAATTAATTTTAGTAAGTTAAAAATTGAAAAATGGTCAGCCATACAAAGGAGGTTATGGCAAAATTTTCTAAAAATTTATGAAATAAATTTCATCTTTTATTAATCAAAAAGAGTAATCCCCATCGTTAGAGTATTCTAAAAGTGTCATTTTCATTCATGCATAGAAAGATGCATATTGATTAATTTCTATAAAAGAATGATTTTCAATAGATTTAAATTCTATGAAAGCTACTTATTGATAAATTTTTTTATTATAAAAGTGTTACTTTCTTCATTATGGATTTTATGCATAAAATAATGCATAAAAGTATATTTTTTATTACAAAAGAGTTACTTTCATCATATTGATTTTTATGCATAAAAGTATGCATAAAAGAATATTTTTTATTATAAAAGTGTTACTTTTATCATTATTGATTTCTATGCATAAAAGTATGCATAAAAGAATATTTTTTTAATTAAAAAAGTGTTACTTTTATCATTATTAAATTTTATGTATAAACATATGCATAAAAGATATTTTTTAATATCAAAAGTGTGATTTTCATCAATGATCATAAATGATTTTTATGCATAAACATATGCATAAAAGATATTTTTTTATATCAAAAGTGTGATTTTCATCATAAATGATTTTTATGCATAAACATATGCATAAAAGATATTTTTTTATATCAAAAGTGTGATTTTCATCATAAATGATTTTTATGCATAAGAGATATTTTTTTATATCAAAAGTGTGATTTTCATCATAAATGATTTTTATGCATAAACATATTTCTTATTAAAAGTGTGATTTTCATCATAAATGATTTTTATGCATAAATGGGTGCATAAGAGATATTTTATATTAAAATTGTGATTTTCATCATAAATGATTTTTATGCATAAACATATGCATAAAAGATATTTTTTTATATTAAAAGAGTGATTTTCATCATAAATGATTTTTATGATGATAAAAGTGTAACTTTCATCAGAATTGGATTTTATGCATAATTAGATGCATATAGAATCTTTATAATTAAATAAGGGTTCTCCTTAATCCTCTGTTAATTTTCATAAAAATTAGAAAAAATGAATAAGTAGATAATCTGTGAGAAGAAATGCTACCGTTTCATATTCACTAAGATGGTAATGAAAAAATTTAATTAAATTATCGAAGTCGGAGATCAAGATAAATGATTATTTTATTCCTCATAAGAAATTCATGTTTTATAAATCTATAAGCAAATAATCGTTGAATGAAATTTAGAAAAAGAGAAATTGAAATAGTACCTTTCGAGAAAGTTTAGGAAGAACCTTTCCAGACCCAAACTCTGATTCAGACTATTGACCAAGACCTAATTCCTTCGTCAATGACGATGTGCCCAGTTCAGGAAAAATGTACTCAAATCCCCACCGAATCTGAAACTAAGTTATGACTTTTGATTTTGATCTGAGGATCAAGTTAACAGAATTCGAGGAATTCTGTTTGGAATTCAGACCTGGATCTAGAAGTATTGGGATACGAATTTAAGATTATTCATGGTTTTCAAACAAAATCAAAACTGAAAACTTGAATAGAAACCCTGTTTTCTTAAAGGACTGTCTTACGCCAGAATGCTGAAGGGAGCATTTGGCATATATGTTTATCTAAGGGAAGTTCGGTTGCAACAGCTGGCGAGGAGTGTTCGAGGGACAGCTCACGCAGCAAAAACCTGCCCAGGTCTTGACCAGCCTAGGTATGGTGAAAAATGGTGTGCTTCCGGTACGATGGGCGAGGGCCGACGAAGCGGTCCCTGAGTGAAGTACCAAGACACCTAAGGAGAATCCTGGAGGGTTCTGACCAGGCGATGCACGGGCTCGCGGTGCTTAGAACACCCATACGTATGCCGAGGAAGATTTATATATGTATGTTGACGAAGTGATTATTGTAATCTATTACTGGATCTCGTTGCTGACCAGCTGGTCCCAACGGAGAGTCCATAGTGGTACTGTTTTTGTGAAACAAGGGATTGAATGGAAATTTTGAGTTATGAAATCTGTGATCATATCTATTTTGTCAATGGATTATTTTTATATTAAAGTTTTAAAGAGGAGTGTGTGCATATGTGTTTTCTAAAGCTAAAGTTAAGAAAGGCATTTCAATTATGGGTGGGTGAGTACTTGTTGGATCTACCAATTCCAGTGGCAGGGTGGTGGCTAGACGTCGGTATATGTGGTTCTCGGTGTATTAATATCAGTACCAGTCAGCGTCAGAGGCTCAAGCAAAATATTTCCTTGGCCATGATTCTGATAAGACTAGGGCTTGTTCAGCACGTTCTACTCTGTGATCATTCACCCAAGAACTTCAAAACTTCATGCCGATTTTTTAGACTTCTTAGCTGCTTTATCTCGAGAAATAGAATTAGAGCACCTCTTTGTGTAATGAATCGTGTGTACCATGGTATGTCTTCTTCGCAGTTTCGCTTCTTTATGCGATTACGACTGAGGCGGTGATTCTGGAGCCGAGCTGCTCTATGTACATATTACAACTTTTATATAAATATAGAAATGTTTTCTGGAAAAAAATTTCCCTATTATATAAGTGATTGTTAACGGACGATCTAATAAAGAAAAATCTCTTATCGGACATATGTCATAGATCTCCAATAAGATCATTCTCTTGTTTAAGAAATTGTTTTCCGAACCTCTTAAGTCTTAGGATCTCGTGGATGATATCAAAATAAAAATTTAATAATACATAATTTTTTTGGCAGAATCATGAGACGAGGAAACCGTGGCTGTCAGCCAGACCCTGTCTCTGAAGATGACGAGCTTGACCCTGATGTTCGCAAGGCTCTTCATAGGACTCAGCCAGGACCCTTCAAAGGAGAAGGGGAGAACCTGGGCGAGGCTGTGGAGAAATGGGTGAAAGCCATGGAAGAATATTTTGACGTCACAGGCTACAATGAGCGGAGCAAAATGGCTCTTACCCGGCTCTGAATGAAGCCCATGACAGCCTTATAGCAGGACATCCAGGTTTCATCAAAACCTACATGTCTGTAAAGAAAATCTTCTTTTGGCCTGGTCTGAAAAAGGATGTACTGAATCATGTACGTCAATGTCTGACATGCCAGAAAGTCAAGCTGAAAGAGTAAAAATGCCTGGGAAGTTACATCCATTGGACATCCTCCAGATGAAGTGGGAATGTATTAGTATGGACTTTATTACTGGATTACCTTCAGTGCAATCAGGTTACAACTCCATTTTTGTGGTAGTACAGACTAACCAAAGTTGCCCATCTGATCCCAGTAAAAGAAACCTACACTGCAGTGGATGTGGCCAGAGCTTTCCTCAAAGAAATCTTTAGATTGCATGGCCTACCCAGGAGAATAGTAAGTGATCGAGATCCCAAGTTTACTTCAAGGTTCTGGATTGCATTTTTCGAAGTAGTGGAAACTTTCTTGGATCTCAACACAGCTTATCACCCTGAGACCGATGGTCAAACTGAAAGGGTAAACCAAGTAATCGAAGATATACTTCGGACATGCTGTGGCAAGGAACCCAAGAAGTGGCTAAGCTATCTGCACCTAGTCGAGTTCGCCTACAATGCTTCTTATCACCGAAGTATCGGGATGAGCCCTTTTAAAGCTCTGTATGGACAAGATTGCTTAACTCCATTAACTTGGTCTGACCCATTGATTAGGGTCGAGATGTCCTCCAGACAGATGCTTGACGATATGGAGCAGCAGATGCAGGCAATTCGTAAAGATATAAAAGAAGCCCAGGATAGACAGAAGCAATATGTAGATAAGAAGAGGACAGACAGAAAGTTTGATGAAGCAGATATGGTCTTCATTAGAGTATGGCCCAAAAGAAGTTCTCTATCCCTTGGGAAGTACAAGAAGTTATCCCCCAGATATTGTGGGCCATATCTGATTACTAAGAAAGTAGGTGACTTAGCCTACGAGCTTCTTCTACCTCCTCATCTCAAAATTCATAATGTATTTCATGTAAGCCTTCTACAGAAATATGTACCAAGCCCAAATAAGGTGCTTGATGAGGAAATCCTAACCTCTTCAACCCAAGGGAAGATGGCACTCCAACCTGAAGAAATTCTTGATGTTTGAGAGAAGATTCTCAGGAAAAGAATTCTCAGAGAATTATTGGTAAAATGGAAGTTCTATCCGTTTGAAGATGCCACCTGGGAGAATGAAGTCGATCTGTTGTTGCGGGATTCCCCCAATTTGCGAGATGAGGGCATCTCTTCAAGTGGGAGAGAATGTAAGATTCCTCCCCAGCCTCTCAAGATGTCCAGCATCTTCCCCTGTAATCAAACCCCTCTTCAGAAATATAAAAGATCTTGTGAGATCCCTGTTCCCCACCGATCAACGGATTCGGGGTACTAGCAGCGAAAATAGCACATCATGCGTGGGTAGGGGTCTCACACTCGGGGCCTCGCCCACGGATATCCGGACAAGAGACTAATCCGTCGGTTTGTCCAAAACCGAAACTGGAAAAACTTCCTTTACTCGGAAAGCATGGGCGATTCCACCAGGATAACTCTTTACTCTAACGTAGTCAAGATCATTACGGATCAACTGATCTGACTGCACCTTTAACGGTACTTGGTCAAATCAAGGTAGAAACTTGCACTTGGATCATTGGGATCAACGCTTTTTTCCCCATCAAGAGGCACAGCCGTTGATTCCTATCCATAGAACAATTTCTATCCGGGATTTACTTTATCTATCGTAAAAACAAAGTTGAGTCTCGATTTATGGATCCATCAGTCCAGCCTAACCCCTTCCGATCCCATGGGTTAGCCAACCGCCCAACCACTGTAGTGATGGGATCCAATTTGGAATTTGGTTAGGTTTTGTCCCGGGTACCAAGGAAAAGAGTTCCAAGGCCCCCTAGCCGGAATTTCATGCAAACATAAAACTAGCCACACCACTTACACACCCAATATGAAAATTGCCTTTTTCTTAGCATCAGCTAACTTTAAAACAATCCTTTAATGAAACCATAGTACCACTGATCACAATCTCCCAATTTATCCAGTTGATTCATAATTTCCCATCATTCCTTCATCAGAGTATCTATGGCATCATTGGCAACTAGAACGCTCACCACCTGTCCACACAGAGGCCGTTTCCATAATTCCTAGCCCATAATACTCGGCAATATAATCACTTATCAAGAAGGACTCTCGTTGAAGATTAGCAAGATCAACCAACAGATCCATATAAAAGAGCCATGGACTCATCCGTTGAGGACCAGCAAGGTCAGTCAACCAGATCCATGCCCGGTTTCACAAAACAACTCTTACTCCTTGTTCCAATATCTTCCTCGACGCACGCGTGGGTATCCTAGGCGACCCAGAGCCCGAGCACCGTATGGTCAGCACCCTCTAGGATCCTTCGCAGGTGACCTAGCGCTTCACTCATAGGCCGCTTCCTTGGTCCCTCATCCACCGTACCGGAAGCTCACCATTTTAATCGAACCGAGGCTGGTCAAGACCTCGGTCGACCTTGCTACGCGAGACGTCCTCCATTGACTCTCCGTCAGCAGTTGCAACTTTATCAGTTAGGTCTCCACGACCTTAATCACAAGACGGTCAAAATGCTTCCCCAGCATTCTTGACATAAAACAGCCATTTACAAACAGCATTTACAGACAGTTTACAAATACAGTTTCTATATTAACTCTCATTTTTCCACATTATCCCTCATTAATCCACATTACTTATTCCACATTCCATGTATATGTGTACTCATCCAATCACCTCCTTTTCCATCTCTTCACTTCAGATTCCTTCACATCACATATCATATATTCACATCCATATCCACATCCATACATCCACATCCACATCCACATTCACATCCATACATCCACATCTACATGCTTATCTCCATTTTCACATCCTCATTTATACATCCACATCCCATATCCACATTCATACATACACATCCATATATCCACATCTACATCCACATACATACATACATCCACATCCACATTCCACATTCACATCTATACATCCACATCTACATTCACATTCACATACATCCACATCCACATTCCCATACATCCACATCTATACATCCACATTCCACATTCACATCTACATTCACATTCACATACATGCATCCACATCTACATGCTTACCTCCCTTTTCACATCCTCATTTATACATCCACATCCCATATCCACATTCATACATACACATCCATACATCCACATCTACATCCACATACATACATACATCCACATCCACATTCCACATTCACATCTATACATCCACATCTACATTCACATTCACATACATCCACATCCACATTCCCATACATCCACATCTATACATCCACATTCCACATTCACATCTACATTCACATTCACATACATGCATCCACATCTACATGCTTACCTCCATTTTCACATCCTCATTTATACATCCACATCCCATATCCACATTCATACATACACATCCATACATCCACATCTACATCCACATACATACATACATCCACATCCACATTTCCATTCACATCTATACATCCACATCCATTCACATCTATACCTCCACATCTACATCCACATTTACATCTATGCATATACATCTTCATGCATATATCCATTTTCATGTTCATACATCCACACTCCCATCTCCATATCCACACATCCACATACATACATCCATTTTCACATTCCCATTTATATAACCCCATATACTTTCACATCTAATCTTTTACATCACATCCATTCTCGCCCTATCACAACCCATATACATCTTATCCTATCACATACACTTCTTACCTCATCCCCCCATACACATCTTAATTCATCTTATCACATCCTAACTTATTTCATAAGCATCCTATCACCTCTTATCACACCTCTTATCACATCCTATCACTTTCCATACGCATCTTATCAATTCTTATCACATCTCATACACCTCTTATCACATCTTATCACATTTCATATCTTTTTTTTTTTTAAAAGAGAATTCTTTTATTTGATATAAGATTTCTCTACACATTTATTTATACATAAATTCCATTTAAGGAGACTAACACTTTCGAAATTAAAATCAATCTTTTATGCATCTTCTTATGCATGATTTCAATTTGGTAGGGAATTATACTTTTAGAATAAAAGAATTTCTCTTATGCATCTAAGTTAAGCATAAAATCCATTTATGAGCAAAATCATACTTTTAGTATAAAAAAAATATCTTTTATGCATACCTATATGCATGAAATCCAATATGATAAAAGTAACACTTTTGATATAAAAATTTTTCCTTTATGCATACTTCTATGCATGAAAATTAAAAATGATAAAAGTAACACTTTTAATATAAAAATTTTCTTTTATGCATACTTTTATGTATGAAATAAAAATGATAAAAGTAACACTTTTGATATAAAAATTTATCCATTATGCATACTTCTATGCATGAAAATAAAAATGGTAAAAATAACACTTTTGATATAAAAATTTATCCTTTATGCATACTTCTATGCATGAAAGTAAAAATGATAAAAGTAACACTTTTGATATAAAAATTTATCCATTATGCATACTTCTATGCATGAAAATAAAAATGGTAAAAATAACACTTTTGATATAAAAATTTATCCTTTATGCATAATATTAAAATTCAATTTCTCCATGATTATAATGAAATTCTTTCAATTAATCTAGGATGATGATTCCTAGAATATGGTAGGAAGTCCTCTTTTTATGCTTTGAATGAAAATTTTTTATGCATAATTTTTATAAAAATTTTGCCATAGCTCCGCTGCTATGACTGATAAATCTCAATTTTTCTACGGGATAAAGCTTATCATTAAGGAAATAATTAAAATGATTCTCTAATTGGATCCTTAATCCATAATGGATTGAATCATCAATATACATAAACTAAAAGCATAAGAAAAAGCCATTAATTTGGCCTCAAGCATAGCTTTATCTTGGGTTAAGGAAAAGCTTTATGAAAAGCTTGATTTGGATTGAGAATGGGTCATGAGTATGACCATTTCTTGAGTGAGAGAGAGAATTTACATAAGAATCATTAGAATTTAAACATAAATGAAAATTAACTTCAATAGCATTTATTAAATTATGTAACTCTTCACTACTATTCAAACTTCAATAGCATTTAAAAAAAAACCATACCAATTAAACTTCTCAAGCTTGAGAGGGGTTGAGAAGAGAGAAACATTGAGAAATTATAGAAAGATGAATATTCACTAATTACCTTACAACTTGCTTGATTCTTTGTTCACGGTAGAGGCCCCCAACCAATCAATTGGTTAAGTATGTTGATGGAGCCACTAATGGGGATTGAAGAAAGAGGGAAGCTCCAAAAACTAGTGAATTATTAAATGAATTCACAGTTCTTGGCTTAGGTGGAGTAGAGTAACGATGCATAAACACTATATATTTTTCAACAAGGGTGAGGCTTCTATTTATAGGAAAAATTGAGCTCCTAACCAAACAAACTGATTCTAGAATTTTCTAAATCAGTTTGGTCAATATTTGACCATTTTTAGGTCAGTTAAGCTAACTTTTTGGAACTAGACTTGAATGAGGAGAGAGGAGAGATGAAATATCTCAATTTTTATGAGTTTAAAACTCATTCAAGCATGTGAAATATGCACCTCCTTTAAAGAACTCCCCTTCCTTACATATGTCATATTTTTAATATTGCTCATAGTTTTTTACTAATAAACCTTGTACATTTTCAACTCTTCATCTTATGTGAAATATGCACCTCCTTTAAAGAACTCCCCTTCCTTACATATGTCATACTTTTAATATTGCTCATAATTTTTTATTAATAAACCTTGTACATTTTCAACTCTTCATCTTATGTGAAATATGCACCTCCTTTAAAGAACTCCTCTTCCTTACATATGTCATACTTTTAATATTGCTCATAATTTTTTACTAATAAACCTTGTACATTTTCAACTCTTCATCTTATGTGAAATATGCACCTCCTTTAAAGAACTCCTCTTCCTTACATATGTCATACTTTTAATATTGCTCATAGTTTTTTTTACTAATAAACCTTGTACATTTTCAACTCTTCACCTCATGTGAGCATTTACTCATTTTTGGGTATTTTCTTTTTACAAGTTGGATTTATCTCCTCCCTACACATGGATTGATGCTATTGGTCCATAGGAACCTTAATTGGACCATAGTCTAAAGATTTCTGAAAATCTAGACCCTTAGGCTAAGGTTCTTTATAGCTATTTTCAATTAATTCCAATTGCACATTGGAAAATTCTTTTTTGAATTTCTGTTTCAGGGGAACTCATCTGAATTAGAAGAGATATTTTTCTATCCAAAATATTCAAAATCTGAATATTCTCTCTCTAGAATATTTTTCTCTCTCTAGGCTAAAACAGATAGAAACAAGGTCTTTATATTTCTGAAGAGGGATTGATTACAGGGAAAGATACTAGACATCAAAAAGGGGGTGGGGGAGGAATCTTACATTCTACCCCACTTAAAAAAATGCGAGATGTCCTCATCTCGCAAACTGGGATAATTTCGCAAGATGCACGAATATGAGACTTAGAGAAAAATTTTAATCAAGATTAACCACCAAGATAAGTCTTAAAGAGAGCAAGATTCAAAATACGAACAAGATTTAAACTTTATTCATTCTCGGAACTTATACAGTAAAGATAGAGGAACTCTTTACACTTCCATAAGCCCGTCCATCATATGGTCACAAAAGCAGTCCTCACATGCTGCACAAGTATAAGGTAACTCATCTATGGGAATGATTCTGTGGGTTATTGCTGCGCCTATCTCAGTGGTATGAGGTGTTCTAAGAAAAGGACCTCTGAGAGGCAAGCCAAAAACGGGGTAAAGGCATATCTTCTCATGAGGAAGAAAACACGCCAGTAAGAAGACCCGCTCAGAAAACCCAGGATGCCTTGATCTCATGACGCAGTAGTATCGGGGACCCAAACCCAAAGCTTCAATAACCATGGCCAAGCGGACATTGTTACGAAAGTGCTGCTGACCCCAGGGTGTTACCCTAGTTATGTCTTGATAGGTCCGCCATTTTGTCTGCGCTACAGAAGTTCCCAAGTGAGGGAAAAGTGAGCGCTCATACTGCTCTATAAAATCTTTCTTCACAGACTCCCTTGCGTCTTGAAGGTGAGAAATCATCATGGATAAAACTAATTCTTGTTGCCAAGCCATGAAGGAGATTAAGAAAGAAAGGAGATCGATGGAAGTAAGATTACTGTGAACGACAAGTAAAAGTTACGACTTATATAAAGGAAGGAGCTAGCGTAACTTAGAAGCCAACGGTAACTTGCCACTGAAGTTTTACCGTCTTTCCATGATTTGGGTTTGGCACATTTTTCTATAGAAGGCATTCAAACTTTGAGATGAGGAGATAAAAGAAGCTCGTAAGCTAAATCACCTACTTTCTTTGGTCCACAATATCTGGGAGATAACTTCTTCCCAAGAGATAAAGAACTTCTTTTGGGCCGTACTCGAATGAAGACCAAAACCTTGATATCCAAAACATCGATTCTCCTTCTGAACTCATTGTTCTGAATCTTAAAACAGGTGGGACTCTTGAGAAGTATTCAGGAAAAAGGTTCTTCCTTTTTTAAACAGAATCTTTCTTTTATTTTAGAGAGAGAATAATTATAAGATCAGAAAGGGAGATTCTTACTCCTGTATACCTCTAAGGCTGGGGGAGAATCTTACATTCTACCCCACTTGAAAAGTGCGAGATGTCCTCATCTCGCAAGGGAGAGGACAACTCTTTTTCTTAAGATCCAATTTATTCTGGGGTTCCTTATATTCTGGTCAACCCAACAGAATACGAGGAAAATTATCCCTTATATAGAACTCATCATTAAATAACAATTCATTCAGATCATATCATTCATATCTTTAACACGATAATGGTCCATTAGTCTGAAAATTTTCCTTCTGAACATTCCTCCACAGGAATTTTAGTTAAGCAAGTTCTCAATTTGTCATCCCTTAACTTAATCTACCGTCTCAAGTGTTAACAGTAGCAATCTGACAGCACAATCCACTAATCTCATAGTGATTTGCTGAAATCATTATCATCATTCCAGTTATGAATATCATCACTGGGACTCGTCCCATTCATCCTCATTGTGGTTTCGCTCAGCTTATTACATTTCAACTAAATTTCGAAAATCGTCATTTTTCAATCAGAATCCAATTCAATTCATCAATTCTCAAACAGAATTAAAAATCATATCAACCACATTCGAAATCATCATCTGGATAGCATTAACGCTTATAATTTCAAGTCTTAGATTTACTCGTATATACTATCGGTAAAGAGCTGCAGTTATACCCTCGGTATATACGGATAGTCATGATACTCGAAACTATAAGGTAAATACCATCATGTCTAGGTCTCAAGCAAGTCAGGGTTCCATACAATTGCGGTACTTCCAATTGAAGACCCAATTACTAATTTACGAATTTCAATTTGAATTAACAATTTGTATGAATTATATCATACAATTACAACCTTTTTGTGCGTCTTGATAAACTTTTGACCTAATTTGCTCCTCAGTTGATCTTATTGGAGATCTATGACTTAAGTCTGATAAATAGATTTTTCTTTATCCGATCGTCCGTAAAAAAAACATTTGTATATTTATATACAAGTTGCAATAATTACATAGAGTGGTTCGGCTCCAAAATTCAAAATCTCTTCGAGAGACGTATAAGACGACGGTACTGGGCCATAGTCATGCCCTGTTACATAAGTTCTCTAACTGCGAAGGAAATTATTATTTTCTCCTTAGGGATAAATCGACTAAGGAGTCTATAAATTTGACATGAAAGTCTGAAATTTCGAGGTGTCGAATGATATAGAATGACACCACGCACCATTTTCAGCTTTAACAGGATCATAGTCAATGAGAGATTCTGCCACAGCATTGTACGGCGGTTGCAATGAGCGTGGACATATTGCCCTGCAACCCACTTATGTTGTATTCTCTCCACTGGGGTAGGAAAATATAAATCCTTGAAATGGCGTGCAAGTCTTACTCGGCTTGTTTGAGTTGAAGCGGAAGAGTTGAGATGCTCGAAGGCAAATGCAATCATATCTTCAGACTGGGTGAGGTCGGGAATACCAGATAAATGTGGAACTTCCATCTATAAAAACAATTTCTTTGATTAAAATTTCTTCATTAAAGAAGCTTACGGGATGAAAATACATTATGAAAATGCTGTTTCTGAATTCTTATTACCAATTTCAGATAAGAATTTAATTATCTTTATTAGCTTTCAAAAGCGGCTCTGATACCAACTGTGAGATCCCTGTTCCCCACCGATCAACGGATTCGGGGTACTAGCAGCGGAAGTAGCACATCATGCGTGGGTAGGGGTCTCACACTCGGGGCCTCGCCCACGGATATCCGGACAAGAGACTAATCCGTCGGTTTGTCCAAAACCGAAACTGGAAAAACTTCCTTTACTCGGAAAGCATGGGCGATTCCACCAGGATAACTCTTTACTCTAACGTAGTCAAGATCATTACGGATCAACTGATCTGACTGCACCTTTAACGGTACTTGGTCAAATCAAGGTAGAAACTTGCACTTGGATCATTGGGATCAACGCTTTTTTCCCCATCAAGAGGCACAGCCGTTGATTCCTATCCATAGAACAATTTCTATCCGGGATTTACTTTATCTATCGTAAAAACAAAGTTGAGTCTCGATTTATGGATCCATCAGTCCAGCCTAACCCCTTCCGATCCCATGGGTTAGCCAACCGCCCAACCACTGTAGTGATGGGATCCAATTTGGAATTTGGTTAGGTTTTGTCCCGGGTACCAACGAAAAGAGTTCCAAGGCCCCCTAGCCGGAATTTCATGCAAACATAAAACTAGCCACACCACTTACACACCCAATATGAAAATTGCCTTTTTCTTAGCATCAGCTAACTTTAAAACAATCCTTTAATGAAACCATAGTACCACTGATCACAATCTCCCAATTTATCCAGTTGATTCATAATTTCCCATCATTCCTTCATCAGAGTATCTATGGCATCATTGGCAACTAGAACGCTCACCACCTGTCCACACAGAGGCCGTTTCCATAATTCCTAGCCCATAATACTCGGCAATATAATCACTTATCAAGAAGGACTCTCGTTGAAGATCAGCAAGATCAACCAACAGATCCATATAAAAGAGCCATGGACTCATCCGTTGAGGACCAGCAAGGTCAGTCAACCAGATCCATGTCTGGTTTCACAAAACAACTCTTACTCCTTGTTCCAATATCTTCCTCGACGCACGCGTGGGTATCCTAGGCGACCCAGAGCCCGAGCACCGTATGGTCAGCACCCTCTAGGATCCTTCGCAGGTGACCTAGCGCTTCACTCATAGGCCGCTTCCTTGGTCCCTCATCCACCGTACCGGAAGCTCACCATTTTAATCGAACCGAGGCTGGTCAAGACCTCGGTCGACCTTGCTACGCGAGACGTCCTCCATTGACTCTCCGTCAGCAGTTGCAACTTTATCAGTTAGGTCTCCACGACCTTAATCACAAGACGGTCAAAATGCTTCCCCAGCATTCTTGACATAAAACAGCCATTTACAAACAGCATTTACAGACAGTTTACAAATACAGTTTCTATATTAACTCTCATTTTTCCACATTATCCCTCATTAATCCACATTACTTATTCCACATTCCATGTATATGTGTACTCATCCAATCACCTCCTTTTCCATCTCTTCACTTCAGATTCCTTCACATCACATATCATATATTCACATCCATATCCACATCCATACATCCACATCCACATCCACATTCACATCCATACATCCACATCTACATGCTTATCTCCATTTTCACATCCTCATTTATACATCCACATCCCATATCCACATTCATACATACACATCCATATATCCACATCTACATCCACATACATACATACATCCACATCCACATTCCACATTTACATCTATACATCCACATCTACATTCACATTCACATACATCCACATCCACATTCCCATACATCCACATCTATACATCCACATTCCACATTCACATCTACATTCACATTCACATACATGCATCCACATCTACATGCTTACCTCCATTTTCACATCCTCATTTATACATCCACATCCCATATCCACATTCATACATACACATCCATACATCCACATCTACATCCACATACATACATACATCCACATCCACATTCCACATTCACATCTATACATCCACATCTACATTCACATTCACATACATCCACATCCACATTCCCATACATCCACATCTATACATCCACATTCCACATTCACATCTACATTCACATTCACATACATGCATCCACATCTACATGCTTACCTCCATTTTCACATCCTCATTTATACATCCACATCCCATATCCACATTCATACATACACATCCATACATCCACATCTACATCCACATACATACATACATCCACATCCACATTTCCATTCACATCTATACATCCACATCCATTCACATCTATACCTCCACATCTACATCCACATTTACATCTATGCATATACATCTTCATGCATATATCCATTTTCATGTTCATACATCCACACTCCCATCTCCATATCCACACATCCACATACATACATCCATTTTCACATTCCCATTTATATAACCCCATATACTTTCACATCTAATCTTTTACATCACATCCATTCTCGCCCTATCACAACCCATATACATCTTATCCTATCACATACACTTCTTACCTCATCCCCCCATACACATCTTAATTCATCTTATCACATCCTAACTTATTTCATAAGCATCCTATCACCTCTTATCACACCTCTTATCACATCCTATCACTTTCCATACGCATCTTATCAATTCTTATCACATCTCATACACCTCTTATCACATCTTATCACATTTCATATCTTTTTTTTTTTTAAAAGAGAATTCTTTTATTTGATATAAGATTTCTCTACACATTTATTTATACATAAATTCCATTTAAGGAGACTAACACTTTCGAAATTAAAATCAATCTTTTATGCATCTTCTTATGCATGATTTCAATTTGGTAGGGAATTATACTTTTAGAATAAAAGAATTTCTCTTATGCATCTAAGTTAAGCATAAAATCCATTTATGAGCAAAATCATACTTTTAGTATAAAAAAAATATCTTTTATGCATACCTATATGCATGAAATCCAATATGATAAAAGTAACACTTTTGATATAAAAATTTTTCCTTTATGCATACTTCTATGCATGAAAATTAAAAATGATAAAAGTAACACTTTTAATATAAAAATTTTCTTTTATGCATACTTTTATGTATGAAATAAAAATGATAAAAGTAACACTTTTGATATAAAAATTTATCCATTATGCATACTTCTATGCATGAAAATAAAAATGGTAAAAATAACACTTTTGATATAAAAATTTATCCTTTATGCATACTTCTATGCATGAAAGTAAAAATGATAAAAGTAACACTTTTGATATAAAAATTTATCCATTATGCATACTTCTATGCATGAAAATAAAAATGGTAAAAATAACACTTTTGATATAAAAATTTATCCTTTATGCATAATATTAAAATTCAATTTCTCCATGATTATAATGAAATTCTTTCAATTAATCTAGGATGATGATTCCTAGAATATGGTAGGAAGTCCTCTTTTTATGCTTTGAATGAAAATTTTTTATGCATAATTTTTATAAAAATTTTGCCATAGCTCCGCTGCTATGACTGATAAATCTCAATTTTTCTACGGGATAAAGCTTATCATTAAGGAAATAATTAAAATGATTCTCTAATTGGATCCTTAATCCATAATGGATTGAATCATCAATATACATAAACTAAAAGCATAAGAAAAAGCCATTAATTTGGCCTCAAGCATAGCTTTATCTTGGGTTAAGGAAAAGCTTTATGAAAAGCTTGATTTGGATTGAGAATGGGTCATGAGTATGACCATTTCTTGAGTGAGAGAGAGAATTTACATAAGAATCATTAGAATTTAAACATAAATGAAAATTAACTTCAATAGCATTTATTAAATTATGTAACTCTTCACTACTTTTCAAACTTCAATAGCATTTAAAAAAAAACCATACCAATTAAACTTCTCAAGCTTGAGAGGGGTTGAGAAGAGAGAAACATTGAGAAATTATAGAAAGATGAATATTCACTAATTACCTTACAACTTGCTTGATTCTTTGTTCACGGTAGAGGCCCCCAACCAATCAATTGGTTAAGTATGTTGATGGAGCCACTAATGGGGATTGAAGAAAGAGAGAAGCTCCAAAAACTAGTGAATTATTAAATGAATTCACAGTTCTTGGCTTAGGTGGAGTAGAGTAATGATGCATAAACACTATATATCTTTCAACAAGGGTGAGGCTTCTATTTATAGGAAAAATTGAGCTCCTAACCAAACAAACTGATTCTAGAATTTTCTAAATCAGTTTGGTCAATATTTGACCATTTTTAGGTCAGTTAAGCTAACTTTTTGGAACTAGACTTGAATGAGGAGAGAGGAGAGATGAAATATCTCAATTTTTATGAGTTTAAAACTCATTCAAGCATGTGAAATATGCACCTCCTTTAAAGAACTCCCCTTCCTTACATATGTTATATTTTTAATATTGCTCATAGTTTTTTACTAATAAACCTTGTACATTTTCAACTCTTCATCTTATGTGAAATATGCACCTCCTTTAAAGAACTCCCCTTCCTTACATATGTCATACTTTTAATATTGCTCATAATTTTTTATTAATAAACCTTGTACATTTTCAACTCTTCATCTTATGTGAAATATGCACCTCCTTTAAAGAACTCCTCTTCCTTACATATGTCATACTTTTAATATTGCTCATAATTTTTTACTAATAAACCTTGTACATTTTCAACTCTTCATCTTATGTGAAATATGCACCTCCTTTAAAGAACTCCTCTTCCTTACATATGTCATACTTTTAATATTGCTCATAGTTTTTTTTTACTAATAAACCTTGTACATTTTCAACTCTTCACCTCATGTGAGCATTTACTCATTTTTGGGTATTTTCTTTTTACAAGTTGGATTTATCTCCTCCCTACACATGGATTGATGCTATTGGTCCATAGGAACCTTAATTGGACCATAGTCTAAAGATTTCTGAAAATCTAGACCCTTAGGCTAAGGTTCTTTATAGCTATTTTCAATTAATTCCAATTGCACATTGGAAAATTCTTTTTTGAATTTCTGTTTCAGGGGAACTCATCTGAATTAGAAGAGATATTTTTCTATCCAAAATATTCAAAATCTGAATATTCTCTCTCTAGAATATTTTTCTCTCTCTAGGCTAAAACAGATAGAAACAAGGTCTTTATATTTCTGAAGAGGGATTGATTACAGGGAAAGATACTAGACATCAAAAAGGGGGTGGGGGAGGAATCTTACAGATCTTGTTTCTACCAGTTTGGCCTAGAGAGAGAAAATCTTCTAGAGAGTGGTAATTCAGTTTTTAAATAGTTTTGGATAGAAAAATATCTCATCTTATAAAATAAGTTCCCCTGAAACAGAAGTTCAAAAAGATTTTCAGAAGGTGCATTAAAAATTAGGTATAATCTGTTCAAGAGGCATTATCCTGAGGGTCAAGATTTTTTCAAAATTTTAAATTAAGGTTCCTATGGACCAATAAGATTCATCCAAATGTAGGAAGGAGATAAATAGAAGAATAAAAGGAAAATCCCCCAAAAATGAGTAAATACTCACATAAGATGAAGAGTTGACTATGGACAAGGTTAATAGTTAAAAAAGAGAGATATTTAGATGAAATGATACATTTTTAACACCTCAGTATGGGGGAATTCCCCTCATGAAGGAGGCGCCTATTTCACATGCTTGAATGAGTTTTAAACTCCCAAATAATGAGATATTTTATCTCTCCTCTCTCCTGTTTCAATTAGATCCAAAAGTGAGCAAAACTGACCCAAAAATGGTCAAAAATTGACCAAACTGATTTGGAAAATTCTAGAATCAGTTGGCTTGGTTAGAAGATCACTTTTTCCTATAAATAGAAGCTTTTCCCTTTGTTGAAACTCAATAGTGTTTTGCACTGTTACCCTGCCTCTCCCAAGTGTCAAAAACAGTGAATTTTACTCATAATTCATTAGTTTTTGACCTTCCCTCTTCTAAAGACTGGTTGCCACTCTTGTTTCTAAACAAGAGTAGAACCCTCAAACCATCAAGCCAAAGGAAAGCTCTCAAATTCCTTCGTAAGTTGGAGATTCTTCTCTTTTCTATTCATTTTATGGTTTTTTATAATTTTTTATGATTTTGTCTTCTCTAAAATGAAATTGATGTTATGCCTCATTGAAAAAAGGCACTCCCCTCTCTTCTTTAGTAAATCCAACCATTCTTTATCCTAGATGATTGATTATTGGATAAAATCAAGTTTTTCACAATGTCTCTTAAATAAGTAGAAAATGTTTACATTAGAATGATTTAAATACTTTTGGTGAACTTCTAATTAATTTTAGTAAGTTAAAAATTGAAAAATGGTCAGCCATACAAAGGAGGTTATGGCGAAATTTTTGAAAAATTTGTGAAATAAATTTCATCTTTTATTAATCAAAAAGAGTAATCCCCATCGTTGGAGTATTCTAAAAGTGTCATTTTCATTCATGCATAGAAAGATGCATATTGATTAATTTCTATAAAAGAATGATTTTCAATAGAATTAAATTCTATGAAAGCTACTTATTGATAATTTTTTTTATTATGAAAGTGTGACTTTCTTCATTATGGATTTTATGCATAAAAGTATATTTTTTATTACAAAAGATTTACTTTCATCATATTGATTTTTATGCATAAAAGAATATTTTTTATTATAAAAGTGTTACTTTTATCATTATTGATTTCTATGCATAAAAGTATGCATAAAAGAATATTTTTTTTATTAAAAAAGTGTTACACTTATCATTACTGAATTTTATGCATAAACATATGCATAAAAGATATTTTTTTATATCAAAAGTATGATTTTCATCATAAATGATTTTTATGCATAAACTTATGCATAAAAGATATTTTTTTATATCAAAAGTGTGATTTTCATCATAAATAATTTTTATGCATAAACATATGCATAAAAGATATTTTTTTATATCAAAAGTGTGATTTTCATCATAAATGATTTTTATGCATAAAAGATATTTTTTTTATATCAAAAGTGTGATTTTTATGCATAAAAGATATTTTTTTATATCAAAAGTGTGATTTTCATCATAAATGATTTTTATACATAAACATATACATAAAAGATATTTTTTTATATCAAAAGTGTGGTTTTCATCATAAATAATTTTTATGCTAACTCAAAAATTACAAATAACCAAGGTAGGCCTCTTGGTTTGTTTATTATATTTTCTTAATATTTGATTACTAATCTTTTGTATGTATGCATTACTAATCTTCTTAATATTTTCATGGTTTATATGTATGCATTACTAATCTTTTGCTCACCCTTTTGTTGGTTTTGTAGGTCCTCTAATCCTCTCTTTCAACATCATGAAAAAGAGGTAAGTACTTTCATATCTTTCCTCTCTTTCCTCTATTATTGTTGCACCCTTGGGTGCTGGGGTTTTCCTTTGTAGGTTTACCCATAAGCTTTATGCATAATGCTCGTGCATGCTTTATGCATAATGCCTCATGCTTAAGGCCTTATGCTTAAGCGTTATGCTTTATGCATAATTCTCATGCATGCTTTATGCATAAGGCCTCATGCTTAAGGCCTTATGCTTAAGCTTTATGCTTTATGCAGGCATAAGCCTTATGCCTTATGCTTTAAGCTTTATGCATATGCTTAAGCCTTATGCATATGCTTTAAGCCCATGCATACGCCTTATTCATACGCTTTAAGCCCATGCATAAGCCTTATGCATATGCTTTAAACCTTATGCTTTAAGTACACGCATAAGCCTTATTCATAAGCCTTATGCATATGCTTTAAGCCCATGCATAAGCCTTATACATAAGCTTTATGCATAAGCCTTATGCTTTAAGCTTTATGCTTAAGATTAAGGCATAAGTCTTATACATAAGCTTTATGCATAAGACTTATGCATAAGCTTTATGCTTTATGCTTAAGGCCTTATGCTTAAGGCCTTATGCTTAAGATTTATGCCTTATGCATAAGCCTTATGCTTTAAGCTTTATGCATAAGCTTTAAGTCCATGCATAAGCCTTATGCTTTAAGCTTTATGACGCCTTATGCTTTAATCTTTATGCATAAGCCTTATGCATAAGCTTTATGCTTTATGCTTAAGGCCTTATGCTTAAGCTTTATGCCTTATGCATAAGCTTATATTTTTTTAATATTTGATTACTAATCTTTTGTATGTATGCATTACTAATCTTCTTAATATATGCATTACTAATCTTTTGCTCACCCTTTTGTTGGTTTTGTAGGTCCTCTGATCCTCTCTTTCAACATCACGAAAAAGAGGTAAGTGATTTCATATTTTTCTTCTCTTTCCTCTATTATTATTGCACCCTTGGGTGCTGGGGATTTGTTTTGTAGGTTTACCCATAAGCTTTATGCATAATGCTCATGCATAAGCTTTATGCTTTATGCTTAAGGCCTTATGCTTAAGCTTTATGCCTTATGCTTTAAGTTTTATGCTTCAGGAGCTTTATGCTTTATGCATAAGCCTTATGCATAAGCTTTATGCCTTTTGCATAAGCTTTATGCCTTATGCTTTAAGCTTTATGCATAAGCCTCATGTTAAGCTTTAAGGCCTCATGCAAAAGCTTTATGCATAAGGCCTCATGTATAGCTTTATGCATAAGGCCTCATGCATAAGCCTTATGCATAAAGCTTTACGCATAAGGCCTCATGCATAAAACTATGCATAAGGCCTCATGCTTTATGCTTTATACTTTATGCATAGTGCTTTATGCATAAGGCCTCATGCTTAAGGCCTTATGCATAGTGCTTTATGCATAAGGCCTCATGCTTAAGGCCTTATGCATAAGCTTTATGCATAAGGCCTAATGCATAATGCTTTATGCAAGGCTTGCGTAACGGCTTGCATAACGCATAGTGTCGGGAATGAGATGATTCTCGGCTTGCATAACGCTTACATGATTTCTTAATGAGATGATTCCTAGGGTCAATTGACTTTAAGAGCCAGGAAGTCTTCATTTCATAATATTTTTTTGTTTGTATAGATGTGGCCTGGGTCCTCGTCCTCTTGTCCCACAGACCCACAGGTTAAGGCTCTCATCGAGTCTCAACAATGGTTTGCTAGGGAGGTAGACGGCATATTTGGCTATACTCCCACCCCTGAGCAGTTGGCAGCCTATGCAGCAGGCACCCCTTTACCATCAAGTCTGCCGCCCACAGCCCAACAGAGTCCCTTGCCAGGCACGTTACCCTTGCTAGGCACTTCACTTGCCTTTACATTCACCCCTTATCTGTTAGCCCCAGTTAGTGCTACAACATCTCCTACACCTGCACCTTCAGGAGATGTGACACCTCACAGTCATCATGGCTCTCATGAGAGTGGCAGCCGTTTGTCATAGGGAGGGTAGTCATGGAGATAGTGGCGGTCGTATCTCACGCCACACTAGCATTGAGAGTGGAGGTAGAGGAGATAGAGGATGCCTAGGGCAATGCTTTGGGGGTGGGGATAGTTCTTCAGAGTCACCACCACAAAATGGTGATATATTATATTATGATATCATACATGTGGGCGGCATAGTTGATGACTCTTGTGGGAAGGAGGTGGTAAAGTACTTGCACGCCAAGTAGTTTTTGCACACTATAAAGACTTCTTTATACATTTTAAGAAGAAAAGGAAGAGCCTAGTGGATGATTGCATTAAAGCTGTCCACAAGAAGTATCCTAATCCTCACAACCAAAGCTTTAACAGTAGATCGGCGCAACACAAAACCAAAGACATACTTAAGAATAGGAGGTCTCTAGTAAGGAGACATGCAAAGGAGGAGAAAGCCCGAATAGATGCTAGTCAAAATGGGCACCGCAAGCCATCTACTGCTCATAAGGGCAAGTGGAAGAAAGCCAAGAAGGAGTAGTGAACCGGCAACAAAGAGAAGCGTGGCGAATACAAATGGAGCAATATGGATTGTCGCACTTCGAATCTAGAGGTCGTGCATCATGGGAGGCCGAGTTTGTATGTATAGTGCAACTTCATGTCTTTTCTTTGTATTCTCTCTATTTGAGTTGTGTTATAATGCTTATCTTGTGATGTAGCATGACATTGTGGGTAGAGATCCTACCCCAGCGCAGAGATTGGCTACCATCGTCGCCATAGCAGAGACTGGCTACCATCATCGCCATAGTAGAGAAGATACATGGGATTACCTTCACGATGAAGGGATCATCTCCGAGACGAACAATACAATCAAGCAAGGAGAACACCAATGCAGGTAATACTTTTTTTTATTTTACAAAACATGTTTCAACCTTTATAATACTTTCTATTTTTATTTATATATATCTTCACTTAAATTGTCATATAAACACTTGATTAGCTTAAGCACAAAAGAAAAATTGTGTTCAAGAAGAAGAGCAAGAGCAAGAGCAAGATCAGAGCAAGATCAGTAAAAGAACAAGAAGAAAAGGAGTAAGAAGAAGAAGAAGCGAAAGAGGCTCACCACAACCTTAAGGTATGTACCAAGGTACACTCTTACTCCACAATTCTTTGTAAAGTAGATTTGCAGCCTAGTGATGAAGCTTGAGAGGGTGACAGAGGCTTAAGAGAGAGGGTTAGAAGCTTGAGAGGGTGAGAGAGGATTAGAAATAGGGCGGGATGCTTTTTGGAAGAACTGCGTTTTATCAAACTGGTTCAATTTTTGATCTTTTTTGCCACAGTGCACGTCTATTTTTGTGTCTATACATGCATTTAAAAATGCGTCTATTCTGCATACTAGACACATTTATAGACGCGCTTGTAGACATATTTTTAGACGCGTGTACAAATGCCTTTATAGACACAAAATAGAACAGTTTTTAAACACACATAGAAAGATGACAATTATTTATTCTTTTTTTGAATATGCAGGATGTCTTCATCAATCAGTTCTTCTAGTGATGAGATGAGTCCCTTCGTGTTCAAAATCGAGATCGTTGGTTGCAACAAAAAATAAAATGTATGTGTGATCGTTGTCGAGGATGTATGTGTTGAACGTAGCATTACGATGAATCACAGTTCAATGTATGGAAAATGGGAACCGACGGGGTCAATGGTAAGTATACTTTGCTTATATTGTAAGAATTTAATTAAGAATTAGTATTCAATGGAGACTCACATTGAAATACTCATGTGTAGGATAATGCTCTGCACCCTTCTATGTTAACTCATAGGCAGCGTCAAGAGGCCAAGCGTTGCAGCGAAATGGTAGAGGCTTCACAAAACGTAGAAGTGGTGGAGGATTGGAATGATGGAGATATAAGCCCACCACCCTTTCCTCATGAGATGGTGGAGGAAGAGGTTTTAGAAGATATGGTACGTGCTCTATTTGCCAAATGAGCATAGTGAAAATGAAAAAGCCATGGAAAATGATTACCTTTATAACGCGTCTTCAACCCCACTTTTTGCTCTCGAGTTGCTCAACTTGCAAACAATCTATGCATGGAGCAATGTAAGTTTGAATGCACATCTCAAGTGAGTTTTCTACTTTCATAAATTATCTACTTCCATTATAGATATATAATAGGAAATTATTTTTTATATTAATGTATTTGATTGTTTTGTCGATAGGCTTTTGTCGAATGCTTCCAAAGGAGAATAAATTGCCAACATCAAGAGACCAAGCAAGGCGCTTTGTGACATCTCTTGGAGGCTTGGATTATACTCGCATCCATGCATGTATCAATGATTGTGTTCTCTTCCGTGGGATACATGCAGTGGCTCAAGAGTGTCCTATTTGTGCGAGTCAAGATATCAAGAGGACCTTAAAGGTCTACATGTGCCACATAAGGTGTTGCGACATTTTCCCATCATTCCTCGCATCCAACACGTGTTCAAGTGCAAATCTATTGTAGAGCTCACGTCATGGCATTCCTCTCATCGATCCAATGATGGAAAGATGAGAATTTCTGTAGACACTCCTGCATGGAGCCACATCAAGGAAATGTGGCCAAGCTTCAAGGAAGAGCCTAGACATTTGAGACTTGGATTGGGTATGGATGGTGTTAATCCTTTTGGAATCAAGAGCACCTCATATAGTATATGGCCAGTGGTAGTGGTGAATTACAACATTCCTCCATCCATGGCAATAAAGAAAGAACGTGTCATGTTATCCCTTCTCATTCTTGGGAAACATAAGGTAAAGAATATGGATATATATCTTGAGCCCTTGATTGATGAGCTTGAGATACTTTGGAGAGGTTGATGTGCTTCAGATACTTTGGAGAGGTATCCATGTGCATGACATATGCCCACGCCTCCATCTTCATGAGACTTTCTCTTGAAGGCCATCTTGATGTGGATGATGCACGATTTTCTTGGTGGCGAGTGTTCAGGTGAGTCAAATGGGTTTCTATTCATGAGATGATTCTTTATTATCGTTGTATTATTTTTTGACATGCTTGAATGTCTATGTTGTTTAGGTCTCTTAACATCTGGATACCATGCATGTCCTATTTGTGGTCCATCATTGGTGGCATCTAGGCCAAAGAGCTTGAAGAAAGTGATATATGAGAATCATCATCGATTTCTCCCTCATCATCATCCCAAATTTGTTTGTTCTTAGATGGGAGTCTCTCCACGTCCACTAAGCATGGGAGATTGGAAGGCATTATGGAATGGAGTGGAAAGTCCTCCTCCCCTCGACATGAATAGGTAATATATCATTGACAGAGAATTCCAATACAAGCTTTGGATGAAAAGATAATCCTCTTACTATTTGTTGTTATTTGATAAGGTACTCTATCTTCTTTTGCCTACCATATTAGACGAGCCTCAAAATCAACCATCTTCTTGATCCAATGCACATCTTCAAGAATGTTGCCTCTAACATTTGGGAGCACTTGAGAGGAAAATGGGACTCCTTGCTTGTAAGAGAGGATATACAAAGCATAGAGAGGATGCAAAGAGCTTGGACACAAGAGGGACCAAATGGGAAGACAATTCTACCTCGAGCACCTTGGATATTGACAAAGAAGGAGGAGAAGTTGGTGAAAGATGCCATTCCTACATTCCGTACTCCAATGGGGTGCATGAGGTGTTTAAAAGGTGCCTTCAAAGACAAAGAAGAGAGGTGTTGAGCAATTATATGGCTTGAAGTCCCACGATTAGCACAAGATGCTTCAAGTAAGTGAAACATTGAAGTTGTTTGTATTTAACCTGTTTAATCATGATGTATCTAATCATGGTGTATAAATGTTTATAGTTCATTCTTCCTACAATCATTTCCAATTGTGCATCCCACGAAGTGGGAAAGACAATTTATAAGATGGGGGAGCTTGTGAGGTTTGTACCCCAAATCCTCATAGCTAATTTTCTACACGCGTTTTTCTCAAAATGATTTGTTTATTGTTTCACATTGTAGATATGTGAGCTCTAAGGAAATCGATCCATGTACACTTGACTATGTAAGAGTCATGGCGGTGGAGGTAGTTTGTTTGGTGGAGGAGACGTTCCCACGATGAATTCTCACAAGCAAACTACATGTTATGGTTTATTTAATTGATCAGATTGCCATATGTGGCACTGCGCATGCTTGATGGATGTTCTTTCTTGAGTATTTCATGAAGACCTTGAAGGATTTTGTAAGACAAAAGGCAAAGCCAAAAGGTAGTATGGATGAGGGTTTGTTGGTACAAGAATCACTTGTTTATATCTTAGAATACCTTGCCGAAATGGATCCCTCTCTCCCTAGCCTATGGAGCAATGAAGAAGACTTGATGTGATGACCTCTCATGTTCCTCTCAAGGAAAGGGAAAGACCAAAGTCATGGATACACAGATGCATAGTAAGCTTAATATCTTTTGTGTGCTTAGTAGTGATGTGATGAGAAGATGGGTGGAAAATTATGAGGATGAAAAGGCAAGAAGACAAAGTGAAAGGTCGGCATTCCATAAGCGCCATGGACGTAGTGTGCCATACCCCAAGCACCTACGATCACTTCCCACAGATCTTCATGTAGATTGGCTACATGAGGAGATGGAGAGAGTGGCACAAGACGAAAACATGCATATCACATTGGAGGAGTGGGAGTATGCCCGAGGATGCTTCAAAAAGGTAAAAAAACTTGTGTTCTCAATCATATTTTAGTATGTTAAACTTGCAAAAATTTATTTTGAGGTATTTTTAAAAATTTTTGTCTTGTTATAGTGCACAATGTTTAATGCTTTGTGGTTCGAGGGTAAACATTTTCTCACACAAAGGATTGATCAGAAGAGGAACACCCAAGATTGTGGGGTAATTGCAAGCTTTGAGGGAGCCAATGGAGCCATGGATGATTATTGTGGATTAATCCAAACTATCATTAATCTTGACTTTCAAAGCTTCTTTGTATATATTTTGGATATCAAGTGGTTTAAGGATGTGGTGGAAAGAGGTCCTAATGCAACAATCAAGCATCATGCAAGTGGCTTGTGACCATTGACTCTACAAAGTTTTGGCAAAGAAAGGATGGGACTCTAGTGCTACCACAACATTGTGAGAAGGTACATATAATTATTGGTAATTACAATATATGCATTTACAGATAGTAGAGATGTAATTTTTTTGTATGATGTACCTTTGTGCTTGAATAGGTTGTGTATCAACCAATAATTGACAGTAAGAGATGGTGGTATATAATCCCACGTTCAAGAGCCATTTATAGTACATTCACCCACATTGAGCATATGGAGCAGCATGTTAACTCAAATATGGAGGGAGATAGCTTGGAAAACATTGATGATGATCGTGCTATTGGAGATGATCGTGCTATTGGAGATGATGATATTGCCTCTCATAGTGAGATGATTCTAGTAGTGGGATGGATCTCTTTGTAGATTTGGATATAGGCATGGACATTGAGATAGATACTTTAGCAAGGGTTGACCTCATTGAAGATGACGTTGAACTCTAGTTCTTTCATTGTACTTTTATTATGGCTATATTGGTCTTCCTTTTGGTATAGATTCATGCCTTTTTGAGATTACATGTATAGATTTATTGTGATATGTTGCTTTTCGTGGCATTACTTAATCATTCACCTTTGGACTGCTTTTCATGGAGGTTTAAGATTTTTTTTAAAAGCTTCACTTTGATTAAAATATGTGGGGATTGAATCATTGTCCTTTGGATTGTTTTTCATGGCATTACTTGATATACCTGAGCCTTTGCATGTATCCATCCCTTTCACCACATTACTCGATTTATACCTATTTCTTTTCTCTTTCCTTAGCATAGTTTTCCTTGCAAATATGCTTTCTAGAGATTCATTTGTATATAAATGCACCAAAAAATCATGCATATTATCAAAATCTTGTGCACATAGCTTAGCAAATGATATTTTTGGGGATTGAAGATTCTGTTTTTCTTTACAAGGTCCACAATTGCAACTGCATAGGAAATTGTTAGAGACTGCGTCTATAAGCGCATATGTAATCGCGTATAATTTCAAAGGAATTAGACGCACTTATAGATGCGAGCATAGACGCAAATGTAACTTACACGTATGAGAGCCTCTAGTTTCAAAGAAGTAGACACCCTTATCGACGCGAGCATAGATGCTAGTATAGATGCCCCCATAACTTGCGCGTCTATGTAGCGCGTCTATGCTTGCTTTATGTTATAGTGGTGATGATCGGGCCAAACTGGCACTCCCCCATGCAGCCCACCAAAAACTAACCAAACAGAAAAAACGACTGGCCACATATCGCAATGCCACGAAGCGGACTATAATTTCTCTTTTTTCCACTGAGACTGAGTACCGTACTTACTTTGATACTTTCTCTACGAGCTATTATATTTTTTTTCCGAGAAAAGATCCTTTCATTAGTTATATAAAAACGCCCGTAGGGCTACAAAAGATCTCTCCTGCTCCTAAGAGAGATAGAGCAGCGAATACATCATGGCAGCCCGGGAGACTCTCCCTAGGTGCTGCAAAATACAAGCATCAGTACAAAGAACTGAGCGGCTAAATCATACAATAGGGGGGGGGAAAAGCCAAACAGGTGGCCTGTAGTGCCAGCAGGGGGATCCCGTGTGTAAGGTGTAGAAAGGGCCACAGCGCCAAGTGGTGTGAAAGGCCTGGCGCCGTAAGATCGCCTCATCCGAGTCTCCCCGAGTCTCCTCGGATGCGGTCGTACTGTCCTCGCAAGGTGTGAATCAACTCCTGCCAAATCCCCCGTACAGTCTCTGCTGGTGGCTCCAATCTCCCCTCAAAGGCCGTAAAGCACCGGGCCCTCCAGGTGAACCAGATGGTGAGGCTGCTGAGGAGCTCCCATCGTAAATCCCTCTCCTGTGTCCAGCTGGCGGACGAGAAATCCGGTGCCGGAACCAGGCGAGGCTGGCCCCTAATAAATCTGATGGCCTGACTGCCCTGCTCCATCTCATAGCCCATAGCAGGCCCTGACGAAGTCGACCAAGCAGCGGCACCCCACGTAAACATACCCTCTGGAGAGAGGGGGGCCAGAATACGCAGCATCCGCAGCCAAATCTGTTGTGCCTAAGGGCAGTCCCAAAGGCAATGTCTCTGTGTCTCCATAGGGTGGCCGCATCGGACGCTGGCCGTCGGAAGACCGCTGTAAACAAGCCAAGTGCCAACTGCTGAGCCCCTGTGGTGGGCGACCAGCCCCACTGAAAAGCCGAGATCCTAAGGGCCTGCCGACTATCCCAGAGCCGAGCCCAAAAATCCTCAAGGAACTCCTGTGAGAGTCCCTGTAGTCGCCAATGCCCTGCTGCCGCTGGAGAAACCGTCCTCCTCGCCGTCAAAATATGCCGCCCTAGCCAAACAGTATACTGGAAAAAGGTGATCTCTGTGGCCTCAAGGGATGCATAAGGATCATGCCACTCGTACTCCCCGGGGTCCCACTGTAGCCGGGCCAAGGGGCGCGCTGCATATGCCCATATGCGCCAATCCGGGAGCACATCAGCAGGGTCGGGGTCAATATGCCACTTCCGAGAAGCGGCGGCCACTACCCGAATCCTCTGAAAGGTGCACTCTGCAACCAAAGGCGACTCCACCTCCACTCTCTGGAGTCTGCCCTCATCCTGAATCTCATAGTAGAGGCATCTGCCATCCTTAGTGCTAGCTCTGACAGCAATCAGGATCTCCAACTGTGTAAAGGCTCCCATCCACCGTGGGGCCACTGGCTCGAGAGGCGTGAACCACTCCTCTGTGAGTGCCTCCTGTATATCATCCCTCATAATCAACCCCCCTCTGAAGTGACTCAGCCTCTCCACCTGGATCTCCTCTGGTAGACTGCAGAAAGCCTGCCAGTCTCCAAAACTATGAGCTGGGCCTGCCGCTAAAGGTCCCCAGGCTAGACGAGGCCGAGAACCTAGCATATGACCCTGCTCCGTTCGAACCGCTGGGCTCCAGATGAGCGGCTGTCTGGCGCGCTCCTCAACACAAGAAGGAGGCCGCTGAGAGAGCCCCGGTCTCAGCAGCTCCCAAGCTCTCAGGATGCTCAAAGCAAATCTGTCCTCCCATCCTCTATTGAGGCCTGTCCTCCTCATCTCTATGAAGATCCAGCGAATCTCTGGTGCCCAAGTACCCCCTGCTGGGGGCGCTCCAGCCTGTAGTCGCTGCAAGAGGAGCTCTTTCCAAGGCTGAGCGCCTGGAAGCAACCCCCGAACAATAAGCTTCCCCAAAAAGGCTCTACTCTGATCGACTGGATCTATAATGCCCAAACCGCCCTGAGCCAGCGGAAGTGTAATAACTGCCCATGCAACCTTTGCCCGAGCTGGCTGACCGTCCCTCCCGGACCACAGAAAGTTCCTGATCAGCCTCTGTACCTGGCTGATGCAAGAGCTCGAGAAAATCCAGCAAGACGTAATGTACCACATGGTCGCTAATAGCACCTGATTTGCCACCACCACCCTCCTAGCCAAGGATAGTCGAGTTGTACTCCAATACAATAGCTTCTTCCGAATGCTCAGAAGAAGCGGGGCAATCTGCTGCTCAGGTGACAAATCAAGCCCAATCTGGCATCCCAAATACCGCTCTACTGTGCCAGGAGGAATCCATCTAAAATCGGGGTCCGGGCTCCATGCCGGAGTGGGAGCACTACTGATCCAAAAGGCCACTGTCTTGCGCCAATTGATCAGTGCTCCCGAAGCTGCACTAAAAACCTGGAGCGACTGCTCAGCCCGAATAAGATTGGCCTCATGGCCATGCAAAAATAAGCCCGTGTTGTCTGCAAACTCAGCATCAAGCAGGTCCTCCCCCCGGACTGGGAGCTGCAGTCCTCTCAAACCAACCTCTTCTACCGTCAAATACATACTCATAGCCTCCGCAAAGAAGAGAAAAAGGAAAGGGGCGAGAGGACACCCCTGATGACGGACTAATCTGGTCAGCTCAAAACTCGGCCCCCGTCCTCCTGCAATCAGCACCTGGCTACGAGCTGTGGAATACAGAGCTGCCACCCCTCTGATCCATCCTGGCTCAAAGCCCAGGCAAAGCATAGTGCCCTCTAAGAAACCCCAATCAACTCTATCGTATGCCTTCTCAAAATCGAGAAGCATCACGACCAAGTCCTCGCCAAGAAATCTAGCTCGGGCCGTCGCCTCCCAGAAAGTAAAGATGTTGTCAAGGATACTGCGCTCCTTGACAAATCCTGTCTGAGTAGCATGAATCAACTCCCCCAGGGCTGGATCCTCAAACTCAAGGCCTTTGCCAAGACCTTGTAGACAGTATTGAGGATCGTAATAGGCCTCCAATGCCGAATGTCATCTGATACTCCCTCCCCCTTGGGGATAAGATAGATCAAGCCCTCTGAAAAGCTCTGTGGCATCACCCCAGTGTCCAAAACATGCTGAAAGCCCCTGCGGAGGCCTGGCCCCAAAAGGTCCCGATAGCGCATAAAAAAGGCCGGCGTCAGTCCGTCCTCCCCTGGGCAACTATGTCGCGGCAAAACCCTCAAGGCCTCGGTAAGCTCAATCTCTGACAGAGGCGCACCTAAAACTGTACGCATATGGTCTGTGACCCTCCTCTGCACATGGGCCCACACAGTCTGTCTGCAAACATCTCGATCCTCAGTGGCTGGCTCCGCTGAAAGCAGGTCACTATAAAATGCAGTAGCAATGGCTCTGATCTCCCCGAGCTCAGTAGCTACCGATCCATCCGGTCTACCAAGCTGGCGGACTCCTGCTCGCGCATGACGGGGTCCAGTGATCTCAAAAAACTCTCCAGTCACTCTGTCACCAAGCTGCGTCCACTGAGAGGCCTGACGACGATAGTAAAACTCATGTCTCTGCTCCTCTACCTCTCGAACCTCCTGGCGTGCCTGGCTCAGCTGGGACGCCACCCACTCACATGCAGGCTGCTGCTCCTGAAGGCGCTGTAGCGAAGCAAGGCTGCGTCTCAGCCGTTGCTCCCGCTCGCGAATCTCTCCCAGTCGTGTCAAAGCTGCAGCGTGTAGAAAAGAGCTAAGATCAATGAGTCCCTGGGCACACTAGCCCGCTGCATCCTGGTCAGAACACTGACTATCATGCCAGATCCTCTCAATGTCCTCAGCGAGACTGGGATCTGTAAGTACCCTCTCTGGGATCCTCAACTGCAAGCTGGGCTCCCGGGTCCCCTCCTCCAATGCCAATATAACTGGCGCATGATCTGAAAATGAGGTGCCAGCGAGAATGCCGACGGAGCCCCCTCGCTCCCCTAACCAATCGCCCACATAAAAGCAATCAATCCGTGATAGATCCGTCCCTCCCTACCGGCAATCCGACCGAGAGAAACTAAGACTGTCCTGAGACCGGGAGAAAGCCCCATGCTGCCATGCATCAGTGATCCTCAATGACATGCAAAACCGGTCCCAAGCTGCAAGCTCCGTGCCGTGCACTGTAACATGACTGCCTCCCACCCTATCTGCCGGGTCGTCCTCAAGCATGTTGAAGTCTCCCCCAACACACCAATGTGCGGCCTCTGGCAATGCATCTGTAACCTGAGTCCAGAACTCTGCTCTGGCACTAGCATGATTGGGCGCATAGATGTTGAGCACACCCAATAGCTCATCATGCATCCTCAGAATGACATACTGTGCTCTACCAGGCACAATGATCCCTCGATCCACAATGGCCTGCCGCCATACATCTGCAATAACCATGCATACTCCTCCCTGTCCACCCAAAGGACCAAACCCTGCAGACCAAAAAGTGTCCCATCTACCAGGCATCACCGAACCATATCTCCGGATCCTGCTCTCACCCAAGTGGTGCTCCTGCATCATCAAAATGTCAATGCTGCCACCAACCAGGCATCTCTGAAGCTCCTGCTGCTTTTATCCGAACGGCTGCGAATGCAAGAATCCCGGATCAGGTGCCAGTGGCTGTGGCCCATGGCGACTGCCTCCTGCTCTGACAGAGCAACCTCGTGTATACTCACATATCCAGGGTCGCGTGCCAAGTCTGCCACTATGCGCACGACCAAATGACGAATCCCTGAGGTATCCACACTCCCGGGATCCAAGAAAAAATGAGCCAACTCCCAAAGTCGGCCTATCACATCTGTCACCTCCAGATCGCTCATGTGATGCGAAAACTCAACTGCCTGAGTCTTCAAAGTGCTGAGAGCAAGCTCTAGAGTCCACTCCCGGTCACAAGGTCCACAAAGAGGGAACGAGAAGGCCACCGCTGAGTCTAGTGCCTCCTCCCCGCGGGCCGGAGGTATCACTACATGAACGCGAATGGGTGCTGGCTCATGGGGGCCCTCTGCTCCAAAAAGCCGTGTGAATGTATAATCAAAAGCCTCCAAGCGCTGTCTAATGCCAAGGCGACTCAGTCGACTGCGGATAGATGAGATCCGTGAGGCCCTAATCGGCATAGGTCTCCTCTATGATGCTCGAGCGAGGTCAGTGCTCAGCGCTCTCCGGACTGCAGGTGAGAGCCAGGGAACTGCCAGGGCCTCCCGGGAAGGTGAGGCGGGCGGAGGGGGAGGAGGGGGAGGCGAGGGAGGTGGAGAGGGAGCCGCTGCCGAAGCCGGAGCGGGGGCAGGAGGAGGCGATGGTGGAAGCGAGGCGGAGGGAGGGGACGGGGGTGGGGGGGGTGAAGGAGGGGGAGCTGGCATCTCCTGGTCCTCAGTCGCTGCAAGGGTCTCCTCCTATAGGGGAGCAAAGCTGTTCCTCACAGGAACCCACTGAGGCTGAGACTATGGCTGCTGCTGCAGCGGTCTCTGGGCGTGCTATTGTGGTGGCTGTCTCCCTCGGCGGCGCCCCTGTCCAGGCTGCCACTCCGAGGTCTCTGTGGCCTGAGCAGGTGTCTCGGAGGCAGCCTGCCGAGCTGAATCTGTGGGCAGGCCATCAGTAGCCTGCTGCTGTGGTGCGGGTCGAGGTCTCCTGCGAGGGCAGGCCTTGGCCAGATGACCGACCTGCCTGCAAATGAAGCACTGGTTCGGGAGCCTCGAGAACTCCACTCTCTGATCTATCCACCCCCCCTATCCTAGGTAGCTGAATGACCTTAGGAAGGGAGGAGATGTCAGACACCAACACTCTGACCGAAGGTAGCCCCGCTGCTCTGGCCACCATTGAAGCTGCTGAGGGGCCCGTCTCTAGTACCGAGCCCACCAATGCTCCGAGCCTGGAGAGGAGCGGAAGATACTCCCGGCGGAGACCAGGGAAACAAACTGTAACATGGAAGAGGCGCTCTCCCTGCTCCGCCGCTGCTGGGTCAAATCCATGCTGCCAAGGTCTGAAGAAAGCCCGAGCACCCCTGATGTCAAGGGGACTCATGGCAAGGACCTTGGCAACGCTCTGGGCGGCCTCGAACTTGATCTGATAATGTCCCCGGCCCAGAAGCTGTACATCCAGGATCTTGCCCACATCTGCAAGAAGGCGGGCCTGAAGAAGATCCCTGATCTCCCCTCTGCTGGGGTGAGTGCCGACTATACGGCAGATGGTGGAATGAGCCTGGAGGCGTTCCACCTCTGCGGTGAGGCTCGCTTCCTCTTCCGGGGAAAGAGAAAGCCTGATGGGGGTGACCTCGGCGGGGGCGGGCGAGGGGGCTGCGGATGAGTCCCTCTGAGGCGGGGCGGGGGAGGAGCCTCCATCAGAGTCTGAAGCTGCGGCAAAGGCGAGGCGAAGGCGGGAACCTGCTGGAACCGAACTGCACACAGAGAGGCGGGATACGGAGCGAAAAAGAAAAACAAAACCCCAAGGGGGGGGCGGCGGAAGCTAGAAGTAGAAGGCGAATGAGAAAAAAGAAAAAAAACCCCAAAAAAGGGGAAGGCGGGTGCTGCGCGCAACTGGGAAGTGGAGGAAGCGAGCAGGCGGATGGGGGAGGATGAGGCGCAGCAGAGAGGAGGGGGGGCGCGAAGACAAGGGGGAGGCGCGAGGAGAGGAAGCGAGGCGGAACACAAAAAAACGGGGGGGGGCGCAACAGCGGAAGCAGGCGAGGGGGGGCTAAAAAAAACCCGGCGGGGGCGGGCAATGAAGGCGGAGGGGGGGAAGGAGCGATGGGCAGGCAGGAGGGCGAGCAGGTAGGAGGGGGCGACAGGCGCGATGCAGAACCACGGGCAAGGGCGGTGGGAGCTTCAGCGAGCGCGTTCTGATGAAATTCCTCTACGAGCTATTATAGTTAATGTAGATGCTAAGTAATCTTGATGTTCTTTTGGACTCTCCCATTCACGTTCTTACAAACAGCCACAGTGCCTTGTCATTGGCATGTACTTCATCTTTTCATGGTAGGACCAAGCACATTGAGGTTTGAGGAATCGGCTGCCAAACTGAGGCCGAAGGGACCCGCTCCGTGAGCCCATTGCCAACAGGTAGGTGCTTTGATAAATGCTCAAAACGATTATCTGATAGAACCAAATCCTCCAATACTCTACCAACCTAGCGCGTGCAGTGACAACGCTTGGCTGCTCTAGTGGTCGGTTAACAGCTCAAGCGTGGGCCAACCATTGCCTGAGAACATGCCTCTCTTTTGGCCCTTTATGAGGATCTGAACGGGGAACATGGGGGGGACCACCGGAGGTGGTCTCCTAGACTGACACCAAGGACAAGCTCTGGCTAGATGTCCCATAGTGCAAATGAAGAATTGACCTAGAAGGCCCGAATACTCCACGCACTGCATGATGGAGTCACCTTGGAGGCAAAGAATAGATATAATGTGAGATAGTGAATCCGGCGAGGCAACACAGATGCAGAGGAATGGAATCCTCGTTGCTCATGGGAGGACCCAGGAAGCAGTAGGGGGGATTCCATCACTCTTCTGATGGCACCACCAATCACCGAGAGAAAAGGAAGGTATTCCCTCCTAAGGCTTGGGAAGCAAACTGTCACTGGGAAGCCCGACAGCAAGCCACAGGGTCAGACACAGGGTTGAAACCGTGCTGCCACCATGCAAAGAAGGCATCCATCGTACAACGCAATGCAAGGCCGACAAACGATCTCTGATTGAGGAGCTTTCTTCGTGGGAGTAAAGCCATAGGGCAACTATATTGTACTATCGGACAGAATTTTTTGAGCCGAAAACGCGTTTCGGGCATTTTTCAGAAAGCAGGAGATTTTGAGCACTGCGGGTAAGTCATCGATTCTCTGCAGAACTCTATTTTAAGAACTGCAGGAAGACAGATTGGCTGTGCAGACACTGTGTGTGCTACAAGGAGGTCAACAGTTGCCATTGGATGCACATTGAGGTCACTGGTTATGACATTTGAGTGTACTACAGTACCGCTACAGAAAATATAGCAGTTTGTGTAGGACAAACCAAAGTGCTATTTCTGGTAAATTTTTGTGTCTGGAAAGATGTCAAATGATGGCATAACCCAAATTATTGCTGAGAAGCTTGATAAGAATAACTTCTATGCTTGGAGGTTCAGGCTGACAAATTTCCTAATGGGAAAGGGCTATTGGGACTATATAGAAGGTGAGCATGAAGAGGCATCAGAGATATCGGACATCAATCCGACTACTGTAGATGTGAAAGAGTTCAAGGATTGGAACCAACGAGCCAGAAAAGTTATGTATTGGCTCTCTATCAGTATACAGGACACCACCATGATTGGGGACATTCAGGATGCCAAGGCCCCCAACAAGGAGGCATGGGACACCTTGGTAAAACTCTATGAAACGAATACCAAGGCATGAAAGATACAGTTGAAGAATGAACTTCATACTGTGGAGAAAAAGAGTATGTCTGTGAATGACTATGCATTGAAGATAAAGGGTATTGTGGAATCCCTTGCATCTAGTGGATGTGATGATGACAAGGTGGAAGTCTGTCTACGTTGTCTTGGGCCACAATACAATGCGTTCAAGACGTCTATTCAGACTCGGGAAAACATTCCCAATTTCACAGATTTAGTGTTTATGTTTATTATAGAAGAGAAGAGCTTGGGTGAAGACCAACAGTCTTCACAAAACAAAAACAGCTTAGAGCAACAGGCCTTCTACACAAGTTCAAGAAGAGGACAAGGTAGAGGAGGCCGTGGACGCGGTCAAGGAGGTGGCCGAATAGGTAATCAAAATTATGGCTAGCAGAGCAACAACAACAACAGTCCCAGAATGCACAACAACAACAAAAACACACAGTGGAAGAGGCCAATTCAGAGGTAGGGGGAGTCAAAGAGGTCGTGGAATTGGCAAAGGCAGTATAATGATACACGTGGATGCTTTTATTGTGGTAAGCCTGGACATGTGCAGGTAGATTGTTATAAGAAGCAGGCTGACATGCAAAATGGAAAATTGCAACAAAACAACTATGCATCCTCGAGCAGAAACAATGAGGATAATGAAAGGTTGTTTGTTATGCAGCATGTCATTAATGCCATGTCTGAAAATGTTGAAGCAGCATGTCGTTAATGCCATGTCTGAAAATGTTGAAGCAGCACATAAAGATGATGTATGGTACGTTGATTCAGGTGCTTCGAACCACATGACAAGTCATGGGGAGTGGTTCAAGGAGATGAAGAACCTTGAAAGACCAGGTTTTGTGGAAACAGGGGATGACACTGCTCATCCAATTGCCCATGTTGGAGATGTGCCATTGTCTATGCAGGATGGCAAAGTGAAGTACCTTGCAGATGTACTTCATGTTCCGAACACAACAAAGAATCTAGTTTCAGTTGGCCAGATGATTGAGCAGGGTTTGCAGGTTTGATTTAACCCTGATGGTTGTTATGTTGAAGACTTTAAAGGTTGGTTGCAAAAGGCAACAGAGTGGGCATAATGTTTACGTTGAATGTAAACATGCCTGAAGTGAGTGCTGCGATGTTTGTAAATGGTTCAAGAATTGTTGCAGACACAGACATTTGGCATAAAAGAATTGGACATGTGAATGTGCAGAGAATGAAGTCTATGCAGACAAAAGGAATTGTGACAGGGCTACCAAAGTTTAAAGTTGAAGGTATGCAGAAAATTAGTGAAGCATGCCAATTTGGAAAGCAAAAAAAGCATGTATTGCCACATAACAGAAATCGGAGCAGAAATGCACTAGATGTTGTGCATTCAGATGTATGGAGGCTGCAGGTATTATGTGACATTTATTGATGACCACACAAGGAAAGTGTGGGTATACTTTATGAAGGAGAAGGGTGAGGTGTTCACTCATTTTCAGAATTTCAGAGTTATGGAAAGCAAATAGGGAAATATGTAAAGTGCCTAAGGTCAAATGGAGGGGGAGAGTACTTCTCCAATGAGTTCTCTGAATTTTTGAAGAAGAATGGTATTCGGAGACAGTTTACATGCAGATACACTCCACAGCAAAATGGAGCTGCTGAGCGGAAAAATAGGCACATTGCTGAGATTGCGCGAGCATTGATGGAAGAGAAGAATATGCCGCATAGCTATTGGGATGAGGCTGTTTCTACAGTAGTTTACATCATGAACAGAACTCCTACTGTAGCCATACATGATGTAACTCCAGAGGAGAGGTTTACTGTGTGGTAGAAAACCTGATCTGTCTCATCTAAAAGTTTTTGGGATGCATTGCATATGTGCATGTGCCAGATGAGCTGAGAACTAAGCTGGATCCAAAAGCTGAAAAATGTGTGTTTATTGGGTATTCCCTTGAGCAAAAGGGATACAGGTGTTATAACCCTACTAGACGTGAGTTGAGGGTAAGCAGAGATGTTGTTTTTGATGAGATGAGCAGCTGGTATGCTGCTGAAAAAGAAGCTGTTGGGGCTGATGTGAGTGGAAATGTGGTTGCACAGAATGCAAGTTAAGCAATCACAGTGAGTGGACCAGGAGAGTCCTCATCTAGTGGTTCAGTTGATAGACCATGGAGTGGCAGGCAGCGTCATAATACCAATCCTGCAAATGTGATTAGTACATCACATAAAGGCAAAGAGAAAGTGGTTGAGCCCCTTAGTATGCCTAACATTTCTGCAGGGCATTCTCATGTTGATGGAGAGTCTAGTGGCTCAGAGATGAGCCTTGATGAGGAACTTGGGATACCAGCTATGAGAACACCTGGTGTAAAGAAGGTTATGGAAGCCATGAATGCAAAGCTGCGAAGATCTAGGAGAGTAAAGAATCCCGTGCAAAGGTTTAGCTATGATGGTTATGGGACACATCACTATGCATACATGGCAAAAGTTGTGCAGGTTATAGAGCCCACATGCATTGATGAGGCTATTGGAAATGTGTGTTGGGAGAAAGCTATGGATGAGGAGATGGATGCACTATATGGAAATGAGACTTGGGATATTTAGTGCAATTGCCTGAAGGCAAGAAAGCTATATGATGCAAGTGGGTGTACAAAGTAAAACATAACAGTGATGGAAGCATAAGCAGGTACAAGGCTAGATTGGTAGCCAAAGGATATGCGCAGACATATGGCATTGATTATGAGGAAACTTTCAGCCCAGTTGCCAAGATGGCAACAATGAGAGTTGTGATAGCAGTGGTGGCTGCGTCAAAGCAATGGTCTTTACATGAGATGGATGTAAAGAATGCATTCTTGCATGGGGATTTGCAGGAAGAGGTGTATATGTTGCAGCCACCTGGTTATGAGGATGTGAGTCACCCCGATCATGTTTGCAGGTTGAAGAAAGCCTTGTATGGCTTAAAACAAGCACCAACAGCATGGTATGACGAGATTTCTAAATATCTTGTCAATATTGGCTTTCATGTAGCCAATGCAGATTTCTCGCTGTATGTGAGAGACACGGTGATAGAGGGGTTGTGCTTGTTGTCATCTATGTAGATGACTTGATCATTATGGTGGGGAACCATGATGCAGAGATCTTTGATGTAAAGATCTTGCTTAGACAGAAGTTTGAGATGAAGGATCTGGGGAAGCTCAGATATTTCTTGGGCATTGAAGTGATTAGGTCACCACATGGTATTGGATTACTAAAGAGACAATATGGCTTGGACATGTTGTCCAAGTATGGTATGACAGACTATAAGCCTATCTCAGTGCCATTGGATCACAAATGGCAAGTTGAGTACAGATTCAGGAGAGGATCCTACTATGTATAGGTGCATAGTAGGAAGCTTGATCTACATGACGATCACCAGGCCAGATTTGAGCTATGCTGTTGGGTTGGTGAGTCAGTTTATGCCCTCGGAAGCCGCATTTGGATGCATTGAGACGCATACTGAGGTATGTGAGGTCTACTTTGCATTGTGGACTATTTTATGAAACTGGGACATGTTGAGATATCGAGCTCGTCTAGTGAGGCGGTGGCCACTGATGACCCGCCTGGGGGATAGGCCCCACACTTACACCACTGGCATGGTTGGTGAGATCATGGGAGATATGCGGCCAGTGGGATGACAGGCTGTGTGACAGCCATTCTAGAGACTGGCATAGTTATAGCGCCAGCTCATTTAGTCGGGTTCACACTATAGAGAACCCGTGTATGTATTGGTTGAGTACCTTTCATATTATGTGTACTCTTATTCTTGTATATGATGTGTTGAGTGTTGAGTAGAGAGAAGAAGATTTTCAGCCTCTCACCTTGTGTGTTCTCTATTAGGGTTTTGTGAGTGTGTGTGTGTGCTTGCAAGAGCTCAAGCTCTCCTCCCCCCTGCATCTTTTCATGGTATCAGAGCCTGGTTCGTGCTAAGGGCTGAGCTGCAAGCAAGAGAACCACAGGAAGCGGTACGAGGGTAAGAGCTTCAACTACTCTTCCCTATTGTGTTGGTGACTACACCCTTGTCGGGAGCTCTACGGGAGGCACCGGAAACGATCTCTGATTGAGGAGCTTTCTTCGCGGGAGTAAAGCTATAGGGAAACTATACAGTCCTTCGAACTTCAAATTTTTGGGCCGAAATCGCGTTTCGGGCGCGTCTGGACCTCCGTTTTTCAGAAAGCAGGCGATTTCGAGCACTGCAGGTAAGTCATCGATTCTCTGCAGAACTCTGTTTTAAGAACTGCAGGAAGACAGATTGACTGTGCAGACACTGTGGGTGCTGCAAAGAGGTCTACAGTTGCCATTGGGTGTATGTATGCACATTGAAGTCACTGGTTGTGACATTTGAGAGTACTACAGTACCGCTGTGCAAAAAATACATCATTTGTGCAGGAAAAACCAGAGTGCAGGTTCTGGTAAAATTGTGTGTTTGGCAAGATGTCTAATGATGGCATAACACAGATTGTGGCTGAGAAGCTTGACAAGAATAACTTCCATGCTTGGAGGTTCAGGTTGACGAATTTCGTGATGGGAAAAGGCTATTGGGACTACATAGAAGGTGAGCATGAAGAGGCACCGGAGATACCGGAAATCCGACTGCTGCAGATGTGAAAGAGTTTAAAGACTGGAACCAAGGAGCCAGGAAGGTTATGTATTGGCTTTCCATTAGTATACAGGACACCATGATTGGGCACATTCAGGATGCCAAGTCCCCCAAGGAGGCGTGGGACACCTTGGTAAAGCTTTATGAAACAAATACCAAGGCACGTAAGATACAGTTGAAGAATGAACTTCATACTGTGGAGAAAAAGAGCATGTCTGTGAATGACTATGCGTTGAAGATAAAGGGTATTGTGGAATCCCTTGCATCTATTGGTGTGTCAGTAGATGATGATGACAAGGTGGAAGTCTGTCTACGTGGTCTCGGGCCACAATACAAGGCGTTCAAGACGTCTATTCAGACTTGGGAAAACATTCCCAACTTTACAGATTTGGTGTCTATGCTGATTATCGAAGAGAAGAACTTGGGTGAAGACCAACAGTCTTCACAAAGCAAAAACAGTTCAGAGCAACAGGCCTTCTACACGAGTTCAGGAAGAGGACGAGGTAGAGGAGGCCGTGGACGCGGTCAAGGAGGTGGCCGAACAGGTAATCAGAATTATGGCCAGCAGCAGCAGCAACAACAACAGTCCCAGAATCAACAACAACAACAAAAACACACAGTGGAAGAGGCCAATTCAGAGGCAGGGGGAGTCAAAGAGGCCGTGGAAATTGGCAAAGGCAATATAATGATGCACGTGAATGCTATTATTGTGGTAAGCCTGGACATGTGCAGTCAGAATGTTATAAGAAGCAGGCTGACATGCAAAATGGGAAAGTGCAGCAAAACAACTATGCATCCTCAAGCAGAAATAATGAGGATAATGAAAGGTTGTTTGTTATGTAGCATGTCGTGAATGCCATGTCTGAAAATGTTGATGCAGCACAAAAAGATAATGTATGGTATGTGGATTCAGGCGCTTCGAACCACATGACGAGTCATGGGGAGTGGTTCAAGGAGATGAAAAACCCGGAAAGACCAGGTTTTGTGGAAACAGGGGATGACACTGCTCATCCAATTGCCCACGTTGGAGATGTGCCATTGTCTATGCAGGATGGCAAAGTGAAGTACCTTGCAGATGTACTTCATGTACCGAACATAACAAAGAATCTGGTTTCAGTTGGCCAGATGATTGAGCAAGGTTTGCAGGTTCGGTTTAACCCTGATGGGTGTTATGTTGAAGATTTTAAAGACAAGTGTAGGTTGGTTGCAAAAGGCAACAGAGTGGGCAGAATGTTTACGTTGAATGTAGACATGCCTGAAATGAGTGCTGCGATGTTTGCAAATGGTTCAGGAGTTGTTGCAGACACAGACATATGGCATAAAAGAATTGGACATGTAAATGTTCAGAGATTGAAGTCTATGCACACAAAAGGAATCGTGACAGGGCTGCCAAAATTTAAAGTGGAAGGTATGCAGAAAATATGTGAAGCATGCCAATTTGGGAAGCAAACAAAGCATGTGTTTCCACGTAATAGATATGTGAGCAGAAATGCACTAGATGTTGTGCATTCAGATGTATGGGGTCCTACGAAGACCATATCTATGGGAGGCTGCAGGTACTATGTGACTTTCATTGATGACCACACAAGGAAAGTGTGGGTATATTTCATGAAAGAGAAGAGTGAGGTGTTCACTCACTTTCAGAATTTCAGAGTTTTGGTTGAAAAGCAAACAGGGAAATATGTAAAGTGCCTAAGGTCAAATGGAGGGGGAGAGTACTTCTCCAATGAGTTCTCTGAATTTTTGAAGAAGAATGGTATTCGGAGACAGTTTACATGCAGATACACTCCGCAGCAAAATGGAGTTGCTGAGCGAAAAAACAGGCACATTGCTGAGATTGCGCGAGCATTGATGGAAGAGAAGAATATGCCGCATTGCTATTGGGCTGAGGCTGTTTCTACAGCAGTATACATCATGAACAGGACTCCAACTGCAGCCATACATGATGTAACTCCAGAGGAGAGGTTTACTGGCAGAAAACCAGATTTGTCTCATCTGAAAGGATGCATTGCATATGTGCATGTGCCAGATGAGCTGAGAACTAAGCTGGATCCGAAAGCTGAAAAATGTGTGTTTATTGGATATTCCCTTGAGCAAAAGGGATACAGGTGTTATAACCCTGCTACACGTGAGTTGAGGGTAAGCAGGGATGTTGTCTTTGATGAGATGAGCAGCTGGTATGCTGCTGAAAAAGAAGCTGTTGGGACTGATGTGAGTGGAAGTGTGGTTGCACAGAATGCAGGTCAGCAATCACAGTCTTTGAGTGGACCAGGAGAGTCCTCATCTACTGGGTCTATTGATAGACCATGGAGTGGCAGGCTGCGTCATAATACCAGCCCTGCAAATGTGATTAGTACATCACGTAAAGGAAAAGAGAAAGTGGTTGAGCCCCTTGGTATGCCTGACATTTCTGCAGGGCATTCTCATGTTGATGGAGAGTCTAGTGGCTCAGATATGAGCCTTGATGAGGAGCTTGGGATCCCAGCTATGAGAACACCTCTGGTGTAAAGAAGGCTATGGAAGCCATGAATGAAAAGCTACAAAGATCAGGGAGAGTGAAGAATCCTGTGCAGAGATTTACCTATGATGGTTATGTGGCACATCACTATGCATATATGGCAAAGGTTGTGCAGGTTGTTGAGCCCACATGCATTGATGAGGCTGTTGGAAATGTGTGTTGGGAGAAAGCTATGGATGAGGAGATGGATGCACTATATGGAAATGAAACTTGGGACTTAGTGCAATTGCCTGAAGGCAAGAAAGCCATTGGATGCAAGTGGGTGCACAAAGTTAAACATAACAGTGATGGAAGCATAAACAGGTACAAGGCTAGATTGGTAGCCAAAGGATATGCGCAGACATATGGGATTGATTATGAGAAAACTTTCAGCCCAGTTGCCAAGATGGCAACAGTGAGAGTTGTGATAGCAGTGGCTACGTCAAAGCAATGGTCTTTACATCAGATGGATGTAAAGAATGCATTCTTGCATGGGGATTTGCAAGAAGAGGTGTATATGTTGCAGCCACCTGGTTATGAGGATGAGGGTCACCCCGAGTATGTTTGGAGGTTGAAGAAAGCCTTGTATGGCTTAAAGCAAGCACCAAGAGCATGGTCTGACAAGATTTTTGAATATCTTGTCACTATTGGCTTTCATGTAGCCAATGCAGATTTCTCATTGTATGTGAGACATGGTGATAGAGAGGTTGTGCTTGTTGTCATCTATGTAGATGACTTGATCATTACGGGGGACCATGATGCAGAGATCTTTGATGTAAAGATCCTACTTAGACAGAAGTTCGAGATGAAGGATCTGGGGGAGCTCAGATATTTCTTGGGCATTGAGGTGATTAGGTCACCACATGGTATTGGATTACTGCAGAGACAGTATGGCTTGGACATGTTGTCCAAGTATGGTATGACAGGCTGTAAGCCTATTTCTGTGCCATTGGATCAGAATGGCAAGTTGAGTGCAGATTCAGGAGAGATCTTGGAGGATCCTACTATGTACAGGAGCATAGTAGGAAGTTTGATCTACATGATGATCACCAGACCAGATTTGAGCTATGCTGTTGGGTTGGTGAGTCAGTTTATGCAGGTTCCACGGAAACCGCATTTGGATGCAATGAGACGCATACTGAGGTATGTGAAGTCTACTTTGCATTGTGGACTATTCTATGAAACTGGGACAGAGATATGTGTACATGGGTACACAGATGCTGATTGGGCTGGTAGTATCTCAGACAGAAGATCTACCAGTGGATTCATGTTTTCTTTGGGGAGTGCTGCTGTTACTTGGAGCAGCAAGAAGCAGCCTACGGTTGCTCTATCCAGTACAGAGGCCGAGTATAGAGGAGCTGCTATGGCAGCATGTGAGGTAGCTTGGTTGAGAAAGCTACTTGCAGATTTGGGTCTATCAGTGGATAGACAAGTTGTCATTTTCTGTGACAACATTAGCAGTATACAGTTGGCCAGGAACCCAGTCTTTCATGCTCGTACGAAGCACATAGAGGTCCACTACCACTTCGTCAGAGAGAAGGTCTTGGCAGGAGACCTTGACCTTGTTTATGTCAGCACAGAGGATCAGGTAGCTGACATCTTCACCAAAGCATTGGGTACAGAGAAGCTCCGCAGATTCAGGGCTTCACTTTTGGTGTACATGAGATGGAGTTGAGCTCGAGGGGGAGTGTTGAGATATCGAGCTCGTCTAGTGAGGCGGTGGCCACTGATGACCCGCCTGGGGGATAGGCCCCACACTTACACCACTGGCATGGTTGGTGAGATCATGGGAGATATGCGGCCAGTGGGATGACAGGCTGTGTGAGCCATTCTAGAGACTGGCATAGTTATAGCGCCAGCTCATTTAGTCGGGTTCACACTATAGAGAACCCGTGTATGTATTGGTTGAGTACCTTTCATATTATGTGTACTCTTATTCTTGTATATGATGTGTTGAGTGTTGAGTAGAGAGAAGAAGATTTTCAGCCTCTCACCTTGTGTGTTCTCTATTAGGGTTTTGTGAGTGTGTGTGTGTGTGCTTGCAAGAGCTCAAGCTCTCCTCCCCCCTGCATCTTTTCAGGACAAGATATGTGTACATGGGTACACAGATGCTGATTGGGCTGGTAGTATCTCAGATAGAAGATCTACTAGTGGCTTCATGTTTTCTTTGGGGAGTGCTGCTGTGACGGAGTAGCAAGAAGCAGCTTACGGCTGCTCTATCCGAAGTACAGAGGCCGAGTACAGAGGTGTTGCTATGGCAGCATGTGAGGTAGCTTGGTTGAGAAAGCTACTTGTAGATTTGGGTCTATCAGTGGATAGACAAGTTGTCATTTTCTGTGACAACATTAGCACTATACAGTTGGCTAGGAACCCAACATTAGAAGCATGTAGAGGTCCACTACCATTTTGTCAGAGAGAAGGTCTTGGCAGGAGATGTTGACCTTGTTTATGTCAGCACATAGGATCAGCTAGACCAGCAAGGTCAATCAACCAGATCCATGCCCGATTTTAGAAAACAACTCTTACTCCTTGTTCCAATATCTTCCTCGATGCACGTGTGGGTATCCTAGGCGACCCAGAGCCCGAGCACCGTTTGGTCAGCACCCTCTAGGATCCTTCGCAGGTGACCTAGCGCTTCACTCATAGGCTGCTTCCTTGGTCCCTCATCCACCGTACCGGAAGCTCACCATTTTAATCGAATCGAGGCTGGTCAAGACCTCGGCCGACTTTGCTACGCGAGACGTCCTCCATTGACTCTCCGTCAGTAGTTGCAACTTTATTAGTTAGGTCTCCACGACCTTAATCACAAGACGGTCAAAATGCTTCCCCAGCATTCTTGACATAAAACAGCCATTTACAAACAGTTTACAAATACAATTTCCATATTAACTCTCATTTTTCCACATTATCCCTCATCAATCCACTTTACTTATTCCACATTCCTTTTATATGTGTACTCATCCAATCACATCATTTTCATCTCGTCACTTCAGATTCCTTCACATCACATATCATATATTCACATCCATACATATATCCACATCCACATCCACATTCACATCCATACATCCACATCTACATCCATGCATCCATTTTCACATCCACATACATACATCCACATCCACACATACACATCCACATTTATATGCATACATTCACATCCACATCTACATGTACATTCACATCCATACATCCACATTTATATGCATACATTCACATCTACATGCATACATCCACATCCACATTCATACATCCACATCTACATGCATACATCCATACATACACATCCACATTCACATCCATACATCCATATCTACATGCATACATCCATACATACACATCCGCATCCACATTCACATCCATACATCCACATTCATGCATCCACATCTACATTCTTACATCCACACATACACATCCACATTCACATCCATACCTACCCATCCACATACATACATCCACATCCACATTCCCCATTCATATAATCATATATGCCTTCATGTCTATTATTTTATCATCACATCCATTCTCACCCTATTACAACCCATATACATCTATCCCATCACATACATTTCTTACCTCATCCCCTCATACACATCTTATCACATCTTAACTCATCTTATCACATCCTAACTCATCTCATGTGCATCTTATCACATCTTATCACACCTCATACCCCTCTTATCACTTCCTATCACATCTCATACCTATTCATAGAATACAAGAGAGTTCTTATATTTGATATAAGATTCCTTTACACATCTATTTATGCATAAATTCCATTTAAGGAGACTAACACTCTCGGATTAAAAATCCATCTTTTATGCATCTTCCTATGCATAAATTCATCTTAAATGAGAATGACACTTTTGCATTAAAATCAATCTTTTATGCATCTTCCTATGCGTAAACTCAATTTAGTAGGAATTACTCTTTTAGAATAAAAGAATTTCTCTTATGCATCTAACTTATGCATAAAATCCATTTATGATGAAAATCACACTTTTAGTATAAAAATTTTCTTTTATGCATACCTCTATGCATGAAACTCAAATATGATAAAAGTAACACTTTTATAATAAAATAATCAACTTTTATGCATACCTCTATGCATGAATTTCAAATAATGATAAAAGTAACACTTTTATAATAAAATAATCAACTTTTATGCATACCTTTATGCATGAATTTCAAATAATGATAAAAGTAACACTTTTACATTAAAATAATAATCTTTTATGCATACCTCTATGCATGAAATCCAATTATGATAAAAGTAATACTTTTACATTAAAGTAATAATCTTTTTTGTATACCTCTATGCATGAAATCCAAATATGATAAAAGTAACACTTTTATGTTAAAATATTAATCTTTTATGCATACCTCTATGCATGAAATCCAAATATGATAAAAGTAACACTTTTATGTTAAAATAATAATCTTTTATGCATACCTCTATGCATGAAAATCAATTTTGCATAATATAAAAATCAATTTCTCTATGATTACAATGAATATCTTTCAATTAATCTAGGATGATAATTTCTAGAATATGGTAGGAAGTCCTCTTTTCATCCTTTGAATGAAATTATTTTATGCATAATTTTTATAAAAATTTTGCCATAGCTCCGCTGCTATGAGACTGATAAATCTCAAATTTTCTAAGGGATAAAGCTTATCATTAAGGAAATAAATAGAATGATCCCTAATTGGATCATTAATCCATAATGGATTGAATCATCAATATTCATGAAATACATAAACTAAAAGCATAGAAAAAAGCCATTAATTTGGCCTCAAGCATAGATTAATCTTGGATTAAGGAAAAGCTTTATGAAAAGCTTCATTTGGATTGAGAATGGGTCATGAGTATGACCATTTCTTGAGTGAGAGAGAGAAATTACATAAAAACCATTAGAATTAAGCATAAATGGAAATTTATGTAATTCTTAACTATCATTAATCAATTAACTTCAATAGCATTCATCAAATTATGTAACTCTTCACTACCATTCATCAATTAACTTCAATAGCATTCAAAAACCATTCCAAATAAGCTTCTCAAGCTTGAGAGGGGCTGAGAAGAGAGAAACATTGAGAAATTATAGAAAAGAATCAAAATTCACTATTTACCTTACAAATTACTTGATTATTTGTTCACGGTAGAGGCCCCCAACCAATCAATTCGTTTAGTATGTTGATGGAGCCACCAATGGGGATTGAAGAAAGAGGGAAGTGTCAAAAACTAGTGAATTATTATTGAATTCACAGTTCTTGGCTTCGGTGGAGTAGAGTAACAATGCATTAAACATTGTTGAGTTTCAACAAAGGGGAAGGCCTCTATTTATAGGAAAAAGTGAGCTCCTAACCAAACAAACTGATTCTAGAATTTTCCAACTCAGTTTGGTCAATTTTTGACCATTTTTAGGTCAGTTGAGCTAACTTTTTGCAACTAGACTTGAATTAGGAGAGAGGAGAGATGAAATATCTCAATTTTTATGAGTTTAAAATTCATTCAAGCATGTGAAATATACACCTCCTTTAATGGACTCCCCTTCCTTACATATGTGTCAAAATGGAATCATTATACCCAAAATATCTCATATTTTTTATATTGCTCATAGTTTTTTACTAATAAACCTTGTACATTTTCAACTCTTTATCTTATGTGAGCATTTACTTATTTTTGGATACCCAAAATATCTCATATTTTTAATATTGCTCATAGTTTTTTACTAATAAACCTTGTATATTTTCAACTCTTCATCTTATGTGAGCATTTACTCATTTTTGGATACCCAAAATATCTCATATTTTTAATATTGCTCATAGTTTTTTACTAATAAATCTTGTACATTTTCAACTCTTCATCTTATGTGAGCATTTACTCATTTTTGGATACCCAAAATATCTCATATTTTTAATATTGCTCATAGTTTCTTACTAATAAACCTTGTACATAGTCAACTCTTCATCTTATGTGAGCATTTACTCATTTTTGGGTATCTTCTTTTACAAATTGGATTTATCTCCTCCCTACACATGGATTGATGCTATTGGCCCATAGGAACCTTAATTGGACCATAATCCAAAAATTTCTGAAAATCTAAACCCTTAGGCTAAGGTCCTTTATACCCATTTTCAATAAATTCCAATTGCACATTGGAAAGTTCTTTTTGAATTTCTGTTTCAAGGGAATTCATTTTAATAATATGAGAAATTTTTCTATCTAAAAATATTCAAAATCTGCATATTCTCTCTCTAGAATATATTCTCTCTCTATGTCAAAATAGGCAGAGACAAAATCTTTTATATTTCTGAAGAGGGGATTGATTACAGGGGAAGATGCTGGACATCTTGAGAGGCTGGGGAGGAATCTTACAGATAGCCATTCTAGAGACTGGCATAGTTATAGCGCCAGCTCATTTTAGTTGGGTTCACACTACAGAGAACCCTAGTATGTATTTGGTTGAGTACCTTTCATATGGTGTGTACTCTTATCTTTGTATATGGTGTGTTGAGTGTTGAGTGAAGAAGAAGAAGATTTTCAGCCTCTCTCACCTTGTGTGTTCTCTATTACGGTTTTGTGAGTGTGTGTGTGCTTGCAAGAGCTCAAGCTCTCTTCTCCCCTACATCTTTTCATTTTTGCTCACATTTCTATTATGTGAAAATACATGCTTTGTTTGCTTTCCAAATTGGCATGCTTCACATATTTTCTGCATACCTTCAACTTTAAACTTTGGCAGCCCTGTCACAATTCCTTTTGTCTCTGCATAGACTTCATTCTCTGCACATTCACATGTCTAATTCTTTTATGCCAAATGTCTATGTCTGCAACAATTCCTGAACCATTTGCAAACATCACAGTACTCACTTTAGGCATGTTTACATTCAAAGTAAACATTCTGCCCACTCTGTTACCTTTTGCAACCAACCTGCACTTGTCTTTAAAGTCTTCAACATAACAACCATCAGGGTTAAACCGAACTTGCAAACCCTGCTCAATCATCTGGCCAACTGAAACCAGATTCTTTGTTATGTTCGAAACATGAAGTACATCTGCAAGGTACTTAACTTTGCCATCCTGCATAGACAATGGCACATCTCCAACATGGGCAATTGGATGAGCAGTGTCATCCCCTGTTTCCACAAAACCTGGTCTTTCAAGGTTCTTCATCTCCTTGAACCACTCCCCATGACTTGTCATGTGGTTCGAAGCACCTGAATCAACGTACCATACATCATCTTTATGTGCTGCTTCAACATTTTCAGACATGGCATTAACAACATGTTGCATAACAAACAACCTTTCATTATCCTCATTGTTTCTACTCGAGGATGCATAGTTGTTTTGCTGCAATTTTCCATTTTGCATGTCAGCCTGCTTCTTATAACAATCTGCCTGTACATGTCCAGGCTTACCACAATAAAAGCATCCACGTGTATCATTATACTGCCTTTGCCAATTTCCACGACCTCTTTGACTCCCCCTGCCTCTGAATTGGCCTCTTCCACCTACGTGTTGTTGTTGTTGTGAATTCTGCGACTGTTATTGTTGCTACTGCTGCTAGCCATAATTTTGATTACTTGTTCGGACACCTCCTTGACCGCGTCCACGGCCTCCTCTACCTTGTCCTCTTCCTGAACTTGTGTAGAAGGCCTGTTGCTCTGAACTATTTTTGTTTTGTGAAGACTGTTGGTCTTCACCCAAGCTCTTCTCTTCTATAGTCAACATAGACACCAAATCTGTGAAATTGGGAATGTTTTTCTGAGTCTGAATGGACGTCTTGAACGCCTTGTATTGTGGCCTGAGACCACATAGACAGACTTCCACCTTATCATAATTATCTACTAAAATGCCAATAGATGCAAGGGATTCCACAATACCCTTTATCTTCAATGTATATAGTTATCAAGTGTCTAGGAAAAAGTGCTTATAAACTCCAGCTCCCAACCCATATAAATATTCACAATGTATTTCATGTAAGTTTGTTAAAGCGTACCCAGTCTCGATCATATTCTTGATGATGTGACCAAGTTCTAATCCCTACTCAAGGAGTCCTTGAATTACAACCCAGTAGGATCATAGATTCTAGAGAAAGGCAACTCCGTAATAGAACTCTTGTAAAACATTTAGTACAATGGAAAGATTACCATGAAGAGGATGTAACTTGGGAAGATAAAGCTACACTCTTAAAGGACTATCCCCAATTCATGAAGAGATGAGGACATCTTGATTTCTTCAAGGGGGAAAGGATGTAACATGCCCATCTTCATTAATAAAGAAATGCCCATGTAATAGATGAATTTATGAGTTTTTATGGTGTAAAAATTAGTGATTTTATGAAACGAGCCATTTCTACTTAGAATCTTCATTCACAGACATACTCTTTTTCTCCATAGTATGAAGTTCATTCTTCAACTGTATCTTTCGTGCCCCGTGTCCTGTATACTGTATACTGATAGAGAGCCAATACATAACTTTTCTGGCTCCTTGGTTCCAATCCTTGAACTCTTTCACATCTGCAGTAGTCGGATTGATCTCCGGTATCTCCGGTGCCTCTTCATGCTCACCTTCTATGTAGTCCCAATAACCCTTTCCCATCAGGAAATTCGTCAACCTGAACCTCCAAGCATGGAAGTTATTCTTATCAAGCTTCTCAGCAATAATCTGGTTTATGCCATCATTTGACATCTTGCCAGACACACAAATTTACCAAAAACAGCACTCTGGTTTGTCCTACACAAACTGCTGTATTTTCTACAGCGGTACTATAGTACACTCAAATGTCACAACCAGTGACCTCAATGTGCATACATACACCCAATGGCAACTGTTGACCTCCTTGCAGCACACACAGTGTCTGCACAGCCAATCTGTCTTCCTGTAGTTCTTAAAACAGAGTTCTGCAGAGAATCGATGACTTACCCGCAGTGCTCGAAATCGCCTGCTTTCTGAAAAACGGAGGTCCTGACGCACCGGAAACGCGTTTTCGGCTCTAAAAATGTTGTCTAATAGGACACTATAGTTTCCCTATAGCTTTATTCCCACAAAGAAAGCTCCTCAATTAGAGATCGTTTGCCGGGGCCTCCCGTAGAGCTCTCGACAAGGGTGTAGTCGCCCAATACAAATAGGGAAGAGTAGTTGAAGCTCTTATCCTCGTACTGCTTCCTGTGCATCTCTTGCTTGCAGCTCAGCCCTTAGCATTAACCACGCTCTGATACCATGAAAAGATGCAGGGGAGAAGAGAGCTTGAGCTCTTGCAAGCACACACACACTCACAAAACCCTAAAAGAGAGCACACAAGGTGAGAGGCTGAAAATCTTCTTCTTATTCACTCAACACTCAACACACCATATACAAAGGTAAGAGTTCACACATATGAAAAGGTACTCAACCAAATACATACTAGGGTTCTCTATAGTGTGAACCCAACTAAATGAGCTGGCGCTATAACTATGCCAGTCTCTAGAATGGCTATCACACAGCCTGTCATCCCACTGGCCGTATATCACCCATGATCTCCAACCATGCCAGTGGTGTAAGTGTGGGGCCTATACCCCAGGCAGGTCATCAGTGTCCACCTCCTCACTAGATGAGCTCGATATCTCAACAATGACCCCCTTGACAAAACATAGTTCGAGAAGGCAATACAAATTCTTCTCAATCGCGACAACTCTAGGTTGTGCCCGTGACACGGATCATGGATCGCATGGACATCCATGTCCTGCATCCATACATCAAGGCAAAGCATCGTAACTAGAGGCGAGATCATCCCCCCAACAAAGAGGAGGCTACCACCAGTGCTGCTCACCTCATAACGTTCGATCTTATGGGTGAGCAGCCGGCCTGGAGGCACCGATTTTTACTGAAGGCTTACACATGGGAGAACTACTGCAAGGTGTCATGCCCACTTCACATTAACCCATAGTACCTGCCAACTCCACGAAGGTGGGCATGGAACCTATTTTACGAGAAGCAGAAGAAATACCCCAAGTTTCTATTCAACTTCCCTTGGTTCACTCCTTCGACTTCCTAGCAACCATGCACAGAACATAGCATGATCAAGTGCTTCCACCATGAATTCATCAGGAGAGGTCCCAGATCCAGTTGTGATTGAAATGATCAAGTTCTTCAACTTAATCATAACACTATTGGAGGCATTTCCAAATTGGGACCACTACCACAGAAGCATGTAGGGATTGGCCTTCGGTCGACATCAACAAAGGGCCAACACTAAAGAAAATCTTTGGCTACTATACAAGAGCATCATGTCGATTACCACTTGGCGCCTCCAAACGTTTGAGGACATGATGGAGACTACCTTCTGGACTAGCTATCGAGTCTTCCATTGATCCCCCTCTCCCCCCACCATGACTCCTGCCTCACGCTACAATTTTGTCCGAACCTATTTGATCTACTACCGCTAGATCTAGCCAGCTCCAATGACATACCTGAATTAGGGAGGGGGGTATGTCAACCACTCCGGTTAACATTATTTTTCAAGCGTGGCTATGCTTCTTGTAACATTCTTTTTGTAACTACGCAAAGTGATTAATGATAAAAAGATATATAGGATGACCAAGCTTACGGCTTGTGTAATGCTTGTCATAGAAAAGAGTTGTACATAGAGCTAGAAAGACTAGTTTTGGGCCCCCAATTGTAAATGGGCGGCCGGCCATTATAAATGAGAGATCTTGTATATAAGACATTTTATGAAATGTGAAAAGGAACAATCCCATTAGTCTCATTTGATTTTTTCTTCTCTCTCTCTTGAGCTTGTGGATACATGCTTGCATGTTTGATTGTGGGTGTGTATGCTTGTAGGCATGGTGATGATCTAGCTTTTCCTCTCCTCTCCCCTTTCTTTTCTCTCTACCAAGGTCCCTGTTGCATGCATGTGGCATGGAGTGAACGTTGAACTTTCCATAGCTCCCTCCTTGCTCTCTACCTAGCTCTTGAATCTCCACTTGGGTGACACAATTGGACGTGGAGTGATCCCCTCTAGCGGCCTCACAAAGGGGAGTTAGCCCTCATTAGGGTTGGCTAAATGCACAATCTCTAACTCGACCCTTGCATGTTTGATTCTCTTCTTCTCTCCCTCTCTTGTGTTGTGCAAGGTTGTATATTAGGATTAAAACTTGCCACACACGATCACAACACGGGCATCTCAAGAAGTTCACATTGGAAATAATCCCTTGGAAGGGAAGTTTTATGTAATTCAAAATTTAATAAACCAAAATCATTTGTTTAGAGTTTTCAAGTACCTGTGGACCGTACAGTCTCATGGCTTGTGCGTCCGTAATACGTCCCTTGGTTTTGAAGAGGGCCCACGTGTCACGTCTGCTATGCCGGTGATGACCGAGCATACACAGTCTCGTGGGCTGTGGGCTTGCTCCCCATAACCCGTTGTTGCTGTAACATAATCAACACAATTTGTAAGATTAAAACAATGAGTGCATCAATGAATTAAGTAAAAAATCGAATAAGGTGGCAAGATACTTACAAACTCTGCCTCCCACGACTCGACGCCTCCAGATCCGAAATGCAAAGATCCAATGGTCTCCATCTAGATCCGTCGTGCCTCCACATGTTGCCTGCAGAGATACTTTTGGAAAGAGGTTGGATGGTTCAACATATATTGGGATGCAAGGATGGCTACCCTACCATTGGCCTTCCGCCAAGTTACAGTTCTCATGTGACGGACGAGGAACCCATAACCGCATCTCCCTCATGGCAAGAAGTTACCCCTCCACTCACCACTATCATTCCATCCTCCAATCCACACAGCTCCATACCACTCAAAAAGAGGCCCCTCCCCACTCCAAATAGAGCACTGCCTCTCACATCCTCTCCCCTACCCCACTTGGCCAGCAGCATTCTCACTCTCAATAGCCACCCAAGCTGTTGACCCCACAAAGAACTAACCACACTAATGTTGAAATTTGAGCATTGTGATGAGATATGGTGGATCAAACACTAGAATCAATATCATAAACAAAGTGATTAGCAAATAATTAAGATGTAATTAGTGGGTAATTAACAAATAGATTAATGTAGGCATGGATACTCAAAAACCAGCAAATTCTCATTAGGGCTATGCCTCAATTTATAGAGTTTACATCAAGCATCAAATCCCACTGATTTCTCCATAATTCACTCCACCTCTTTTCCTTGATTCTCTCCACCTCTTCACTTTTCCCAGAATATCTCCCAAAATATCTCCACACTTCCTAAATCTTCTCATGCTACCCTTTATTCTCTCCCAGTAGATTCTTCTCACCTTTTCATAGGTTCTTTCACATTTACACATCCTCTTTTACAGCCTCTAACCAAGGGCTTGTTCCCGCACACACCCTATTCACTTGTATTTTCAACACCTCCCCTCAAGTGAATACTCCTAGTACACCTAGACCCTATACCAAGTTTGCCTCCCCTTACTTGATAGTCTGCTGCGACTAGTGTCTACTCCTCCCCTCAAGTTATCTTAGCACACCTGGACCCTGTATCAAGTTTCTTTCTTACTTGACAGTCCGTGACCAGTGCCTCAAGTCCCTAAACTCCATAGTCCTTGACACTCTCTCTCTCTCTATGTGTCCAAGGCTACTATAAGTGCCCGCGACCTTGACTAAAGTGCTCACACATACATCTATCTACCATGTGGCCTACATCATCGGTGGCTCAGAGGTGGTTTTACTTTGTTGGGACAGGTTACATTGGGTTGTGGGGTCTCTCTCTCTCTCTCTCTCTCAGAGATTTTCACATGGCTCCTCACTCTTTGGAGCCTCACATCTTCTCTTGTCTTCAGTCTTCTTGTCATGGCAGCTTCTCTCCACGTGTCCGTCTCTTCTTTCAGTCTTCTTGGGGCAGCTTCTCTTCTTGTGGCAGCTTCTCTTCTCGTGTCCATGTCTTCCTTTAGATCTTCTTGGTGTGGATCCTCTTCTTGGAAAGAGATATTCTTCTTCTTTCATGGCTGGGGCCATGAGCTTGTCCGTCAGGTCTTTTTGCTTCATGTGAGCAACATGTTTAACCATTTTGCTGACAGTTCCTTTGGGCTTTTGATGTTTATCTTGTATCATTATGCAATGCAAACCCAAATTTATGCGGGAGGTCTTACCTCTTGCCTTATTCTGGACAAGGGCAGTGTCTGATCCCATATTTACACTGATGCAATGTGCCAAATACATAATGCGTATAGCATCCATTCTTATGTACATTCCCAAATGCAACTCTGGCTGTGAATAATCTTGAATTTGAGTGAGATTTACAGGCATTAACCAAGGGTTAAATGCAAAATGATGATTATCACAAATTTATCAGCACAATTTTCCCAGAAATAAATCAAGGGTAACCAATTTGTACGGAATGGTTGGAGTATCAAACCAACTCTGAATTACAATTTGAAGTTATAGGGATCTGTATCAGATACCTAATGGTTAATTTGAACCCTCAATTGCACCAAAATACAGTGATTAGTATTGATTAATCACTGATTAGCAAATTAATCCACTATTTTGTGTGCAAAAAATAGAGTATGCGGGGAGTCCAGATCTGGTGCCTTAGACTTCAAATGAGCTCAAATGCTTTCAAAGACATCAATAGCAATGAGTCTAGTAGAGGATTAAGCCAAGAAACACAAGATTTGACCAAATATTGAAAGCTTAATCTCTGCTTTACCAAAGTAACCTGCAGATTTGATGAAGAGCTTGGATCTCACTGTAGACTTGATGAAACTGAATTCTGTCTTCACCAGCTTGTAGAACATGCTTGAAAACACCTTGGGCTAAGAGGAATTAGAGACATTTGAACTGAGCAAGCAGAAATCTCAAATCTCCTTCAGAAAAATAGTGCATGCTAAATTCGTAATTCCTGCTGCATCCGTCGGCGGTTTGCTGCGTGGAGTTGATGGGCTTGAAGAGTATTGAGGTGGCTACCATGTGCTAGAAGGGTTTGACCTAATTGTTAGTGTGCAAGGTGAATGGACTCCTCCACTGGCTGGGGGTACAGAGGTGAGTTGAAAACTAACTAAAATTTTGATTATTTTCTAATTATCTACTAATCCTAATTAATTAGATAATGGGATCATAAACCTGATGGATTCTAGGCATGGCTCTGATACCATGTTGAAATTTGAGCATTGTGATGAGCTATGGTAGATCAAACACTAGAATCAATATCATTAACAAAGTGATTAGCAAATAATTAATGTAAGATTCCTCCCCAGCCTCTCAAAATGTCCATCTTCCCCTGTAATCAATCCCTCTTCAGAAATATAAAAGACTTATTTCTAACTGTTTTAACCTAGAGAGAGAAAATATTCTAGAGAGAGAATATTCAGATTTTTAATATTTTTGGATAGAAAATTATCTCATCTTATTAAAATAAATTCCCCTGAAACAGAAATTCAAAAAGAACTTTCCAATGTGCAATTGGAATTAATTGGAAATGGGTATAAAGGACCTTAGCCTAAGGGTCTAGATTTTCAGAAATTTTTGGATTATGGTCCAATTAAGGTTCCTATGGGCCAATAGCATCAATCCATGTGTAGGGAGGAGATAAATCCAATTTTGTAAAAGAAGATACCCAAAAATGAGTAAATGCTCACATAAGATGAAGAGTTGAAAATGTACAAGGTTTATTAGTAAAAAAACTATGAGCAATATTAAAAATATGAGATATTTTGGGTATAATGATTTCATATTGACACTATGTAAGGAAGGGGAGTTCTTTAAAGGAGGTGCATATTTCACATAAGATGAAGAGTTGAAAATGTACAAGGTTTATTAGTAAAAAACTATGAGCAATATTAAAAATATGAGATATTTTGGGTATAATGATTTCATATTGACACTATGTAAGGAAGGGGAGTTCTTTAAAGGAGGTGCATATATCACATAAGATGAAGAGTTGAAAATGTACAAGGTTTATTAGTAAAAAACTATGAGCAATATTAAAAATATGAGATATTTTGGGTATAATGATTCTATTTTGACACATATGTAAGGAAGGGGAGTTCTTTAAAGGAGGTGCATATTTCACATGCTTGAATGAGTTTTAAACTCATAAAAATTGAGATATTTCATCTCTCCTCTCTCCTAATTCAAGTCTAGTTACAAAAAGTTAGCTCAACTGACCTAAAAATGGTCAAAAATTGACCAAACTGAGTTGGAAAATTCTAGAATCAGTTTGTTTGGTTAGGAGCTCAATTTTTCCTATAAATAGAAGCCTCCCCTTATTGAAAAATATATATAGTGTTTATGCATTGTTACTCTACTCCACCTAAGCCAAGAACTGTGAATTCATTAATAATTCACTAGTTTTTGGAGCTTCCCTCTTTCTTCAATCCCCATTGGTGGCTCCATCAACATACTTAACCAATTGATTGGTTGGGGGCCTCTACCATGAACAAAGAATCAAGCAATTTGTAAGGTAATTAGTGAATATTGATCTTTCCTATAATTTCTCAATGTTTCTCTCTTCTCAACCCCTCTCAAGCTTGAGAAGCTTAATTGGTATGGTTTTTTTTAAATGCTATTGAAGTTAATTGGTGAATAGTAGTGAAGAGTTACATAATTTGATGAATGCTATTGAAGTTAAGTAATTAATGATAGTAAAGAATTACATAAATTTTTGTTTATGTTTAAATTCTAATGGTTTTTATGTAATTTCTCTCTCTCACTCAAGAAATGGTCATACTCATGACCCATTCTCAATCCAAATGAAGCTTTTCATAAAGCTTTTCCTTAACCCAAGATTAAGCTATGCTTGAGGCCAAATTAATGGCTTTTTTCTATGCTTTTAGTTTATGTATATTGCTGATTCAATCCATTTTGGAATAATGATCCAATTAGAGATCATTTTAATTATTTCCTTAATGATAAGCTTCATCTCTTAGAAAAATTGAGATTTATTAGTCATAGCAGCGGAGCTATGGCAAAATTTTTAAAAATTATGCATAAAATAATTTCATTCAAGCATAAAAAGAGGACTTCCTACCATATTCTAGGAATTATCATCCTAGATTAATTGAAAGAAATTCATTATAATCATGGAGAAATTGAATTTTTATATTATGCATAAAGGATAAGTTTTTATATCAAAAGTGTTACTTTTACCATTTTTATTTTCATGCATAGAAGTATGCATAATGGATAAATTTTTATATCAAAAGTGTTATTTTTATCAATTTTTATTTTCATGCATAGAAGTATGCATAAAGGATAAATTTTTATATCAAAAGTGTTATTTTTATCAATTTTTATTTTCATGCATAGAAGTATGCATAAAGGATAAATTTTTATATCAAAAGTGTTATTTTTATCATTTTTATTTTCATGCATAGAAGTATGCATAAAGGATAAATTTTTATATCAAAAGTGTTACTTTTACCATTTTTATTTTCATGCATAGAAGTATGCATAATGGATAAATTTTTATATCAAAAGTGTTATTTTTATCAATTTTTATTTTCATGCATAGAAGTATGCATAAAGGATAAATTTTTATATCAAAAGTGTTATTTTTATCATTTTTATTTTCATGCATAGAAGTATGCATAAAGGATAAACTTTTATATCAAAAGTGTTATTTTTATCATTTTTTATTTTCATGCATAGAAGTATGCATAAAGGATAAATTTTTATATCAAAAGTGTTACTTTTATCATTTTTATTTCATGCATAGAAGTATGCATAGTGGATAAATTTTTATATCAAAAGTGTTACTTTTATCATGAATTTAATGCATAAAGGTATGCATAAAAGTTGATTATTTTATTATAAAAGTGTGTCTTTTATTATATTGAATTTCATGCATAGAGGTATGCATAAAAGTTGATTATTTTATTATAAAAGTGTGACTTTTATCATAATTGAATTTCATGCATAATGGAGGTATGCATAAAAGTTGATTATTTTATTGTAAGAGTGTTACTTTTATCATATTGGATTTCATGCATAGAGGTATGCATAAAAGATATTCTTTTTATACTAAAAGTGTGATTTTCATCATAAATGGATTTTATGCATAACTTAGATGCATAAGAGAAATTCTTTTATTCTAAAAGTGTAATTCCTACCAAATTGAATTTATGCATAAGAAGATGCATAAAAGATTGATTTTAATTTCGAAAGTGTTAGTCTCCTTAAATGGAATTTATGCATAAATAAATGTGTAGAGAAATCTTATATCAAATATAAGAATTCTCTTAAAAAAGATATGAAATGTGATAAGATGTGATAAGAGGTGTATGAGATGTGATAAGATTTGATAAGATGCGTATGGAAAGTGATAGGATGTGATAAGAGGTGTATGAGATGTGAAAAGATGTGATAAGATGTGTATGAGATGTGATAGAATGTGTTAAGATGAGTTAGGATGTGTTAAGATGTATATGGGATGTGTTAGGACGAGAATGGATGTAATATGGTTGTATGAATGTGATGTGGATGTATACATGTAGATGTATATATATGAATGTGAATGTGGATGTGGATGTGGATGTATGGATGTAGATACGGATGTGTATGTATGTATGTGGATGTGTATGTAGTATGAATGAGGATGTGAAAATAGATGTATGTATGTAGATGTGGATGTATGGATGTATGTATGTAGATGTGGATGCATGTATGTAGATGTGGATGTATGGATGTGAATGTGAATGAAGAGGTGGATGTGGATGTATGGATGTAGATACGGATGTGGATGCATGTATATGAATGTGGATGTATGAATGAGGATGTGAAAATGGATGTATGCATGTGAATGTGGATGTATGAATATGAATGTGGATGTGTGGATGTGGAAATGGAGGTATGGATGTATGAATGTGGATGTGGATGTATGCATGTAGATGTGTATGTATGAATGTGAAATTGGATGTATGATGTGGACGTACGAACATGGATATGTATGTAGAATAATGAATATGAAGGTGTATGTGAGATAATGTGTAGTCTATATGAGTGAATGGATGAGAACGAGTACACATTGAATGGAATGTGGAATAAGTAATGTGGTCCGAGAGTGGATAATATGGAAAGACAAGAGTTCGTTATAGAAACTGTATTTTGTGACTGTTTATAAATGACTGTTTTATGTCAAGAATGCTGGAGAAGCATTTTGACCGTCTTGAGGATTAAGGTCGTGAAGACCGAACTGATAAAGTTGCAACTGCTGACGGAGAGTCAATGGAGGACGTCTCGCGTTGCAAGGTCGATCAAGGTCTTGACCAGCCTCGGTTCGATTTAAATGGTGAGCTTCCGGTACGGTGGATGAGGGACCAAGGAAGCGGCCTATGAGTGAAGCGCTAGGTCACCTGCGAAGGATCCTAGAGGGTGCTGACCATACGGTGCTCGGGCTCTCGGTCGCCGAAGATACCCACACGTGCGTCGTGGAAGATATTGGAACAAGGAGTAAGAGTTGTTTTCTGAAACCGGGCATGGATCTGGTTGATTGACCTTGCTGGTCCTCAACGGATGAGTCCATGGCTCTTTTATATGGATCTGTGGGTTGATCTAGCTGATCTTCCACAGAGATTCCATTCTATTATATGAATATATTGCCGGTTACTATGAGCTAGGAACTATGGAAAAGGCCCCTGAGCGAACAGGTGGTGAGCGTTCTGGTTGCCAATGATGCCATAAGTATACCAATGAATGAATGACTGGAAATAAGGATTCAACCAGATACTTTGAGGATTGTCATCAGTGACATAATGGTTTTTTTAAAGGATTGTTTTAAAGCTAGTTGTTGCTAAGGAAAAGGCAATTTCATATTGGGTGTGTAAGTGGTGTGACTAGTTTTATGTTTGCATGAACTTCCGGCTAGGGGGCCTTGGAACTCTTTTCCCTGGTACCCGGGACAAAACCTAACCAAATTCTTAATTGGATCCCATCACTACAGTGGTTGGGCGGTTGGCTAACCCATGGGACTGGATGGGGTTAGGCTGGACTGATGGATCCGTAAATCGAGATTTAATTTCTATTATTACGATAGATGAAGTAAATCCCGGATAGAAATTGTTCTATGGATAAGAATCAACGGCTGTGCCTCTTGATGGGGAAAAAAAGCGTTGATTCCAATGATCCAAGTGCAAGTTTCTTCCTTGATTTGACCAAGTACCGTTAAAGGTGCAGTCAGATCAGTTGATCCGTAATGATCTTGACTACGTTAGAGTAAAGAGTTATCCTGGTGGAATCGCCCATGCTTTCCGGGTAAAGGAAGTTTTTTCGGTTTCGGTTTTGGACAAACCGACGGATTAGTCTCTTGTCCGGATATCCGTGGGCAAGGCCTCGAGTGTGAGACCCTACCTGCGCACGATGTGCTACTTCCGCTGCTAGTACCCCGAATCCGTTGCGCGGTGGGGACAGGGATTTCACAATTAAGACGTAATTAGTGGGTAATTAACAAATAGATTAATGTAGGCATGGATACTCAAAAACCAGCAAATTCTCATTAGGGCTATGCCTCAATTTATAGAGTTTACATCAAGCATCAAATCCCACTGATTTCTCCATGATTCACTCCACCTCTTTTCCCTGATTCTCTCCACCTCTTTACTTTTCCCAGAATATCTCCACACTTCCTAAATCTTCTCATGCTACCCTTTATTCTCTCCCAGTAGATTCTTCTCACCTTTTCACAGGTTCTTTCACATTTACACATCCTCTTTTACAGCCTCTAACCAAGGGCTTGTTCCCGCACACACCCTATTCACTTGTATTTTCAACAACTAACCCTCGTAACAACACTAACAAACACACATAGGACAAACCTTCTTGACAATGGGGGTACCTAAAAGATTCCTAACACTTCACAAGGGCATTATGAGGGTGCCTCTACTCTGTGGATCCCTTGATGATCCAACTCTAACCCTCAGATACTCGTGACCCAATCTCCTTGTTCCTCTCGCAAAACAGGCGATCAATTGGACAACCCCGAGCCCATAGGGTACAGGACAAAGGAAGGCCCAAACGCTCTCCAAGGCCAAACTATCCTCACTCAAACCCTAAGCCTTGCCTAGCACAAGCTTTCGGTGGATCCCAAAACCTCTACTATAGGCTCAACATTACTATGAGGCCAATGCCCTTGGCAATGGTGGATATGCCATGGCAATGCCTCACAAAGATAATTTCAGACAACTTGAAGGCACCGTCACACGGTGAATTTTCCACAGCATACACAAAAACATTTTCCTTGAAGGAATCCATGCTAATGTGACCTTCTTTAGGGCAATTTTTTTTTTTTGGTGAATTTCCTCGATCCATGCCATAGCCACACCTTAACCATAGATTTTTAGTATTGTCATTTTTGTGAATTTTATGACAGAGCTACCGTTTTTTTTAAATTGGAGCAATACACAACCGTAGATGCGGCCAGCAACAAAGGATGATTTTTCATCTTTGGTAACCCAAAAAAAGCCCTGAAAGAGGCGGCGCTACCATGGCCTCTTTCAAGGCAACCACTAACAGCCCTTCACTTCATCCATGATGTTGATGAAAGAAAAACAATGCCATTTCAATTGCGTCTACAACCACCATAGATTCAACTAACAGAGCAAACAATGATTATGTGTGGTTGTGTGGCCATCACTGTAGAGAGTAGAGAGAAGTTATTATGCTCAATATGCTGAGTGTAAAAACGTAACCCCTCAAGGAGGCTATGCCGTTGTTGTTGCAGCCTCCTTGAGGGGATTTGTATTTGACAAGTTCACCTACCGTGTGTAAAAAAAAACACCCCCTCTTTGAATGCGCAATAGGTGAACTTGTCAAATAAAGAACTAGTGTTGCCTACTTCATATGTCGAGAATCTCCCTCACTCACCTACCTCGGGCTGCCCAACAACAACCATTGCTCTCCATGTCTCCCTCCCGCCCCAACAGCAACGCCTTCTCCATCTACTCTCTCTCTTTCTTTGTGTGCATTGCACCCTTCATCGTTGGGAGCTATGTAGTCCTTAGCTCCATCAACATTCTTGGCTATAGGCTCCCCACCTCCTCCCAAGTAGTGTCTATCCACACCCCTCCTATCCACAAGTTGGGAGCTGTTTCTGTGAAGATTTGCGAGAAGAGCATTTATTCAACTTGGAGGACATTGGTAACCCTACTGGTGCATGGGATCTCTATGGCTCCAACTCTCCATCCCCATACAATGATCTGTAGAGCAAGTTCTTCGAGATATTTGGCGGTGGCTTCACTAAGCACGTGCTTTTTCTCAAATGCTTGATTTTGGGAGGTGGTGGTGGCCACTCTTACCTATCTCGGCTCTTCTAATTCTGGTGATATCTTGCCCATGCATCCTCTCCACCGATAAGTACCCCCATCCCAATTCCTCATATTTTTTACAAGTGTTTAAGCAAACCCCCTGCCACCCCTATCTTTATATTGTATAGTTCGGGACCCTATATAACCACCCCACCCTTGCGGTTGCTCAAGGGTGGGTGTGATCATCTTCACCCACTACCTTTTGTTTTCTATGTATGCCTAGGTTATCTCGCTAGATGTTTTTCTTGGGAGGTTGTGACAAAGAGTTGTGCTCTTTTTTACAGTTGGGTTGTCTTGGCGGATGCTTTACTTGGGAGATAGCACCAAAGGAATCATCTCAGGAACTATTTCATGCCTCTGAGTTTTCTTGTCGAATGCTTTGCCTAGGGGTCAAGCTTGCAAGAGGATTAGGTATATCTACTTCTCTCAGCATTCACTGGGATGGTAAATGGAGTAGTGGGGCAGGTGACCTGTAGATGGGGCAGGTGACCTGTAGATGGCTATCCAGGTCCTCTACCATCTCTCCAAGCTCTCCGACCTTATTGGTCTCACTGTAAATCGCTCGATGAGACCAATCTTTTAATACCCAATTTGAATCAATTTGACTCAATCAATTCTCACTAAATCAGTGTACTAATCAGTTCTGACTGAATCAATTATGATTAAATTAGTGCTGACTCAATCAATTCTGACTAAATCAATTCTGACTGAATCAGTGCTAGTGCTGAATTAGTGTGATGAGTGAATCAATTCTAACTGAATCAATTTTGACTGAATTAGAATCAATTCTGACTGAATCAGAATCAATTCTAACTGAATCAATTTTGACTGAATCAGAATCAATTCTGACTGAATCAGAATTCAATTCTAACTGAATCAATTTTGACTGAATCAGAATCAATTCTTACTGAATCAGAATCAGAATCAATTCTTACTGAATCAGAATCAATTCTGACTGAATCAGAATCAATTCTGACTGAATCAGAATCAATTCTAACTGAATCAATTTTGACTGAATCAGAATCAATAATCAATTCTGACTGAATTAGCGTTAATGAATTAGTGTTGAGACTGAATTAGTTCTGACTGAATTAGTGTTGATTGAATCAAGTGTGACTGAATCAGTATTGACTAAATCAATGCTGACTGAATCAATTATGACAGAATCAGTATTGACTAAATCAATGTTGACTGAGTATATTTTTGACTGAATCAGTGCTGACTGAATCAATTTCGACTACATAAGTGCTGACTAAATCAATTATGATGGAATCAGTACTGATTGAATCAGTGCTGAATGAGTTAATTATGACTGAATTAGTGCTGATCAAGTCAATTCTGACTAAATTAGTGCTGAATGAATCATATCTGATTGAATTAAGTATTGAATTAGTGCTTACTTAATCATAATTAAGTATTGAATTAGTGATGACTCAATCATAATTGAGTAGTGAATCAGTGTTGACTGAATCAATTTTGATTGAATCATAATTAAGTATTGAATCTGTGTTGACTGTGGTGAATCAATTCTGACATTTCGATCCATCTTGGTATTTATGTGCCACATTTTGGGGCTTTACTGATATTCATCTTTGCAATTTCACCTATGTTATTTAGGTGGGCTATGCCTTCTTATCCACATTATGTTTTTGTAATCCAATAGAGTTGTTATATTTTTGGAAAGTTACCACTTGTGCTGATATTAAGGAAGTTTGAAAAGTGAAGTATGCTTTGTTGTGTTCTCTTTTGTTATCATATGTTTTAATCTCGATACACATGTCTTAATGATGGTGTAATTGATTTTGAATCATAATGATTTGCATCATGCGACTTTCTATTTACTAATGAAGTCTCAAGGTGTACTAGCTACTGTGAAGGAAAAGTTCTATACAAAAACACATGTAATACATTCCTAGATGTGTTGAATTTTTGTTGCACATAGGTATATCATGTTCTCATTATCGGCCTTAGCCTTCTTGTGTACCTATTCCTTGGAATGTGTAGCTCGATTTTTTCCTCGCTCAAAAAGTTTCACTCGAAGAATGGGAGAACTCAATATCGACACCCTCAGGAGAAAAGACACCCAAGTTGTTACAATTGCTCTATTGACGAGGACCCCGCTAGAATGAGGAAACAAAGCACATTCCGACCTGAGTCCTTCTTGCATATCCAATAGATAACAACCAGTATGTCCTATTAATAGATATTCAAGCATTGTTTGACATCAAGGAGGACTATTGTCTCACCATCATTACACAGAATCTTGAAGAAGATGATGATTTTATCAATCCACGTGTGGAGAAGTATCTTCTATTGGATTCAAAAGTCAAGGATAGTGAGTTCCATATTCCTAATTAGACATTATCAATGATGTACAAGGATTCTCTTCGCTGTGAAGCCAACCTTCCCACTGAAGAGGAACTTCAAGATATTCAACAAACACTTACTATTTCACAATTGGGAAGGGAAGAGGAGTCCTCATCCATCCACGATGCCAAGTCATTACTATCAACATATCGACAAATGATTCACTCGATGAGAATTAGAAGGTCTGACTATAATAATTTTGAATATCATGATGAAGCTTCATATCACATTTGTTTTGTTGGCTTATGGACAACTTTGTTTTGTATCTGGTGGTGTATGAGGATGATTTTCTCGTATGCAGATCATGAGTGGGAGGACCCAGAAAGAACTCAAGACTGGGAGAGTACATTAATCGGTTAAAATTTCCACAGTTCATTATATTCCACAAAAAGGTTTCAAAGGATAAAGTTGAATCCCCATTGTTGCCAAATCAAGACATTATCTAGATATCTTGGGGGATATCTCATCAGACAAAGTCATGCTTTTGGAGTAGTTAGAGGTGCAAATCTTTGGGCAGGGCCCCAGAGAGGACCTTCACAATGTCTAGATTTCAATATTAATCCATAATAGGCTATTAATTACATGTTACTTTGAATTTTGCATATACGTATCGTAAAGAATGAAAGGAACATTTTATGTAAAGACATCACCATGAAGAAAGTTTTCTTGGTGCTACCGACTATATCATAGAGATCATAATTACAACATGGAGATACAAACATTCCTTGTTAACATCCGGCCATGAAAAACTTTTGTACATGTCAAGAGCAATTAAATACAAAGATCAATGCCTTCTTACAATGTCAATTATGTTGAATTTACACATTACATCAGAGATGTGTTCTTAATATGTGAGTTTTAGTTAAATGGGCTGATGTAGAATATTATCATTGGGTAGGGAAAGCTTGCTCTTTCTATGGGGGAGAGTAAGCTTGCTCTTGCTATTGGGGAGAGTCACTAGCATGCCTTTGATGTTCTTGCTCCAGCCGAGGGGATGGTAAATCTCCAAGGTGGATCCACTCTCTCGGTTAGTGTTTGTGGACACTCCTGTGCCCGACGGGGCAGCATTTTGTTCTTGGACATTATGGAGGGGGCATAAACACATATGGCACATTAGGCTCTCATTGCCTAATATTGTTGATGATTAGAGTTTCAATTTTTGTGGCCTTGAATAGTTGTTACTACATCCAAATACATTTATATTTCTGCTAATCGTAGATTCTACACATACAAAAAATTACATATATGCTATCAGTAAATGTACAAATAAATTGAGATACCATTAGAAGAAGAAGTGTATGCTTACATTTTCTAAGGGCGGTCCCAACATTGAGTGTAGTAGCAACATGGCCTTGTAGCATAGTCTCCAACCACAACTAAAGCCATCATGTTACTGTGGGACTCTACATCTAATGATATATGTTACTGTGGGACTCTACATCTAATGATATATGTTGCCTTAGAATCTCCTCCTGGGTAAGGGCCTAAATACTAGCTCTATTACCTTTATAATAGATCTTCACACCATTTTTCAATTGTCAATACTAACTCTCCTCCATTCTCTCTCTCTCTCTCTCTCTCTCTCTCTCTCTCTCTCTCTCTCATTCGCTTGCTCTCTCTCTCTCTCATTAATATAAAAAAGGATCGTGTGGACTTACTTCCTCATGTTACCATGAAATCTTGCAATTGAATTTACAACATTGCTTTGACACAGTATCTATAACAATCAAACTCAAGTGTGCACTACAAAATTCAATAAACAGTAAATTGAGGATATATGTCAGAATACGAAAAGTACACTTTAGGTCACATGACACTTGCTTTTCATGGTAGGGCATTATAAAGATCTAGGCTTGGTCCAAAACTACATACCTAAACCATGGACATATATCCACATAGGAAATATCCTCTGAAACCAGAAGCGTGGATATAAGAGAATACAAAATATACAGCCTATGATGAGTTTCCCATAGGAGATTTGATAAAACCAACCGGATAAATTGGAAGATTGTGATCAGTGGTACTATGGTTTCATTAAAGGATTGTTTTAAAGTTAGCTGATGCTAAGAAAAAGGCAATTTCATATTGGTGTGTAAGTGGTGTGGCTAGTTTTATGTTTGCATGAACTTCCGGCTAGGGGGCCTTGGAACTCTTTTCCTTGGTACCCGGGACAAAACCTAACCAAATTCCAAATTGGATCCCATCACTACACTGGTTGGGCGGTTGGCTAACCCATGGGATTGGATGGGGTTAGGTTGGACTGATGGATCCATAAATCGAGACTCAACTTTTGTTATTACGATAGATAAAGTAAATCCCGAACAGTAATTGTTCTATGGATAGGAATCAACGGCTGTGCCTCTTGAATGGGGAAAAAAGCGTTGATCCCAATGATCCAAGTGCAAGTTTCTTCCTTAATCCGACCAAATATCTTATAGATGCAATTGGATCAGTTTGATCAGAAATGATCTTGACTACGTTAGAGTAAAAAAGTTATCCTGGTGGAATCCCCCGTGCTTTCCGGTAAAGGAAGTTTTTTCGGGTTTGGTTTTGGAACAACCGACGGATTAGTCTCTTATCCGGATATCCGTGGGTGAGGCCCCGAGTGTGGGACCCCTGTCCCACGTGAGAAGTGCTACTTCCGCTGCTAGTACCCCGAATCCGTTGCTCAGTGAGAACAGGGATCTCACAGTTGGTTTGTCCAAAACCGAAACCGGAAAAACTTCCTTTACCCAGAAAGCATGGGCGATTCCACCAGGATAACTCTTTACTCTAACGTAGTCAAGATCATTACGGATCAACTGATCTGACTGCACCTTTAACGGTACTTGGTCAATTCAAGGAAGAAACTTGCACTTGGATCATTAGGATCAACGCTTTTTTCCCCATCAAGAGGCACAGCCGTTGATTCCTATCCATAGAACAATTTCTATCCGGGATTTACTTCATCTATCGTAATAATAGAAATTAAATCTCGATTTACGGATCCATCAGTCCAGCCTAACCCCATCCAGTCCCATGGGTTAGTCAACCGCCCAACCACTGTAGTGATGGGATCCAATTAAGAATTTGGTTAGGTTTTGTCCCGGGTACCAGGGAAAAGAGTTCCAAGGCCCCCTAGCCGGAAGTTCATGCAAACATAAAACTAGTCACACCACTTACACACCCAATATGAAATTGCCTTTTCCTTAGCATTAACTAGCTTTAAAACAATCCTTTAATAAAACCATTATGTCACTGATGACAATCCTCAAAGTCTCTGGTTGAATCCTTATTTCCAGTCATTCATTCATTGGTATACTTATGGCATCATTGGCAACCAGAACGCTCACCACCTGTTCGCTCAGGGGCCTTTTCCATAGTTTCTAGCTCATAGTAACCGGCAATATATTCATATAATAGAATGGAATCTCCGTGGAAGATCAGCTAGATCAACCCACAGATCCATATAAAAGAGCCATGGACTCATCCGTTGTTGAGGACCAGCAAGGTCAATCAACCAGATCCATGCTCGGTTTCAGAAAACAACTCTACTCACTCCTTGTTCCAATATCTTCCACGACGCACGTGTGGGTATCTTCGGCGACCCAGAGCCCGAGCACCGTATGGTCAGTACCCTCTAGGATCCTTCGCAGGTGACCTAGCGCTTCACTCATAGGCCGCTTCCTTGGTCCCTCATCCACCGTACCGGAAGCTCACCATTTAAATCGAACCGAGGCTGGTCAAGACCTCGATCGACCTTGCTACGCGAGACGTCCTCCATTGACTCTCCGTCTCAGCAGTTGCAACTTTATCAGTTCGGCCTTCATGACCTTAATCCTTAAGACGGTCAAAATGCTTCTCCAGCATTCTTGACATAAAATAGTCATTTACAAACAGTCACAAAATACAGTTTCTATAACGAACTCTTGTCTTTCCATATTATCCACTCTCGGACCACATTACTTATTCCACATTCCATTCAATGTGTACTCGTTCTCATCCATTCACTCATATAGACTACACATTATCTCACATACACCTTCATATTCATTATTCTACATACATATCCATGTTCGTACGTCCACATCATACATCCAATTTCACATTCATACATACGCATCTATATGCATACATCCACATCCACATTCATACATCCATACCTCCATTTCCACATCCACACATCCACATTCATATTCATACATCCACATTCACATGCATACATCCATTTTCACATCCTCATTCATACATCTACGTTCACATACATACATCCACATCCGTATCTACATCCATACATCCACATCCACCTCTTCATTCACATTCACATCCATACATCTACATCTACATACATACATCCACATCTACATACATACATCCATACATCCACATCTACATACATACATCCATTTTCACATCCTCATTCATACATACACATCCACATACATACATACACATCCGTATCTACATCCATACATCCACATCCACATCCACATCCACATTCACATTCATACATATACATCTACATGTATACATCCACATCACATTCATACAAACATCCATTCTCGTCCTAAGACATCCCATATACATCTTAACACATCCTAACTCATCTTAACACATTCTATCACATCTCATACACATCTTATCACATCTTTTCACATCTCATACACCTCTTATCACATCCTATCACTTTCCATACGCATCTTATCAAATCTTATCACATCTCATATACCTCTTATCACATCTTATCACCTTTCATATCTTTTTTAAGAGAATTCTTATATTTGATATAAGATTTCTCTACACATTTATTTATGCATAAATTCCATTTAAGGAGACTAACACTTTCGAAATTAAAATCAATCTTTTATGCATCTTCTTATGCATAAATTCAATTTGGTAGGAATTACACTTTTAGAATAAAAGAATTTCTCTTATGCATCTAAGTTATGCATAAAATCTATTTATGATGAAAATCACACTTTTAGTATAAAAAGAATATCTTTTATGCATACCTCTATGCATGAAATCCAATATGATAAAAGTAACACTCTTACAATAAAATAATCAACTTTTATGCATACCTCTATGCATGAAATTCAATTATGATAAAAGTCACACTTTTATAATAAAATAATCAACTTTTATGCATACCTCTATGCATGAAATTCAATATAATAAAAGACACACTTTTATAATAAAATAATCAACTTTTATGCATACCTTTATGCATGAAATTCAAATATGATAAAAGTAACACTTTTGATATAAAAATTTATCCATTATGCATACTTCTATGCATGAAATAAAAATGATAAAAGTAACACTTTTGATATAAAAATTTATCCATTATGCATACTTCTATGCATGAAAATAAAAATGGTAAAAGTAACACTTTTGATATAAAAACTTATCCTTTATGCATAATATAAAAATTCAATTTCTCCATGATTATAATGAATTTCTTTCAATTAATCTAGGATGATAATTCCTAGAATATGGTAGGAAGTCCTCTTTTTATGCTTTGAATGAAATTATTTTATGCATAATTTTTATAAAGATTTTGCCATAGCTCCGCTGCTATGACTGATAAATCTCAATTTTTCTAAGGGATAAAGCTTATCATTAAGGAAATAATTAAAATGATCTCTAATTGGATCATTAATCCAAAATGGATTGAATCATCAATATACATAAACTAAAAGCATAGAAAAAAGCCATTAATTTGGCCTCAAGCATAGATTAATCTTGGGTTAAGGAAAAGCTTTATGAAAAGCTTCATTTGGATTGAGAATGGGTCATGAGTATGACCATTTCTTGAGTGAGAGAGAGAAATTACATAAAAACCATTAGAATTTAAACATAAATAGAAATTTATGTAATTCTTTACTATCATTAATTACTTAACTTCAATAGCATTCATCAAATTATGTAACTCTTCACTACTATTCACCAATTAACTTCAATAGCATTTAAAGAAACCATACCAATTAAGCTTCTCAAGCTTGAGAGGGGTTGAGAAGAGAGAAACATTGAGAAATTATAGGAAAGATCAATATTCACTAATTACCTTACAAATTGCTTGATTCTTTGTTCACGGTAGAGGCCCCCAACCAATCAATTGGTTAAGTATGTTGATGGAGCCACCAATGGGGATTGAAGAAAGAGGGAAGCTCCAAAAACTAGTGAATTATTAATGAATTCACAGTTCTTGGCTTAGGTGGAGTAGAGTAACGATGCATAAACACTATATATTTTTTTCAACAAGGGAAGGCTTCTATTTATAGGAAAAATTGAGCTCCTAACCAAACAAACTGATTTTAGAATTTTCCCACTCAGTTTGGTCAATTTTTGACCATTTTTAGGTCAGTTGAGCTAACTTTTTGTAACTAGACTTGAATTAGGAGAGAGGAGAGATGAAATATCTCAATTTTTATGAGTTTAAAACTCATTCAAGCATGTGAAATATGCACCTCCTTTAAAGAACTCCCCTTCCTTACATATGTGTCAAAATAGAATCATTATACCCAAAATATCTCATATTTTTAATATTGCTCATAGTTTTTTACTAATAAACCGTGTACATTTTCAACTCTTCATCTTATGTGAAATATGCACCTCCTTTAAAGAACTCCCCTTCCTTACATAGTGTCAATATGAAATCATTATACCCAAAATATCTCATATTTTTAATATTGCTCATAGTTTTTTACTAATAAACCTTGTACATTTTCAACTCTTCACCTTATGTGAAATATGCACCTCCTTTAAAGAACTCCCCTTCCTTACATAGTGTCAATATGAAATCATTATACCCAAAATATCTCATATTTTTAATATTGCTCATAGTTTTTTACTAATAAACCTTGTACATTTCAACTCTTCATCTTATGTGAGCATTTACTCATTTTTGGGTATCTTCTTTTACAAAATTGGATTTATCTCCTCCTTACACATGGATGGATGCTATTGGCCCATAGGAACCTTAATTGGACCATAATCCAAAAATTTCTGAAAATCTAGACCCTTAGGCTAAGGTCCTTTATACCCATTTCCAATTAATTCCAATTGCACATTGGAAAGTTCTTTTTGAATTTCTGTTTCAGGGGAACTTATTTTAATAAGATGAGATAATTTTCTATCCAAAAATATTAAAAATCTGAATATTCTGTCTCTAGAATATTTTCTCTCTCTAGGTTAAAACAGTTAGAAACAAGTCTTTTATATTTCTGAAGAGGGGTTGATTACAGGGGAAGATGCTGGACATTTTGAGAGGCTCGGGAGGAATCTTACATTCTCTCCCACACTTGAAAAATGCGAGATGCCCTCATCTCGCAAACTGGGGGTAATTTTGCAAGATGCACAAGTATGAGACTGAGAGAAATTTTTTAATTAAGATTTTTAAAAAAGTCTCAAAGAGAGTAAGGGTCAAGACAAGAACAAGATTTAAACTTTATTCATTCTTGGAACATATACAGTAAAGATAGAAGAACTCTTTACACTTCCATAAGCCTGTCCATCATATGATCACAAAAGCAGCACTCACAAGCTGCGCACGTATAAGGTAACTCATCTATGGGAATGATTCTGTTGGTTATTGCCGCGCCTATCTCAGTGGTATGAGGTGTTCTAACAAAAAGACCTCTGAGAGGCAAACCAAAAACGGGGTAAAGGCATATCTTCTGATGAGGAAGAAAACACGCCAGTAAGAAGACCCGCTCAGAAAACCCAAGATGTCTTGATCTCATGACGCACTAGTATCGGGGACCCAAACCCAAGGCTTCGATAACCATGGCCAAGCGGACATTGTTACGAAAGTGCTGCTGACCCCACGGTGTTACCCTAGTTATGTTTTGATAGGTCCGCCATTTGGTCTGAGCTACAGACGTTCCCAAGTGAGGAAAAGTGAGCGCTCATACTGTTCTATAAAATCTTTCTTCAGAGACTCGCTTGCGTCTTGAAGGTGAGAAATCATTATGGATAAAACTAGTTCCTGTTGCCAAGCCATGAAGGAGATTAAGAAGAAGGGAGATCGATGGAAGTAAGATTACTGTGAGCGGTTACGACTTATATAAAGGAAGGAGTTAGCGTAACCTAGAAGCCAACGGTATCTTGCCACTGAAGTTTTACCGTCTTTCCATGATTTGGGTTTGGCACAATTTCTATAGAAGGCATTAAGAACTTTGAGATGAGGAGATAAAAGAAGTTCGTAGGCTAAGTCACCTACTTTCTTTGATCCACAATAGCTGGGGGATAACTACTTATACTCCCCTAGAGATAAAGAAATTCTTTTGGTCCGTAATCAAATGAAGACTATAACTGCTTCTTTGAATTCTCTGACTGTCCTCTTCTTATCTGTATATTGTCTCTGTCGATCCTGGGCAGCGTTTATATCTTTATGAATTGCCTGCATCTCTTGCTCGAAGTCGCCAAGCATTTGACTGGTCATCTCGACCCTAATCAATGGGTTGGACCTAGTTTAAGCAATCTTGTCCGAGAGACGGACCCTGATTAGATTGGTATGAAGGAATTGGTCTCTGAATTTGGGTTCTAGACTTCCCTATGCTCTTTTCATGGTAGGAGTCAGGCAGTCTTTTAACTGATGACCAAAACCTTGGCATCCAAAACACCGGTTCTCACTTATGAACTCATTGTTCTGAATTCTTAAAACAGGTGGGCTCCTGATAAGGTATTCTGGGGAAGGTGTCTTCCCTTTTTAAACAGAATCTTTCTTTTATTTTAGAGAGGGAATAATTTTAAGATCAAAAAGGGAGATTCTTACTCTTGTATACCTCGAAGGTTGGGGGAGGAATCTTACAAACTTGAATATTATGCATAAAGGATAAGTTTTTATATCAAAAGTGTTACTTTTACCATTTTTATTTTCATGCATAGAAGTATGCATAATGGATAAATTTTTATATCAAAAGTGTTATTTTTATCAATTTTTATTTTCATGCATAGAAGTATGCATAAAGGATAAATTTTTATATCAAAAGTGTTATTTTTATCATTTTTATTTTCATGCATAGAAGTATGCATAAAGGATAAATTTTTATATCAAAAGTGTTACTTTTACCATTTTTATTTTCATGCATAGAAGTATGCATAATGGATAAATTTTTATATCAAAAGTGTTATTTTTATCAATTTTTATTTTCATGCATAGAAGTATGTTTAAAGGATAAATTTTTATGATTAGGCTGGACTGATGGATCCATAAATCGAGACTCAACTTTTGTTATTACAATAGATAAAGTAAATCCCGAACAGTAATTGTTCTATGGATAGGAATCAACGGCTGTGCCTCTTGAATGGGGAAAAAAGCGTTGATCCCAATGATCCAAGTGCAAGTTTCTTCCTTGATCCGACCAGATATCTTATAGATGCAATTGGATCAGTTTGATCAGAAATGATCTTGACTACGTTAGAGTAAAAAAGTTATCCTGGTGGAATCGCCCGTGCTTTCCGGTAAAGGAAGTTTTTCCGGGTTCGGTTTTGGAACAACCGACGGATTAGTCTCTTATCCGGATATCCGTGGGTGAGGCCCCGAGTGTGGGATCTCTGTCCCGCGCGAGAAGTGCTACTTCCGCTGCTAGTACCCCGAATCCGTTGCTCAGTGGGAACAGGGATCTCACAGTTGGTATCAGAGCATTTGGCTAATAAAGATCAACTGAGAAACCAAATATGTCAAAAATTTATCAAGAAGCACAAAAAGGTTATAATTGTGTGATATAATTCATACAATTTGATATTCAAACTGCAATTCGTAATTTGGTAATTGGGTCTTCAGATGGAAATACCGTAATTATATAGAATCCCTGACTTGCTTGAGGCCTAGATATGATGGTATTTACCTTATAATTCCAAGGGCCGTGACTACCCGTATATACCGAGAGTATACTGCAGCTCTTTACTGACAGTATATACGAGTAAATCTAAGACTTGAAATTATAAGCGTTAATGCTATCCAGATGATGAATTCGAATGTGGTTGATATGATTTTTAATTCTGTTTGGGAACTGATGAAATTGATTTGGATTCTGATTGAAAAATGATGATTTCTGAAATTTAGTTAAAATGTAATAAGCTGAGCGAAACCACAATGAGGATGAATGGGACGAGTCCCAGTGATAATATTCATAACTAGAATGATAATAATGATTTCAGCAAATCACTATGAGATTAGTAGATTGTGCTGTCAGATTGCTACTGTTAACACTTGAGACGGTAGATTAAGTTAAGGGATGACAAATTGAGAACTTGCTTAACTAAAATTCCTGTGGAGGAATGTTCAGAAGGAAAATTTTCAGTCTAATGGACCATTATCGTGTTAAAGATATGAATGATATGATCTGAATGAATTGTTATTTAATGATGAGTTCTATATAAGGGATAATTATCCCCGTATTCTGTTGGGTTGACCAGAATATAAGGAACCCCAGAATAAATTGGATCTTAAGAAAAAGAGTTGTCCTCTACCTTGCGAGATGAGGACATCTCGCACTTTTCAAGTGGGGTAGAATGTAAGATTCTCCCCCAGCCTTCGAGGTATACAGGAGTAAGAATCTCCCTTTCTGATCTTATAATTATTCTCTCTCTAAAATAAAAGAAAGATTCTGTTTAAAAAAGAAAGAACCTTTTCCCTGAATACTTCTCAAGGGTCCCACCTGTTTTAAGGATTCAGAACAATGAGTTCAGAAGTGAGAATCGATGTTTTGGATATCAAGGTTTTGGTCTTCATTCGAGTATGGCCCAAAAGAAGTTCTTTATCTCTTGGGAAGTATAAGAAGTTATCTCCCAAATATTGTGGACCAAAGAAAGTAGGTGATTTAGCTTACGAACTTCTTTTATCTCCTCATCTCAAAGTTCTGAATGCCTTCTATAGAAAAATGTGCCAAACCCAAATCATGGAAAGACGGTAAAACTTCAGTGGCAAGTTACCGTTGGCTTCTAAGTTACGCTAGCTCCTTCCTTTATATAAGTCGTAACTTTTACTTGTCGTTCACAGTAATCTTACTCCCATCGATCTCCTTTCTTTCTTAATCTCCTTCATGGCTTGGCAACAAGAATTAGTTTTATCCATAATGATTCCTCACCTTCAAGACGCAAGTGAGTTTGTGAAGAAGGATTTTATAGAACAGTATGAGCGCTCACTTTTCCCTCACTTGGGAACTTCTGTAGCTCAGACCAAATGGCGGACCTATCAAGACATAACTAGGGTAACACCCTGGGGTCAGCAGCACTTTCATAACAATGTCCGCTTAGCCATGGTTATTGAAGCTTTGGGTTTGGGTCCCCGATACTACTGCGTCATGAGATCAAGGCATCTTGGGTTTTCTGAGCGGGTCTTCTTACTGGCGTGTTTTCTTCCTCATGAGAAGATATGCCTTTACCCCGTTTTTGGCTTGCCTCTCAGAGGTCCTTTTGTTAGATCACCTCATACCACTGAGATAGGTGCGGCAATAACCAACAGAATTATTCCCATAGATGAGTTACCTTATACTTGTGCAGCTTGTGAGTGCTGCTTTTGTGACCATATGATGGACGGGCTTATGGAAGTGTAAAGAGTTCTTCTATCTTTACTGTATAAGTTCCGAGAATGAATAAAGTTTAAATCTTGTTCTTATCTTGCTCTCTTTGAGACTTTTCTTGGTGGTTAATCTTGATTAAAATTTTTCTCTAAGTCTCATATTCGTGCATCTTGCGAAATTACCCTAGTTTGCGAGATGAGGACATCTCGCATTTTTTAAGTGGGGTAGAATGTAAGATTCCTCCCCCACCCCCTTTTTGATGTCTAGTATCTTTCCCTGTAATCAATCCCTCTTCAGAAATATAAAGACCTTGTTTCTAACTATTTTAACTTAGAGAGAGAAAATATTCTAGAGAGAGAATATTCAAATTTTGAATATTTTTGGATAGAAAAATATCTCTTATAATTAAGATGAATTCCCCTGAAACAGAAATTCAAAAAGAATTTTCCAATGTGCAATTGGAATTAATTGGAAATGTGTATAAAGGACCTTAGCCTAAGGGTCTAGATTTTCAAAAAAATTTGGATTATGGTCCAATATATGGTCCAATTAAGGTTCTTTTGGGCCAATAGCATCAATCCATGTGTGGAGAGGAGATAAATCCAATTTGTAAAAGAAGATACCCAAAAATGAGTAAATGCTCACATAAGATGAAGAGTTGAAAATGTACAAGGTTTATTAGTAAAAAAATATGAGCAATATTAAAAATATGAGATATTTTGGGTATCCAAAAATGAGTAAATGCTCACATAAGATGAAGAGTTGAAAATGTACAAGGTTTATTAGTAAAAAACTATGAGAAATATTAAAAATATGAGATATTTTGGGTATAATGATTCCATTTTGACACATATGTAAGGAAGGGGAGTTCTTTAAAGGAGGTGCATATTTCACATAAGATGAAGAGTTGAAAATGTACAAGGTTTATTAGTAAAAAAACTATGACACATATTTAAGGAAGAGGAGTTCTTTAAAGGAGGTGCATATTTCACATAAGATGAAGAGTTGAAAATGTACAAGGTTTAATAGTAAAAAACTATGAGCAATATTAAAAATATGAGATATTTGGGTATAATGATTCCATTTTGACACATATGTAAGGAAGGGGAGTTCTTTAAAGGAGGTGCATATTTCACATGCTTGAATGAGTTTTAAACTCATAAAAATTGAGATATTTCATCTCTCTTCTCTCCTCATTCAAGTCTAGTTCCAAAAAGTTAGCTTAACTGACCTAAAAATGGTCAAAAATTGACCAAACTGATTTGGAAAATTCTAGAATCAATTTGTTTGGTTAGGAGCTCAATTTTTCCTATAAATAGAAGCCTACCCCTTGTTGAAAAATATATAGTGTTTATGCATCGTTACTCTACTCGACCTAAGCCAAGAACTGTGAATTCATTAATAATTCACTAGTTTTTGGAGCTTCCCTCTTTCTTCAATCCCCATTGGTGGCTCCATCAACATACTTAACCAATTGATTGGTTGGGGGCCTCTACCGTGAACAAAGAATCAAGCAATTTGTAAGGTAATTAGTGAATTTTGATCATTTTCTATAATTTCTCAATGTTTCTCTCTTCTCAACCCCTCTCAAGCTTGAGAAGCTTAATTAGAATGGTTTTTGAATGTTATTGAAGTTAATTGATGAATGGTAGTGAAGAGTTACATAATTTGATGAATGCTATTGAAGTTAATTGATTAATTACATAAATTTCTATTTATGCTTAATTCAAATGGTTTTTATGAAATTTCTCTCTCTCACTCAAGAAATGGTCATACTCATGACCCATTCTCAATCCAAATGAAGCTTTTCATAAAGCTTTTCCTTAATCCAAGATTAATCTATACTTGAGGTCAAATTAATGGCTTTTTTCTATGCTTTTAGTTTATGTATTTCATGAATATTAATGATTCAATCCATTATGGATTATTGATCCAATTAGAGATCATTCTAATTAATTCTTAATGATAAGCTTTATCCCTTAGAAAAAATTGAGATTTATCAGTCATAGCAGCGGAGCTATGGCAAAATTTTTATAAAAATTACGCATAAAATAATTTCATTCAAAGCATGAAAAGAGGACTTCCTACCATATTCTAGGAATTATCATCTAGATTAATTGAAGATATTCATAGAGAAATTAATTTTTATATTATGCATAATTGATTTTCATGCATAGAGGTATGCATAATAGATTATTATTTTAACATAAAAGTGTTACTTTTATCATAATTAGATTTCATGCATAGAGGTATGCATAAAAGATTATTATTTTAATGTAAAAGTGTTACTTTTAGCACAATTGAATTTCATGCATAGAAGTATGCATAAGAGTTGATTATTTTATTATAAAAGTGTTACTTTTATCACAATTGAATTTCATGCATAGAAGTGTGCATAAGAGTTGATTATTTTATTATAAAAGGTTACTTTTATCATATTTGAATTTCATGCATAAAAGTTGATTATTTTATTATAAAAGTGTTACTTTTATCATATTTGGATTTCATGCATAGATGTACGCATAAAAGATGATAATTTTATTGTAAAAGTGTTGCTTTTATCATAATTGGATTTCATGCATAGAGGTATGCATAAAAGTTGATTATTTTATTATAAAAGTGTGACTTTTATTATATTTGAATTTCATGCATAAAGGTATGCATAAAAGTTGATTATTTTATTTTAAAAGTGTGACTTTTATTATATTTGGATTTCATGCATAGAGGTATGCATAAAAGATATTCTTTTATACTAAAAGTGTGATTTCATGCATAGAGGTATGCATAAAAGATATTCTTTTATACTAAAAGTGTGATTTTCATCATAAATGGATTTTATGCATAACTTAGATACATAAGAGAAATTCTTTTATTCTAAAAGTGTAATTCCTACCAAATTGAATTTATGCATAAGAAGATGCATAAAAGATTGATTTTTACTTCGAAAGTATTAATCTCCTTAAATAGAATTTATGCATAAATAAATGTGTAAAGAAATCTTATATCAAATATAAGAATTCTCTTGTATTCTATAAATAGATATGAGATGTGATAGGATGTGATAAGAGGTGTATAAGATGTGACAAGAGGTGATAAGATGCTTATGAAATAAGTTATGAGGTGATAAGATGAATTAAGATTTGATAAGATGTGTATGGGATGAGGTAAGAAGTGTATGTGATAGGATAAGATGTATATGGGTTGTGATAGGGCGAGAATGGATGTGATGTAAAAGATTAAATGTGAAGGCATATGGGGTTATATGAATGGGAATGTGGAAATGGATGTATGTATGTGGATGTGTGGATGTGGAGATGGGAGTGTGGATGTGTGGATGTGGAGATGGGAGTGTGGATGTATGAATGTGGAAAGGGATGTATGCATGAAGATGTTTATGCATAGATGTGAATGTGGATGTAGATGTGGCTGTATAGATGTGAATGTGGAATGTGGATGTGGATGTATGTATGTATGTGGATGTAGATGTGGATGTATAGATGTGGATGGGAAGGTGGATGTGGATGTATGTGAATGTGGATGTACATGTGGATGTATAGATGTGAATGGGAAGGTGGATGTGGATGTATGTGAATGTGGATGTAGATGTGGATGTATAGATGTGAATGTGGATGTAGATGTGGCTGTATAGATGTGAATGTGGAATGTGGATGTGGATGTATGTATGTATGTGGATGTAGATGTGGATGTATAGATGTGAATGGGAATGTGGATGTGGATGTATGTATGTATGTGGATGTGGATATATGAATGAGGACGTGATAGTAAATGTATGCATGTGGATGTGGATGTATGGATGTGGATATGGATGTGTATGTATGAATGTGGATGTATAAATGAGGATGTGAAAATGGAGGTAAGCATGTAGATGTGGATGTATGGATGTGAATGTGGATGTGGATGTGTATGTATGAATGTGGATATGGGATGTGGATGTATAAATGAGGATGTGAAAATGGAGGTAAGCATGTAGATGTGGATGTATGGATGTGAATGTGGATGTGGATGTGGATGTATGGATGTGAATGTGGATGTGGATGTGGATGTATGGATGTGGATATGGATGTATGGATGTGAATGTGGATGTATGGATGTGAATGTGGATGTGGATGTGGATGTATGGATGTGGATATGGATGTGAATATATGATATGTGATGTGAAGGAATCTGAAGTGAAGAGATGGAAAATGATGTGATTGGATAAGTACACATATAAATGGAATGTGGAATAAGTAATGTGGATTAATTGTGGAAAAATGAGAGTTAATATAGAAATTGTATTTGTAAACTGTTTGTAAATGGCTGTTTTATGTCAAGAATGCTAGGGAAGCATTTTGACTGTCTTGTGATTAAGGTCATGGAGACCTAACTGATAAAGTTGCAACTGCTGACGGAGAGTCAATGGAGGACATCTCGCGTAGCAAGTCGACCGAGGTCTTGACCAGCCTCGGTTCGATTAAAATGGTGAGCTTCCGGTACGGTGGATGAGGGACCAAGGAAGCGGCCTATGAGTGAAGCGCTAGGTCACCTGCGAAGGATCCTAGAGGGTGCTGACCATACGGTGCTCGGGCTCTGGGTCGCCTAGGATACCCACGCGTGCGTCGAGGAAGATATTGGAACAAGGAGTAAGAGTTGTTTTCTGAAACCGGGCATGGATCTGGTTGATTGACCTTGCTGGTCTTCAATGGATGAGTCCATGGCTCTTTTTATGGATCTGTTGGTTGATCTTGCTGATCTTCAACGAGAGTCCATCTTGATTTTTATAAGTGATTATATTGCCGAGTATTATGGGCTAGGAACTATTGAAAAGGGCCCTGAGTGGACAGGTGGTGAGCGTTCTAGTTGCCAATGATGCCATAGATACTCTGATGAAGGAATGATGGGAAATTATGAATCAACCGGATAAATTGGAAGATTGTGATCAGTGGTACTATGGTTTCATTAACGTGGGACCTGTGGGTTATGGGCCCACTAACTAAAATTCCTCTGGAGGAATGTTCAGAAGGAAAATTTTCAGTCTAATGAACCATTATCGTGTTAAAGATATGAATGATATGATCTGAATGAATTGTTATTTAATGATGAGTTCTATATAAGGGATAATTATCCCCGTATTCTCTTGGGTTGACCAGAATATAAGGAACCCCAGAATAAATTGGATCTTAAGAAAAAGAGTTGTCCTCTACCTTACGAGATGAGGACATCTCGCACTTTTCAAGTGGGGTAGAATGTAAGATTCTCCCCCAGCCTTCGAGGTATACAGGAGTAAGAATCTCCCTTTCTGATCTTATAATTATTCTCTCTCTAAAATAAAAGAAAGATTCTGTTTAAAAAAGGAAGAACCTTTTCCCTGAATACTTCTCAAGGGTCCCACCTGTTTTAAGGATTCAGAACAATGAGTTCAGAAGTGAGAATCGATGTTTTGGATATCAAGGTTTTGGTCTTCATTCGAGTATGGCCCAAAAGAAGTTCTTTATCTCTTGGGAAGTATAAGAAGTTATCTCCCAGATATTGTGGACCAAAGAAAGTAGGTGATTTAGCTTACGAACTTCTTTTATCTCCTCATCTCAAAGTTCTGAATGCCTTCTATAGAAAAATGTGCCAAACCCAAATCATGGAAAGACGGTAAAACTTCAGTGGCAAGTTACCATTGGCTTCTAAGTTACGCTAGCTCCTTCCTTTATATAAGTCGTAACTTTTACTTGTCGTTCACAGTAATCTTACTCCCATCGATCTCCTTTCTTTCTTAATCTCCTTCATGGCTTGGCAACAAGAATTAGTTTTATCCATAATGATTCCTCACCTTCAAGACGCAAGTGAGTTTGTGAAGAAGGATTTTATAGAACAGTATGAGCGCTCACTTTTCCCTCACTTGGGAACTTCTGTAGCTCAGACCAAATGGCGGACCTATCAAGACATAACTAGGGTAACACCCTGGGGTCAGCAGCACTTTCATAACAATGTCCGCTTAGCCATGGTTATTGAAGCTTTGGGTTTGGGTCCCCGATACTACTGCGTCATGAGATCAAGGCATCTTGGGTTTTCTGAGCGGGTCTTCTTACTGGCGTGTTTTCTTCCTCATGAGAAGATATGCCTTTACCCCGTTTTTGGCTTGCCTCTCAGAGGTCCTTTTGTTAGATCACCTCATACCACTGAGATAGGTGCGGCAATAACCAACAGAATTATTCCCATAGATGAGTTACCTTATACTTGTGCAGCTTGTGAGTGCTGCTTTTGTGACCATATGATGGACGGGCTTATGGAAGTGTAAAGAGTTCTTCTATCTTTACTGTATAAGTTCCGAGAATGAATAGAGTTTAAATCTTATTCTTGAATTGCTCTCTTTGAGACTTTTCTTGGTGGTTAATCTTGAGTAAAATTTTTCTCTAAGTCTCATATTCGTGCATCTTGCGAAATTACCCTAGTTTGCGAGATGAGGACATCTCGCATTTTTTTAATGGGGTAGAATGTAAGATTCCTCCCCCACCCCCTTTTTGATGTCTAGTATCTTTCTCGGTAATCAATCCCTCTTCAGAAATATAAAGACCTTGTTTCTAACTATTTTAACTTAGAGAGAGAAAATATTCTAGAGAGATAATATTCAGATTTTGAATATTTTTGGATAGAAAAATATCTCTTATAATTAAGATGAATTCCCCTGAAACAGAAATTCAAAAAGAATTTTCCAATGTGCAATTGGAATTAATTGGAAATGTGTATAAAGGACCTTAGCCTAAGGGTCTAGATTTTCAGAAATTTTTGGATTATGGTCCAATTAAGGTTCCTATGGGCCAATAGCATCAATCCATGTGTAGAGAGAAGATAAATCCAATTTGTAAAAGAAGATACCCAAAAATGAGTAAATGCTCACATAAGATGAAGAGTTGAAAATGTACAAGGTTTATTAGTAAAAAAATATGAGCAATATTAAAAATATGAGATATTTTGGGTATCCAAAAATGAGTAAATGCTCACATAAGATGAAGAGTTGAAAATGTACAAGGTTTATTAGTAAAAAACTATGAGCAATATTAAAAATATGAGATATTTTGGGTATAATGATTCCATTTTGACACATATGTAAGGAAGGGGAGTTCTTTAAAGGAGGTGCATATTTCACATAAGATGAAGAGTTGAAAATGTACAAGGTTTATTAGTAAAAAAACTATGACACATATGTAAGGAAGAGGAGTTCTTTAAAGGAGGTGCATATTTCACATAAGATGAAGAGTTGAAAATGTACAAGGTTTATTAGTAAAAAACTATGAGCAATATTAAAAATATGAGATATTTGGGTATAATGATTCCATTTTGACACATATGTAAGGAAGGGGAGTTCTTTAAAGGAGGTGCATATTTCACATGCTTGAATGAGTTTTAAACTCATAAAAATTGAGATATTTCATCTCTCCTCTCTCCTCATTCAAGTCTAGTTCCAAAAAGTTAGCTTAACTGACCTAAAAATGGTCAAAAATTGACCAAACTGATTTGGAAAATTCTAGAATCAATTTGTTTGGTTAGGAGCTCAATTTTTTCCTATAAATAGAAGCCTACCCCTTGATGAAAAATATATAGTGTTTATGCATCGTTACTCTACTCGACCTAAGCCAAGAACTGTGAATTCATTAATAATTCACTAGTTTTTGGAGCTTCCCTCTTTCTTCAATCCCCATTGGTGGCTCCATCAACATACTTAAACAATTGATTGGTTGGGGGCCTCTACCGTGAACAAAGAATCAAGCAATTTGTAAGGTAATTAGTGAATTTTGATCATTTTCTATAATTTCTCAATGTTTCTCTCTTCTCAACCCCTCTCAAGCTTGAGAAGCTTAATTAGAATGGTTTTTGAATGTTATTGAAGTTAATTGATGAATGGTAGTGAAGAGTTACATAATTTGATGAATGCTATTGAAGTTAATTGATTAATTACATAAATTTCTATTTATGCTTAATTCAAATGGTTTTTATGAAATTTCTCTCTCTCACTCAAGAAATGGTCATACTCATGACCCATTCTCAATCCAAATGAAGCTTTTCATAAAGCTTTTCCTTAATCCAAGATTAATCTATACTTGAGGTCAAATTAATGGCTTTTTTCTATGCTTTTAGTTTATGTATTTCATGAATATTAATGATTCAATCCATTATGGATTATTGATCCAATTAGGGATCATTCTAATTAATTCTTAATGATAAGCTTTATCCCTTAGAAAAAATTGAGATTTATCAGTCATAGCAGCGGAGCTATGGCAAAATTTTTATAAAAATTACGCATAAAATAATTTCATTCAAAGCATGAAAAGAGGACTTCCTACCATATTCTAGGAATTATCATCCTAGATTAATTGAAGATATTCATAGAGAAATTGATTTTTATATTATGCATAATTGATTTTCATACATAGAGGTATAAATAATAGATTATTATTTTAACATAAAAGTGTTACTTTTATCATAATTAGATTTCATGCATAGAGGTATGCATAAAAGATTATTATTTTAATGTAAAAGTGTTACTTTTAGCACAATTGAATTTCATGCATAGAAGTATGCATAAGAGTTGATTATTTTATTATAAAAGTGTTACTTTTATCACAATTGAATTTCATGCATAGAAGTGTGCATAAGAGTTGATTATTTTATTATAAAAGTGTTACTTTTATCATATTTGAATTTCATGCATAAAAGTTGATTATTTTATTATAAAAGTGTTACTTTTATCATATTTGGATTTCATGCATAGATGTACGCATAAAAGATGATAATTTTATTGTAAAAGTGTTACTTTTATCATAATTGGATTTCATGCATAGAGGTATGCATAAAAATTGATTATTTTATTATAAAAGTATGACTTTTATTATATTTGAATTTCATGCATAAAGGTATGCATAAAAGTTTATTATTTTATTTTAAAAGTGTGACTTTTATTATATTTGGATTTCATGCATAGAGGTATGCATAAAAGATATTCTTTTATACTAAAAGTGTGATTTCATGCGTAGAGGTATGCATAAAAGATATTCTTTTATACTAAAAGTGTGATTTTCATCATAAATGGATTTTATGCATAACTTAGATGCATAAGAGAAATTCTTTTATTCTAAAAGTGTAATTCCTACCAAATTGAATTTATGCATAAGAAGATGCATAAAAGATTGATTTTTACTTCGAAAGTATTAATCTCCTTAAATAGAATTTATGCATAAATAAATATGTAAAGAAATCTTATATCAAATATAAGAATTCTCTTGTATTCTATAAATAGATATGAGATGTGATAGGATGTGATAAGAGGTGTATAAGCTGTGACAAGAGGTGATAAGATGCTTATGAAATAAGTTATGAGGTGATAAGATGAATTAAGATTTGATAAGATGTGTATGGGATGAGGTAAGAAGTGTATGTGATAGGATAAGATGTATATGGGTTGTGATAGGGCGAGAATGGATGTGATGTAAAAGATTAGATGTGAAGGCATATGGGGTTATATGAATGGGAATGTGGAAATGGATGTATGTATGTAGATGTGTGGATGTGGAGATGGGAGTGTGGATGTGTGGATGTGGAGATGGGAGTGTGGATGTATGAATGTGGAAAGGGATGTATGCATGAAGATGTTTATGCATAGATGTGAATGTGGATGTAGATGTGGCTGTATAGATGTGAATGTGGAATGTGGATGTGGATGTATGTATGTATGTGGATGTAGATGTGGATGTATAGATGCGGATGGGAAGGTGGATGTGGATGTATGAACACCATATTAGGGAATATGGGAATTTCCCACAAGTTTAGGACACGTGGTCAAAAGTTTGGATTGACCATAACTTGAACACCACTAATCCAAAATGAGCGCTTTATAGCTCTTTAGATTCCATTTTTCAAGCGCTTTCCAACGATAGGTCATATGATAGGGTTTTGAGAAACTTACAAACATGTTATCCATGTCCTCTTTTTTAAGTATTCAAAAATGGGAATTGGGAAATTCCCAAATTCACTAATATGGTGTTTATGTGAATGTGGATGTAGATGTGGATGTATAGATGTGAATGGGAAGGTGGATGTGGATGTATATGAATGTGGATGTAGATGTGGATGTATAGATGTGAATGTGGATGTAGATGTGAATGTGGAATGTGGATGTGGATGTATGTATGTATGTGGATGTAGATGTGAATGTATAGATGTGAATGGGAATGTGGATGTGGATGTATGTATGTATGTGGATGTGGATGTATGAATGAGGACGTGATAGTAAATGTATGCATGTGGATGTGGATGTATGGATGTGGATATGGATGTGTATGTATGAATGTGGATGTATAAATGAGGATGTGAAAATGGAGGTAAGCATGTAGATGTGGATGTATGGATGTGAATGTGGATGTGGATGTGTATGTATGAATGTGGATATGGGATGTGGATGTATAAATGAGGATGTGAAAATGGAGGTAAGCATGTAGATGTGGATGTATGGATGTGAATGTGGATGTGGATGTGGATGTATGGATGTGAATGTGGATGTGGATGTGGATGTATGGATGTGGATATGGATGTATGGATGTGAATGTGGATGTGGATGTGGATGTGGATGTATGGATGTGAATGTGGATGTGGATGTGGATGTATGGATGTGGATATGGATGTGAATATATGATATGTGATGTGAAGGAATCTGAAGTGAAGAGATGGAAAATGATGTGATTGGATGAGTACACATATAAATGGAATGTGGAATAAGTAATGTGGATTAATGAGGGATAATGTGGAAAAATGAGAGTTAATATAGAAATTGTATTTGTAAACTGTTTGTAAATGCTGTTTGTAAATGGTTGTTTTATGTCAAGAATGCTGGGGAAGCATTTTGACCGTCTTGTGATTAAGGTCGTGGAGACCTAACTGATAAAGTTGCAACTGCTGACGGAGAGTCAATGGAGGACATCTCGCGTAGCAAGTCGACCGAGGTCTTGACCGGCCTCGGTTCGATTAAAATGGTGAGCTTCCGGTACGGTGGATGAGGGACCAAGGAAGCGGCCTATGAGTGAAGCGCTAGGTCACCTGCGCGAAGGATCCTAGAGGTTGCTGACCATACGGTGCTCGGGCTCTAGGTCGCCTAGGATACCCACGCGTGCGTCGAGGAAGATATTGGAACAAGGAGTAAGAGTTGTTTTCTGGAACCGGGCATGGATCTGGTTGATTGACCTTGCTGGTCTTCAATGGATGAGTCCATGGCTCTTTTTATGGATCTGTTGGTTGATCTTGCTGATCTTCAACGAGAGTCCATCTTGATTTTTATAAGTGATTATATTGCCGAGTATTATGGGCTAGGAACTATTGAAAAGGCCCCTGAGTGGACAGGTGGTGAGCGTTCTAGTTGCCAATGATGCCATAGATACTCTGATGAAGGAATGATGGGAAATTATGAATCAATCGGATAAATTGGAAGATTGTGATCAGTGGTACTATGGTTTCATTAAAGGATTGTTTTAAAGTTAGCTGATGCTAAGAAAAAGGCAATTTCATATTGGGTGTGTAAGTGGTGTGTCTAGTTTTATGTTTGCATGAACTTCCGGCTAGGGGGCCTTGGAACTCTTTTCCTTGGTACCCGGGACAAAACCTAACCAAATTCCAAATTGGATCCCATCACTACACTGGTTGGGCGGTTGGCTAACCCATGGGATTGGATGGGGTTAGGCTGGACTGATGGATCCATAAATCGAGACTCAACTTTTGTTATTACGATAGATAAAGTAAATCCCGAACAGTAATTGTTCTATGGATAGGAATCAACGGCTATGCCTCTTGAATGGGGAAAAAAGCGTTGATCCCAATGATCCAAGTGCAAGTTTCTTCCTTGATCCGACCAAATATCTTATAGATGCAATTGGATTAGTTTGATCAGAAATGATCTTGACTACGTTAGGGTAAAAAAGTTATCCTGGTGGAATCGCCCGTGCTTTCCGGTAAAGGAAGTTTATCCAGGTTCGGTTTTGGAACAACCGACGGATTAGTCTCTTATCCGGATATCCGTGGGTGAGGCCCCGAGTGTGGGACCCCTGTCCCGCGCGAGAAGTGCTACTTCCGCTGCTAGTACCCTGAATCCGTTGCTCAGTGGGAACAGGGATCTCACAGTTGGTATCAGAGCCATTTGAGAGTTCCAAGGCCCCCTAGCCGGAAGTTCATGCAAACATAAAACTAGTCACACCACTTACACACCCAATATGAAATTGCCTTTTCCTTAGCATCAACTAGCTTTAAAACAATCCTTTAATAAAACCATTATGTCACTGATGACAATCCTCAAAGTCTCTGGTTGAATCCTTATTTCCAGTCATTCATTCATTGGTATACTTATGGCATCATTGGCAACCAAAACGCTCACCACCTGTTCGCTCAGGGGCCTTTTCCATAGTTCCTAGCTCATAGTAACCGGCAATATATTCATATAATAGAATGGAATCTCCGTGGAAGATCAGCTAGATCAACCCACAGATCCATATAAAAGAGCCATGGACTCATCCGTTGAGGACCATCAAGGTCAATCAACCAGATCCATGCCCGGTTTCAGAAAACAACTCTTACTCCTTGTTCCAATATCTTCCACGACGCACGTGTGGGTATCTTCGGCGACCCAGAGCCCGAGCACCGTATGGTCAACACCCTATTTATTTTGATATTATTCACGAGATCCTAAGACTTAAGAGTTCGGAAAACAATTTCTTATACAAGACAAGATCTTAATGGAGATCTATGACATATGTCCGATAACAGATTTTTTTTTCTTTATCAGCAGCAAATCGTTCGCCATAAACAATCATTTATTCAATAGGAATTTTTTAACTGGAAAACGTTTATTTATTTATATAAAATTTGCAATATGTACATAGAGCAACTCGGCTCTGAGTTCAAAATCTCCTCGAAAGACATATAAGAGGACCGTACTGGGCCATAGTCATGCCCTGTTACATAAGTTCTCTAACTGCGAAGGGAGCTATTATTTTCTCCTTAGGGATAAATCGACTAAGGAGTCTATAAACTCGGCAAGCAAGTCTGAAATTTTGAGGCGTTGAAAGATATAGAATGACACCACGCGTCATTTTCAGCTTTATCAAAATCATGGCCAATGAGAGGTTATGCCTCAGCATTGCACACCGATTGTAAGAGGCGTGGATATATAGTCCTGCAAACCACTTATGCTATTGTCTCTCCACTAGGTTAGGAAAATATAATTCCTCAAAATGGCGTGCGAGTCTTGCTCGGCTTGTTCGTGTCGAAGCGGAAGAGATGAGATGCTCGAAGGCAAATGCACTCATATCTTGAGACTGGGTGCTGTTGTCTCTCCACTAGGTTAGGAAAATATAATTCCTCGAAATGGCATGCGAGTCTTGCTCGGCTTGTTCGTGTCGAAGCGGAAGAGATGAGATACTCGAAGGCAAATGCAATCATATCTTGAGACTGGGTGAGGTCGAGAATACCAGATAAATGGGGAACTTCCATCTATAAAAGCAATTTCTTTGATTAAAATTTCTTCATTAAAGAAGCTTACGAAATGAAAATACATTATGAAAATGCTGTTTCTGAATTCTTATTACCAATTTCAGATAATCTACATCCACATCCACCTTCCCATTCACATCTATACATCCACATCTACATCCACATACATACATACATCCACATCCACATTCCACATTCACATCTATACAGCCACATCTACATCCACATTCACATCTATGCATAAACATCTTCATGCATACATCCCTTTCCACATTCATACATCCACACTCCCATCTCCACATCCACACATCCACACTCCTATCTCCACATCCACACATCCACATACATACATCCATTTCCACATTCCCATTCATATAACCCCATATGCCTTCACATCTAATCTTTTACATCACATCCATTCTCGCCCTATCCTACCCCACTTAAAAAGGTGCGAGATGTCCTCATCTCGCAAAGTAGAGGACAACTCTTTTTCTCATAAAAATTGAGATATTTTATCTCTCCTCTCTCCTAATTCAAGTCTAGTTACAAAAAGTTAGCTCAACTGGCCTAAAAATGGTCAAAAATTGACCAGACTGAGTGGGAAAATTCTAGAATCAGTTTTTTTGGTTAGGAGCTCAATTTTTCCTATAAATAGAAGCCTTCCCTTGTTGAAAAAAATATATAGTGTTTATGCATCGTTACTCTACTCCACCTAAGCCAAGAACTGTGAATTCATGGAAGATATTGGAACAAGGAGTAAGAGTTGTTTTCTGAAACCGGGCATGGATCTGGTTGATTGACCTTGCTGGTCCTCAACGGATAAGTCCATGGCTCTTTTATATGGATCTGTGGGTTGATCTAGCTGATCTTCCACGGAGATTCCATTCTATTATATGAATATATTGCCGGTTACTATGAGCTAGGAACTATGGAAAAGGCCCCTGAGCGAACAGGTGGTGAGCATTCTGGTTGCCAATGATGCCATAAGTATACCAATGAATGAATGACTGGAAATAAGGATTCAACCAGAGACTTTGAGGATTGTCATCAGTGACATAATGGTTTTATTAAAGGATTGTTTTAAAGCTAGTTGATGCTAAGGAAAAGGCAATTTCATATTGGGTGTGTAAGTGGTGTGACTAGTTTTATGTTTGCATGAACTTCCGGCTAGGGGGCCTTGGAACTCTTTTCCCTGGTACCCGGGACAAAACCTAACCAAATTCTTAATTGGATCCCATCACTACAGTGGTTGGGCGGTTGGCTAACCCATGGGACTGGATGGGGTTAGGCTGGACTGATGGATCCGTAAATCGAGATTTAATTTCTATTATTACGATAGATGAAGTAAATCCCGGATAGAAATTGTTCTATGGATAGGAATCAACGGCTGTGCCTCTTGATGGGAAAAAAAGCGTTGATCCCAATGATCCAAGTGCAAGTTTCTTCCTTGAATTGACCAAGTACCGTTAAAGGTGCAGTCAGATCAGTTGATCCGTAATGATCTTGACTACGTTAGAGAAGAGTTATCCTGGTGGAATCGCCCATGCTTTCCGGGTAAAGGAAGTTTTTCCGGTTTCGGTTTTGGACAAACCGACGGATTAGTCTCTTGTCCGGATATCCGTGGGCGAGGCCCGAGTATGAGACCCTACCCGCGCACGATGTGCTACTTCCGCTGCTAGTACCCCGAATCCGTTGCGCGGTGGGGACAGGGATCTCACAGTTAGAACATACATCCATACATCCACATCTACATACATACATCCATTTTCACATCCTCATTCATACATACACATCCACATACATACATACACATCCGTATCTATATCCATACATCCACATCCACATCCACATTCACATTCATACATATACATCTACATGTATACATCCACATCACATTCATACAACCATATTACATCCATTCTCGTCCTAACACATCCCATATACATCTTAACACATCCTAACTCATCTTAACACATTCTATCACATCTCATACACATCTTATCACATCTTTTCACATCTCATACACCTCTTATCACATCCTATCACTTTCCATACGCATCTTATCAAATCTTATCACATCTCATACACCTCTTATCACATCTCATACACCTCTTATCACATCTTATCACCTTTCATATCTTTTTTAAGAGAATTCTTATATTTGATATAAGATTTCTCTACACAATTATTTATGCATAAATTCCATTTAAGAAGACTAACACTTTTGAAATTAAAATCAATCTTTTATGCATCTTCTTATGCATAAATTCAATTTGGTAGGAATTACAGTTTTAGAATAAAAGAATTTCTCTTATGAATCTAAGTTATGCATAAAATCCATTTATGATGAAAATCACACTTTTAGTATAAAAAGAATATCTTTTATGCATACCTCTATGCATGAAATCCAATATGATAAAAGTAACACTCTTACAATAAAATAATCAACTTTTATGCATACCTCTATGCATGAAATTCAATTATGATAAAAGTCACACTTTTATAATAAAATAATCAACTTTTATGCATACCTCTATGCATGAAATTCAATATAATAAAAGACACACTTTTATAATAAAATAATCAACTTTTATGCATACCTTTATGCATGAAATTCAAATATGATAAAAGTAACACTTTTGATATAAAAATTTATCCATTATGCATACTTCTATGCATGAAATAAAAATGATAAAAGTAACACTTTTGATATAAAAATTTATCCATTATGCATGCTTCTATGCATGAAAATAAAAATGGTAAAAGTAACACTTTTGATATAAAAACTTATCCTTTATGCATAATATAAAAATTCAATTTGTCCATGATTATAATGAATTTCTTTCAATTAATCTAGGATGATAATTCCTAGAATATGGTAGGAAGTCCTCTTTTTATGCTTTGAATGAAATTATTTTATGGATAATTTTTATAAAAATTTTACCATCGCTTCGCTGCTATGACTGATAAATCTCAATTTTTCTAAGGGATAAAGCTTATCATTAAGAAAATAATTAAAATGATCTCTAATTGGATCATTAATCCAAAATGGATTGAATCATCAATATACATAAACTAAAAGCATAGAAAAAAGCCATTAATTTGGCCTCAAGCATAGCTTAATCTTGGGTTAAGGAAAAGCTTTATGAAAAGCTTCATTTGGATTGAGAATGGGTCATGAGTATGACCATTTCTTGAGTGAGAGAGGAAAATTACATAAAAACCATTAGAATTTAAACATAAATAGAAATTTATGTAATTCTTTACTATCATTAATTACTTAACTTCAATAGCATTCATCAAATTATGTAACTCTTCACTACTATTCACCAATTAACTTCAATAGCATTTAAAAAAACCATACCAATTAAGCTTCTCAAGGGCCGTGAGGGGTTGAGAAGAGAGAAACATTGAGAAATTATAGGAAAGATCAATATTCACTAATTACCTTACAAATTGCTTGATTCTTTGTTCACGGTAGAGGCCCCCAACCATTCAATTGGTTAAGTATGTTGATGGAGCCACCAATGGGGATTGAAGAAAGAGGGAAGCTCCAAAAACTAGTGAATTATTACTGAATTCACAGTTCTTGGCTTAGGTGGAGTAGAGTAACGATGCATAAACACTATATATTTTTCAACAAGGGGTAGGCTTCTATTTATAGGAAAAATTGAGCTCCTAACCAAACAAACTGATTCTAGAATTTTCCAAATCAGTTTGGTCAATTTTTGACCATTTTTAGGTCAGTTAAGCTAACTTTTTGAACTAGACTTGAATTAGGAGAGAGGAGAGATGAAATATCTCAATTTTTATGAGTTTAAAACTCATTCAAGCATGTGAAATATGCACCTCCTTTAAAGAACTTCCCTTCCTTACATATGTGTCAAAATAGAATCATTATACCCAAAATATCTCATATTTTTAATATTGCTCATAATTTTTTACTAATAAACCTTGTACATTTTCAACTCTTCATCTTATGTGAGCATTTACTCATTTTTGGATACCCAAAATATCTCATATTTTTAATATTGCTCATAGTTTTTTACTAATAAACCTTGTACATTTTCAACTCTTCATCTTATGTGAGCATTTACTCATTTTTGGATACCCAAAATATCTCATATTTTTAATATTGCTCATAGTTTTTTACTAATAAACCTTGTACATTTTCAACTCTTCATCTTATGTGAGCATTTACTCATTTTTGGGTATCTTCTTTTACAAAATTGGATTTATCTCCTCCCTACACATGGATTGATGCTATTGGCCCATAGGAACCTTAATTGGACCATAATCCAAAAATTTCTGAAAATCTAGACCCTTAGGCTAAGGTCCTTTATACCCATTTCCAATTAATTCGAATTGCACATTGGAAAGTTCTTTTTGAATTTCTGTTTCAGGGGAACTTATTTTAATAAGATGAGATAATTTTCTATCCAAAAATATTAAAAATTTGAATATTCTCTCTCTAGAATATTTTCTCTCTCTAGGTTAAAACAGCTAGAAACAAGTATTTTATATTTCTGAAGAGGGATTGATTACAGGGGAAGATGCTGGACATTTTGAGAGGCTGGGGAGGAATCTTACATTCTCTCCCACTTGAAAAATGCGAGATGCCCTCATCTCGCAAACTGGGGGTAATTTCGCAAGATGCACAAGTAAGAGACTGAGAGAAAATTTTTAATTAAGATTAACCACCAATTAAAAAAATCTCAAAGAGAGTAAGGGTCAAGACAAGAACAAGATTTAAACTTTATTCATTCTTGGAACATATACAGTAAAGATAGAAGAACTCTTTACACTTCCATAAGCCCGTCCATCATATGATCACAAAAGCAGCACTCACAAGCTGCGCATGTATAAGGTAACTCATCTATGGGAATGATTCTGTTGGTTATTGCGGCGCCTATCTCAGTGGTATGAGGTGTTCTAACAAAAGGACCTCTGAGAGGCAAACCAAAAACGGGGTAAAGGCATATCTTCTGATGAGGAAGAAAACACGCCAGTAAGAAGACCCGCTCAGAAAACCCAAGATGTCTTGATCTCATGACGCAGTAGTATCGGGGACCCAAACCCAAAGCTTCAATAACCATGGCCAAGCGGACATTGTTACGAAAGTGCTGCTGACCCCAGGATGTTACCCTAGTTATGTCTTGATAGGTCCGCCATTTAGTCTGAGCTACAGAAGTTCCTAGGTGAGGAAAAAGTGAGCGCTCATACTGTTCGAGTGTGAGACCCTACCCGCGCGCACGATGTGCTACTTCCGCTGCTAGTACCCCGAATCCGTTGCGCGGTGGGGACAGGGATCTCACAGTTAAGTTTGTAAGAATCCTCCCCCCAACCTTCGAGGTATACAGGAGTAAGAATCTCCCTTTCTGATCTTAAAATTATTCCCTCTCTCAAATAAAAGAAAGATTCTATTTAAAAAGGGAAGACACTTTCCCCAGAATACCTTATCAGGAGCCCACCTATTTTAAGAATTCAGAACAATGAGTTCAGAAGTGAGAACCGGTGTTTTGGATGCCAAGGTTTTGGTCATCAGTTAAAAGACTGCCCGACTCCTACCATGAAAAGGGCACAGGGAAGTCTAGAACCCAAATTCAGAGACCAATTCCTTCACACCAATCTAATCAGGGTCCGTCTCTCGGACAAGATTGCTTAAACTAGGTCCAACCCATTGATTAGGGTCGAGATGACCAGTCAAATGCTTGGCGACTTAGAGCAATAGATGCAGGCAATTCATAAAGATATAAACGCTGCCCAGGATCGAGAGAGACAACATACAGATAAGAAGAGGACAGTCAGAGAATTCAAAGAAGCAGTTACAGTCTTCATTTGATTACGGACCAAAAGAATTTCTTTATCTCTAGGGGAGTATAAGTAGTTATCCCCCAGCTATTGTGGATCAAAGAAAGTAGGTGACTTAGCCTACGAACTTCTTTTATCTCCTCATCTCAAAGTTCTTAATGCCTTCTATAGAAATTGTGCCAAACCCAAATCATGGAAAGACGGTAAAACTTCAGTGGCAAGATACCGTTGGTTTCTACGTTACGCTAACTCCTTCCTTTATATAAGTCGTAACTTTTACTTATCGCTCACAGTAATCTTACTTCCATCGATCTCCCTTCTTCTTAATCTCCTTCATGGCTTGGCAACAGGAACTAGTTTTATCCATAATGATTCCTCACCTTCAAGACGCAAGCGAGTCTGTGAAGAAAGATTTTATAGAACAGTATGAGCGCTCACTTTTTCCTCACCTAGGAACTTCTGTAGCTCAGACCAAATGGCGGACCTATCAAGACATAACTAGGGTAACACCCTGGGGTCAGCAACACTTTCGTAACAATGTCCGCTTGGCCATGGTTATTGAAGCTTTGGGTTTGGGTCCCCGATACTACTGAATCATGAGATCAAGACATCTTGGGTTTTCTGAGCGGGTCTTCTTACTGGCGTGTTTTCTTCCTCATCAGAAGATATGCCTTTACCCCGTTTTTGGTTTGCCTCTCAGAGGTCCTTTTGTTGTAACACCTCATACCACTGAGATAGGCGCGGCAATAACCAACAGAATCATTCCCATAGATGAGTTACCTTATACGTGCGCAGCTTGTGAGTGCTGCTTTTGTGATCATATGATGGACGGGCTTGTGGAAGTGTAAAGAGTTCTTCTATCTTTACTGTATATGTTCCAAGAATGAATAAAGTTTAAATCTTGTTCTTGTCTTGACCCTTACTCTCTTTGAGATTTTTTTAATTGGTGATTAATCTTAATTAAAAATTTTCTCTCAGTCTCTTACTTGTACATCTTGCGAAATTACCCCCAGTTTGCGAGATGAGGGCATCTCACATTTTTCAAGTGGGAGAGAATGTAAGATTCCTCCCCAGCCTCTCAAAATGTCCACCATCTTCCCCTGTAATCAATCCCTCTTCAGAAATATAAAAGACTTGTTTCTAACTGTTTTAACCTAGAGAGAGAAAATATTCTAGAGAGAGCATATTCAAATTTTTAATATTTTTGGATAGAAAATTATCTCATCTTATTAAAATAAGTTCCCCTGAAACAGAAATTCAAAAAGAACTTTCCAATGTGCAATTGGAATTAATTGGAAATGGGTATAAAGGACCTTAGCCTAAGGGTCTAGATTTTCAGAAATTTTTGGATTATGGTCCAATTAAGGTTCCTATGGGCCAATAGCATCAATCCATGTGTAGGGAGGAGATAAATCCAATTTTGTAAAAGAAGATACCCAAAAATGAGTAAATGCTCACATAAGATGAAGAGTTGAAAATGTACAAGGTTTATTAGTAAAAAACTATGAGCAATATTAAAAATATGAGATATTTTGGGTATAATGATTTCATAGTGACACTATGTAAGGAAGGGGAGTTCTTTAAAGGAGGTGCATATCTCACATAAGATGAAGAGTTGAAAATGTACAAGGTTTATTAGTAAAAAACGATGAGCAATATTAAAAATATGAGATATTTTGGGTATAATGATTCTATTTTGACACATATGTAAGGAAGGGGAGTTCTTTAAAGGAGGTGCATATTTCACATGCTTGAATGAGTTTTAAACTCATAAAAATTGAGATATTTCATCTCTCCTCTCTCCTCATTCAAGTCTAGTTCCAAAAAGTTAGCTTAACTGACCTAAAAATGGTAAAAAATTGACCAAACTGATTTGGAAAATTCTAGAATCAGTTTGTTTGGTTAGGAGCTCAATTTTTCCTATAAATAGAAGCCTTCCCTTGTTGAAAAAAATATATAGTGTTTATGCATCGTTACTCTACTCCACCTAAGCCAAGAACTGTGAATTCATTAATAATTCACTAGTTTTTGGAGCTTCCCTCTTTCTTCAATCCCCATTGGTGGCTCCATCAACATACTTAACCAATTGATTGGTTGGGGGCCTCTACCTGAACAAAGAATCAAGCAATTTGTAAGGTAATTAGTGAATATTGATCTTCCTATAATTTCTCAATGTTTCTCTCTTCTCAACCCCTCTCAAGCTTGAGAAGCTTAATTGGTATGGTTTTTTTAAATGCTATTGAAGTTAATTGGTGAATAGTAGTGAAGAGTTACATAATTTGATGAATGCTATTGAAGTTAAGTAATTAATGATAGTAAAGAATTACATAAATTTCTATTTATGTTTAAATTCTAATGGTTTTTATGTAATTTCTCTTTCTCACTCAAGAAATGGTCATACTCATGACCCATTCTCAATCCAAATGAAGCTTTTCATAAAGCTTTTCCTTAACCCAAGATTAAGCTATGCTTGAGGCCAAATTAATGGCTTTTTTCTATGCTTTTAGTTTATGTATATTGATGATTCAATCCATTTTGGATTAATGATCCAATTAGAGATCATTTTAATTATTTCCTTAATGATAAGCTTTATCCCTTAGAAAAATTGAGATTTATCAGTCATAGCAGCAGAGCTATGGCAAAATTTTTATAAAAATTATGCATAAAATAATTTCATTCAAAGCATAAAAAGAGGACTTCCTACCATATTCTAGGAATTATCATCCTAGATTAATTGAAAGAAATTTATTATAATCATGGAGAAATTGAATTTTTATATTATGCATAAAGGATAAGTTTTTATATCAAAAGTGTTACTTTTACCATTTTTATTTTCATGCATAGAAGTATGCATAATGGATAAATTTTTATATCAAAAGTGTTACTTTTATCATTTTTATTTCATGCATAGAAGTATGCATAATGGATAAATTTTTATATCAAAAGTGTTACTTTTATTATATTTGAATTTCATGCATAAAGGTATGCATAAAAGTTGATTATTTTATTATAAAAGTGTGTCTTTTATTATATTGAATTTTATGCATAGAGGTATGCATAAAAGTTGATTATTTTATTATAAAAGTGTGACTTTTATCATAATTGAATTTCATGCATAGAGGTATGCATAAAAGTTGATTATTTTATTATAAGAGTGTTACTTTTATCATATTGGATTTCATGCATAGAGGTATGCATAAAAGATATTCTTTTTATACTAAAAGTGTGATTTTCATCATAAATGGATTTTATGCATAACTTAGATGCATAAGATAAATTCTTTTATTCTAAAAGTGTAATTCCTACCAAATTGAATTTATGCATAAGAAGATGCATAAAAGATTGATTTTAATTTCGAAAGTGTTAGTCTCCTTAAATGGAATTTATGCATAAATAAATGTGTAGAGAAATCTTATATCAAATATAAGAATTCTCTTAAAAAAGATATGAAAGGTGATAAGATGTGATAAGAGGTGTATGAGATGTGATAAGATTTGATAAGATGCGTATGGAAAGTGATAGGATGTGATAAGAGGTGTATGAGATGTGAAAAGATGTGATAAGATGTGTATGAGATGTGATAGAATGTGTTAAGATGAGTTAGGATGTGTTAAGATGTATATGGGATGTGTTAGGACGAGAATGGGATGTGTTAGGACGAGAATGGATGTAATATGGTTGTATGAATGTGATGTGGATGTATACATGTAGATGTATATGTATGAATGTGAATATGGATGTGGATGTGGATGTATGGATGTAGATACGGATGTGTATGTATGTATGTGGATGTGTATGTATGAATGAGGATGTGAAAATGGATGTATATATGTAGATGTGGATGTATGGATATATGTATGTAGATGTGGATGTATGTATGTAGATGTGGATGTATGGATGTGAATGTGAATGAAGAGGTGGATGTGGATGTATGGATGTAGATACGGATATGGATGTATGTATGTGAATGTGGATGTATGAATGAGGATGTGAAAATGGATGTATGCATGTGAATGTGGATGTATGAATATGAATAGAATTGTCTAACTATTGAATCTTAGCGTAATTCTAATATTTTTCAGTTTGATTATTAAAACTCCACTGATTCCTGTCCCCACCGTGCAACGGATTCGGGGTACTAGCAACGGAAGTAGCACATCGTGCGCGGGTAGGGTCTCACACTCGGGGCCTCGCCCACGGATATCCGGACAAGAGACTAATCCGTCGGTTTGTCCAAAACTGAAACCGGAAAAACTTCCTTTACCCGAAAAGCTGCATAAAATCCATTTATGATGAAAATCACACTTTTAGTATAAAAAGAATATCTTTTATGCATACCTCTATGCATAAAATCCAATATGATAAAAGTAACACTCTTACAATAAAATAATCAACTTTTATGCATACCTCTATGCATGAAATTCAATTATGATAAAAGTCACACTTTTATAATAAAATAATCAACTTTTATGCATACCTCTATGCATGAAATTCAATATAATAAAAGACACACTTTTATAATAAAATAATCAACTTTTATGCATACCTTTATGCATGAAATTCAAATATGATAAAAGTAACACTTTTGATATAAAAATTTATCCATTATGCATACTTCTATGCATGAAATAAAAATGATAAAAGTAACACTTTTGATATAAAAATTTATCCATTATGCATACTTCTATACATGAAAATAAAAATGGTAAAAGTAACACTTTTGATATAAAAACTTATCCTTTATGCATAATATAAAAATTCAATTTCTCCATGATTATAATGAATTTCTTTCAATTAATCTAGGATGATAATTCCTAGAATATGGTAGGAAGTCCTCTTTTTATGCTTTGAATGAAATTATTTTATGCATAATTTTTATAAAAATTTTGCCATAGCTCCGCTGCTATGACTGATAAATCTCAATTTTTCTAAGGGATAAAGCTTATCATTAAGAAAATAATTAAAATGATCTCTAATTGGATCATTAATCCAAAATGGATTGAATCATCAATATACATAAACTAAAAGCATAGAAAAAAGCCATTAATTTGGCCTCAAGCATAGCTTAATCTTGGGTTAAGGAAAAGCTTTATGAAAAGCTTCATTTGGATTGAGAATGGGTCATGAGTATGACCATTTCTTGAGTGAGAGAGGAAAATTACATAAAAACCATTAGAATTTAAACATAAATAGAAATTTATGTAATTCTTTACTATCATTAATTACTTAACTTCAATAGCATTCATCAAATTATGTAACTCTTCACTACTATTCACCAATTAACTTCAATAGCATTTAAAAAAACCATACCAATTAAGCTTCTCAAGCTTGAGAGGGGTTGAGAAGAGAGAAACATTGAGAAATTATAGGAAGATCAATATTCACTAATTACCTTACAAATTGCTTGATTCTTTGTTCACGGTAGAGGCCCCCAACCAATCAATTGGTTAAGTATGTTGATGGAGCCACCAATGGGGATTGAAGAAAGAGGGAAGCTCCAAAAACTAGTGAATTATTAATGAATTCACAGTTCTTGGCTTAGGTGGAGTAGAGTAACGATGCATAAACACTATATATTTTTTTCAACAAGGGAAGGCTTCTATTTATAGGAAAAATTGAGCTCCTAACCAAACAAACTGATTCTAGAATTTTCCCACTCAGTTTGGTCAATTTTTGACCATTTTTAGGTCAGTTGAGCTAACTTTTTGTAACTAGACTTGAATTAGGAGAGAGGAGAGATGAAATATCTCAATTTTTATGAGTTTAAAACTCATTCAAGCATGTGAAATATGCACCTCCTTTAAAGAACTCCCCTTCCTTACATATGTGTCAAAATAGAATCATTATACCCAAAATATCTCATATTTTTAATATTGCTCATAGTTTTTTACTAATAAACCTTGTACATTTTCAACTCTTCATCTTATGTGAAATATGCACCTCCTTTAAAGAACTTCCCTTCCTTACATAGTGTCAATATGAAATCATTATACCCAAAATATCTCATATTTTTAATATTGCTCATAGTTTTTTACTAATAAACCTTGTACATTTTCAACTCTTCATCTTATGTGAAATATGCACCTCCTTTAAAGAACTCCCCTTCCTTACATAGTGTCACTATGAAATCATTATACCCAAAATATCTCATATTTTTAATATTGCTCATAGTTTTTTACTAATAAACCTTGTACATTTTCAACTCTTCATCTTATGTGAGCATTTACTCATTTTTGGGTATCTTCTTTTACAAAATTGGATTTATCTCCTCCCTACACATGGATTGATGCTATTGGCCCATAGGAACCTTAATTGGACCATAATCCAAAAATTTCTGAAAATCTAGACCCTTAGGCTAAGGTCCTTTATACCCATTTCCAATTAATTCCAATTGCACATTGGAAAGTTCTTTTTGAATTTCTGTTTCAGGGGAACTTATTTTAATAAGATGAGATAATTTTCTATCCAAAAATATTAAAAATCTGAATATTCTCTCTCTAGAATATTTTCTCTCTCTAGGTTAAAACAGTTAGAAACAAGTCTTTTATATTTCTGAAGAGGGGTTGATTACAGGGGAAGATGCTGGACATTTTGAGAGGCTGGGGAGGAATCTTACATTCTCTCCCACTTGAAAAATGCGAGATGCCCTCATCTCGCAAACTGGGGATAATTTCGCAAGATGCACAAGTATGAGACTGAGAGAAATTTTTTAATTAAGATTAATCACCAATTAAAAAAGTCTCAAAGAATTCTAGGGAAAGTGTCTTTCCTTTTTAAACAGAATCTTTCTTTTATTTTAGAGAGGGAATAATTTTAAGATCAAAAAGGGAGATTCTTACTCCTGTATACCTCGAAGGTTGGGGGGAGGAATCTTACAAACTTCTACCCCACTTAAAAAGGTGCGAGATGTCCTCATCTCGCAAAGTAGAGGACAACTCTTTTTCTTAGGATCCAATTTATTCTGGGTTCCTTAGATTCTGGTCAACCCAACAGAATACTGGGATAAATATTCCTTATATAGAACTCATCATTAAATAATAATTCATTTAGATCATATCATTCCTACTATAATGGTCCATTAGACCGAAAAATTTCCTTCTGAACATTCCTCCACGGGAATTTCAGTTAAGTAAGTTATCAATTTGTCATCCCTTAACTTGATCTACCGTGACAAGTGTTAACAGTAGCAAGTTGACAGCACAATCCACTAATCTCATAGTGATTTGCTGAAATCATTATCATCATTCTAGTTATGAGTATCATCACAGAGACTCGTCCCATTCATCCTCATTGTGGTTTCGCTCAGGTTATAATATTCCAACTAAATTTCAAAAATCATCATTTTTCAATCAGAATCCAAATCAATTCATCAATTCTCAAACAGAATTAAAAATCATATCAACCACATTCGAAATCATCATCTGGATAGCATTAACGCTTATAATTTCAAGTCTTAGATTTACTCGTATATACTGTCAGTAAAGAGCTGCAGTTATACTCTCGGTATATACGGGTAGTCATGATACTTGGAACTATAAGATAGATACCATCATATCTAGGCCTCAAGCAAGTCAGGGTTCCATACAATTGCGGCATCTGAAAACCCAATTACTAAATTACCAATTTTTCAGTTTGAATATCAAATTGTATGAATTATATCACACAATTACAACCTTTTTGTGTTTCTTGATAAATTTTTGACATATTTGGCTTCTCAGTTGATCTTTATTAGCCAATTGCTCTGATGATTGTATCCTGTGACATCAAAATACTCTTCCAAGGCTTCCACCCATTTCTCCACAGCCTCACCCAGGTTCTCCCCTTCTCCTTTGAAGGGTCCTGGCTGAGACCTATGAAGAGCCTTGCGAACATCAAGGTCAAGCTCGTCATCTTCAGAGACAGGGTCTGGTTGACGACCACGGTTTCCTCGTCTCATGATTTTGCCAAAATTTATATATTATTAAATTTTTATTTTGATATTATTCACGAGATCCTAAGACTTAAGAGTTTGGAAAACAATTTCTTATACAAGACAAGATCCTAATGGAGATCTATGACATATGTCCGATAACAGATTTTTTTTTCTTTATCAGAGCAGATCGTTCGCCATAAACAATCATTTATCCAACAGGAATTTTTTAACCGGAAAACGTTTCTTTACTTATATAAAAGTTGCAATATGTACATAGAGCAACTCGGCTCTGAGTTCAAAATCTCCTCGAAAGACATATAAGAGGACCGTACTGGGCCATAGTCATGCCCTGTTACATAAGTTCTCTAACTGCGAAGGGAGCTATTATTTTCTCCTTAGGGATAAATCGACCAAGGAGTCTATAAACTCGGCAAGCAAGTCTGAAATTTTGAGGCGTTGAAAGATATAGAATGACACCACGCGTCATTTTCAGCTTTATCAAAATCATGGCCAATGAGAGGTTCTGCCTCAGCATTGCACGCGGGTTATAAGAGGCGTGGATATATAGCCGTGCAAACCACTTATGCTGTTGTCTCTCCACTGGGTTAGGAAAATATAATTCCTCGAAATGGCATGCGAGTCTTGCTCGGCTTGTTCGTGTTGAAGCGGAAGAGATGAGATGCTCGAAGGCAATTGCAATCATATGTTGAGACTGGGTGAGGTCGGGAATACCAGATAAATGGGGAACTTCCATCTATAAAAACAATTTCTTTGATTAAAATTTCTTCATTAAAGAAGCTTACGGAATGAAAATACATTATGAAAATGCTGTTTCTGAATTCTTATTACCAATTTCAGATAAGAATTTAATTATCTTTATTAGCTTTCAAAACCTGCTCTGATACCAACTGTGAGATCCCTGTCCCCACCGCGCAACGGATTCGGGGTACTAGCAGCGGAAGTAGCACATCGTGCGCGGGTAGGGTCTCACACTCGGGGCCTCGCCCACGGATATCCGGACAAGAGACTAATCCGTCGGTTTGTCCAAAACCGAAACCAGAAAAACTTCCTTTACCCGGAAAGCATGGGCGATTCCACCAGGATAACTCTTTACTCTAACGTAGTCAAGATCATTACGGATCAACTGATCTGACTGCACCTTTAACGGTACTTGGTCAAATCAAGGAAGAAACTTGCACTTGGATCATTGGGATCAACGCTTTTTTCCCCATCAAGAGGCACAGCCGTTGACTCCTATCCATAGAACAATTTCTATCCGGGATTTACTTCATCTATCGTAATAATAGAATTTAAATCTCGATTTACGGATCCATCAGTCCAGCCTAACCCCATCCAGTCCCATGGGTTAGCCAACCGCCCAACCACTGTAGTGATGGGATCCAATTAAGAATTTGGTTAGGTTTTGTCCCGGGTACCAGGTAAAAGAGGTTCAAGGCCCCCTAGCCGGAAGTTCATGCAAACATAAAACTAGTCACACCACTTACACACCCAATATGAAATTGCCTTTTCCTTAGCATCAACTAGCTTTAAAACAATCCTTTAATAAAACCATTATGTCACTGATGACAATCCTCAAAGTCTCTGGTTGAATCCTTATTTCCAGTCATTCATTCATTGGTATACTTATGGCATCATTGGCAACCAGAACGCTCACCACCTATTCGCTCAGGGGCCTTTTCCATAGTTCCTAGCTCATAGTAACCGGTAATATATTCATATAATAGAATGGAATCTCCGTGGAAGATCAGCTAGATCAACCCACAGATCCATATAAAAGAGCCATGGACTCATCCGTTGAGGACCAGCAAGGTCAATCAACCAGATCCATGCCCGGTTTCAGAAAACAACTCTTACTCCTTGTTCCAATATCTTCCACGACGCACATGTGGGTATCTTCGGCGACCCAGAGCCCAAGCACCGTATGGTCAGCACCCTCTAGGATCCTTCACAGGTGACCTAGCGCTTCACTCATAGGCCGCTTCCTTGGTTCCTCATCCACCATACCGAAAGCTCACCATTTAAATCGAACCGAGGCTGGTCAAGACCTCGATCGACCTTGCTACGCGAGACGTCCTCCATTGACTCTCCGTCAGTAGTTGCAACTTTATCAGTTCGGTCTTCATGACCTTAATCCTCAAGACGGTCAAAATGCTTCTCCAGCATTCTTGACATAAAACAGTCATTTACAAACAGTCACAAAATACAGTTTCTATAACGAACTCTTGTCTTTCCATATTATCCACTCTCGGACCACATTACTTATTCCACATTCCATTCAATGTGTACTCGTTTTCATCCATTCACTCATATAGACTACACATTATCTCACATACACCTTCATATTCATTATTCTACATACATATCCATGTTCGTACGTCCACATCGTACATCCAATTTCACATTCATACATACGCATCTACATGCATACATCCACATCCATATTCATACCTCCATACCTCCATTTCCACATCCACACATCCACATTCATATTCATACATCCACATTCACATGCATACATCCATTTTCACATCCTCATTCATACATCCACATTCACATACATACATCCACATCCGTATCTACATCCATACATCCACATCCACCTCTTCATTCACATTCACATCCATACATCCACATCTACATACATACATCCACATCTACATACATACATCCATACATCCACATCTACATACATACATCCATTTTCACATCCTCATTCATACATACACATCCACATACATACATACACATCCGTATCTACATCCATACATCCACATCCACATCCACATTCACATTCATACATATACATCTACATGTATACATCCACATCACATTCATACAACCATATTACATCCATTCTCGTCCTAACACATCCCATATACATCTTAACACATCCTAACTCATCTTAACACATTCTATCACATCTCATACACATCTTATCACATCTTTTCACATCTCATTCACCTCTTATCACATCCTATCACTTTCCATACGCATCTTATCAAATCTTATCACATCTCATACACCTCTTATCACATCTTATCACATTTCATATCTTTTTTGAGAGAATTCTTATATTTGATATAAGATTTCTCTACACATTTATTTATGCATAAATTCCATTTAAGGAGACTAACACTTTCGAAATTAAAATCAATCTTTTATGCATCTTCTTATGCATAAATTCAATTTGGTAGGAATTACACTTTTAGAATAAAAGAATTTCTCTTATGCATCTAAGTTATGCATAAAATCCATTTATGATGAAAATCACACTTTTAGTATAAAAAGAATATCTTTTATGCATACCTCTATGCATGAAATCCAATATGATAAAAGTAACACTCTTACAATAAAATAATCAACTTTTATGCATACCTCTATTATGCATGAAATTCAATTATGATAAAAGTCACACTTTTATAATAAAATAATCAACTTTTATGCATACCTCTATGCATGAAATTCAATATAATAAAAGACACACTTTTATAATAAAATAATCAACTTTTATGCATACCTTTATGCATGAAATTCAAACATGATAAAAGTAACACTTTTGATATAAAAATTTATTCATTATGCATACTTCTATGCATGAAATAAAAATGATAAAAGTAACACTTTTGATATAAAAATTTATCCTTTATGCATACTTCTATGCATGAAAATAAAAATGATAAAAATAACACTTTTGATATAAAAATTTATCCTTTATGCATACTTCTATGCATGAAAATAAAAATTGATAAAATATAAAAATTTATCCTTTATGCATACTTCTATGCATGATAATAAAAATGATAAAAATAACACTTTTGATATAAAAATTTATCCTTTATGCATACTTCTATGCATGAAAATAAAAATGGTAAAAGTAACACTTTTGATATAAAAATTTATCCTTTATGCATACTTCTATGCATGAAAATAAAAATGATAAGAATAACACTTTTGATATAAAAATTTATCCTTTATGCATACTTCTATGCATGAAAATAAAAATTGATAAAAATAACACTTTTGATATAAAAATTTATCCTTTATGCATACTTCTATGCATGAAAATAAAAATTGATAAAAATAACAATTTTGATATAAAAATTTATCCTTTATGCATACTTCTATGCATGAAAATAAAAATGATAAAAATAACACTTTTGATATAAAAATTTATACTTTATGCATACTTCTATGCATGAAAATAAAAACTGATAAAAATAACACTTTTGATATAAAAATTTATCCATTATGCATACTTCTATGCATGAAATAAAAATGATAAAAATAACACTTTTGATATAAAAATTTATCCTTTATGCATACTTCTATGTATGAAAATAAAAATTGATAAAAATAACACTTTTGATATAAAAATTAATCCATTATGCATACTTCTATGCATGAAAATAAAAATGGTAAAAGTAACACTTTTGATATAAAAACTTATCCTTTATGCATAATATAAAAATTTAATTTCTCCATGATTATAATGAATTTCTTTCAATTAATCTAGGATGATAACTCCTAGAATATGGTAGGAAGTCCTCTTTTTATGCTTTGAATGAAATTATTTGATGCATAATTTTTATAAAAATTTTGCCATAGCTCCGCTGCTATGACTGATAAATCTCAATTTTTCTAAGGGATAAAGCTTATCATTAAGGAAATAATTAAAATGATCTCTAATTGGATCATTAATCCAAAATGGATTGAATCATCAATATACATAAACTAAAAGCATAGAAAAAAGCCATTAATTTGGCCTCAAGCATAGCTTAATCTTGGGTTAAGGAAAAGCTTTATGAAAAGCTTCATTTGGATTGAGAATGGGTCATGAGTATGACCATTTCTTGAGTGAGAGAGAGAAATTACATAAAAACCATTAGAATTTAAACATAAATAGAAATTTATGTAATTCTTTACTATCATTAATTACTTAACTTCAATAGCATTCATCAAATTATGTAACTCTTCACTACTATTCACCAATTAACTTCAATAGCATTTAAAAAAACCATACCAATTAAGCTTCTCAAGCTTGAGAGGGGTTGAGAAGAGAGAAACATTGAGAAATCATAGGAAAGATCAATATTCACTAATTACCTTACAAATTGCTTGATTCTTTGTTCACGGTAGAGGCCCCCAACCAATCAATTGGTTAAGTATGTTGATGGAGCCACCAATGGGGATTGAAGAAAGAGGGAAGCTCCGAAAACTAGTGAATTATTAATGAATTCACAGTTCTTGGCTTAGGTGGAGTAGAGTAACGATGCATAAACACTATATATATTTTTCAACAAGGGGAGGCTTCTATTTATAGGAAAAATTGATTTCCTAACCAAACAAACTGATTCTAGAATTTTTCAACTCAGTTTGGTCAATTTTTGACCATTTTTAGGTCAGTTGAGCTAACTTTTTGTAACTAGACTTGAATTAGGAGAGAGGAGAGATGAAATATCTCAATTTTTATGAGTTTAAAACTCATTCAAGCATGTGAAATATGCACCTCCTTTAAAGAACTCCCCTTCCTTACATATGTGTCAAAATAGAATCATTATACCCAAAATATCTCATATTTTTAATATTGCTCATAGTTTTTTACTAATAAACCTTGTACATTTTCAACTCTTCATCTTATGTGAAATATGCACCTCCTTTAAAGAACTTCCCTTCCTTACATAGTGTCAATATGAAATCATTATACCCAAAATATCTCATATTTTTAATATTGCTCATAGTTTTTTACTAATAAACCTTGTACATTTTCAACTCTTCATCTTATGTGAAATATGCACCTCCTTTAAAGAACTCCCCTTCCTTACATAGTGTCACTATGAAATCATTATACCCAAAATATCTCATATTTTTAATATTGCTCATAGTTTTTTACTAATAAACCTTGTACATTTTCAACTCTTCATCTTATGTGAGCATTTACTCATTTTTGGGTATCTTCTTTTACAAAATTGGATTTATCTCCTCCCTACACATGGATTGATGCTATTGGCCCATAGGAACCTTAATTGGACCATAATCCAAAAATTTCTGAAAATCTAGACCCTTAGGCTAAGGTCCTTTATACCCATTTCCAATTAATTCCAATTGCACATTGGAAAGTTCTTTTTGAATTTCTGTTTCAGGGGAACTTATTTTAATAAGATGAGATAATTTTCTATCCAAAAATATTAAAAATCTGAATATTCTCTCTCTAGAATATTTTCTCTCTCTAGGTTAAAACAGTTAGAAACAAGTCTTCTATATTTCTGAAGAGGGATTGATTACAGGGGAAGATGCTGGACATTTTGAGAGGTTGGGGAGGAATCTTACAAACGGTATCTTGCCACTGAAGTTTTACCGTCTTTCCATGATTTGGGTTTGGCAAAAATTTCTATAGAAGGCATTAAGAACTTTGAGATGAGGAGATAAAAGAAGTTCGTAGGCTAAGTCACCTACTTTCTTTGATCCACAATAGCTGGGGGATAACTACTTATACTTCCCTAGAGATAAAGAAATTCTTTTGGTCCGTAATCAAATGAAGACTATAATTGCTTCTTTGAATTCTCTGACTGTCCTCTTCTTATCTGTATGTTGTCTCTGTCGATCCTGGGCAGCGTTTATATCTTTATGAATTGCCTGCATCTGTTGCTCTAAGTCGCCAAGCATTTGACTAGTCATCTCGACCCTAATCAATGGGTTGGACCTAGTTTAAGCGATCTTGTCCGAGAGACGGACCCTGATTAGATTGGTATGAAGGAATTGGTCTCTGAATTTGGGTTCTAGACTTCCCTGTGCCCTTTTCATGGTAGGAGTCGGACAGTCTTTTAACTGATGACCAAAACCTTCGCATCCAAAACACCGGTTCTAACTTCTGAACTCATTGTTTTGAATTCTTAAAATAGGTGGGCTCTTGATAAGGTATTCTGGGGAAAGTGTCTTCCCTTTTTAAACAGAATCTTTCTTTTATTTTAGAGAGGGAATAATTTTAAGATCAGAAAGGGAGATTCTTACTCCTGTATACCTCGAAGGTTGGGGGGAGGATTCTTACAAACTTCTACCCCACTTAAAAAGGTGCGAGATGTCCTCATCTCGCAAAGTAGAGGACAACTCTTTTTCTTAGGATCCAATTTATTCTGGGTTCCTTAGATTCTGGTCAACCCAACAGAATACTGGGATAAATATTCCTTATATAGAACTCATCATTAAATAATAATTCATTTAGATCATATCATTCCTACTATAATGGTCCATTAGACCGAAAAATTTCCTTCTGAACATTCCTCCACGGGAATTTCAGTTAAGTAAGTTATCAATTTGTCATCCCTTAACTTGATCTACCGTGACAAGTGTTAACAGTAGCAAGTTGACAGCACAATCCACTAATCTCATGGTGATTTGCTGAAATCATTATCATCATTCTAGTTATGAGTATCATCACAGAGACTCGTCCCATTCATCCTCATTGTGGTTTCGCTCAGGTTATAATATTCCAACTAAATTTCAAAAATCATCATTTTTCAATCAGAATCCAAATCAATTCATCAATTCTCAAACAGAATTAAAAATCATATCAACCACATTCGAAATCATCATCTGGATAGCATTAACGCTTATAATTTCAAGTCTTAGATTTACTCGTATATACTGTCAGTAAAGAGCTGCAGTTATACTCTCGGTATATACGGGTAGTCATGATACTTGGAACTATAAGATAGATACCATCATATCTAGGCCTCAAGAAAGTCAGGGTTCCATACAATTGCGGTACTTCCATCTGAAAACCCAATTACTAAATTACGAATTTTTTAGTTTGAATATCAAATTGTATGAATTATATCACACAATTACAACCTTTTTGTGTTTCTTGATAAATTTTTGACATATTTGGCTTCTCAGTTGATCTTTATTAGCCAATTGCTCTGATGATTGTATCCTGTGACATCAAATACTCTTCCAAGGCTTCCACCCATTTCTCCACAGCCTCACCCAGGCTCTCCCCTTCTCCTTTGAAGGGTCCTGGCTGAGACCTATGAAGAGCCTTGCGAACATCAAGGTCAAGCTTGTCATCTTCAGAGACAAGGTCTGGCTGACGACCACGGTTTCCTCGTCTCATGATTCTGCCAAAATTTATATATTATTAAATTTTTATTTTGATATTATTCACGAGATCCTAAGACTTAAGAGTTCGGAAAACAATTTCTTATACAAGACAAGATCTTAATGGAGATCTATAACATATGTCCGATAACAGATTTTTTTTTCTTTATCAGCAGCAGATCGTTCGCCATAAACAATCATTTATCCAACAGGAATTTTTTTAACCGGAAAATGTTTCTTTATTTATATAAAAGTTGCAATATGTACATAGAGCAACTCGGCTCTGAGTTCAAAATCTCCTCGAAAGTCATATAAGAGGACCGTACTGGGCCATAGTCATGCCCTGTTACATAAGTTCTCTAACTGCGAAGGGAGCTATTATTTTCTCCTTAGGGATAAATCGACTAAGGAGTCTATAAACTCGGCAAGCAAGTCTGAAATTTTGAGGCGTTGAAAGATATAGAATGACACCACGCGTCATTTTCAGCTTTATCAAAATCATGGCCAATGAGAGGTTCTGTCTCAGCATTGCACGCCGGTTATAAGAGGCGTGGATATATAGCCCTGCAAACCACTTATGCTGTTGTCTCTCCACTGGGTTAGGAAAATATAATTCCTCGAAATGGCGTGCGAGTCTTGCTCGGCTTGTTCGTGTTGAAGCGGAAGAGATGAGATGCTCGAAGGCAAATGCAATCATATCTTGAGACTGGGTGAGGTCGAGAATACCAGATAAATGGGGAACTTCCATCTATAAAAACAATTTCTTTGATTAAAATTTCTTCATTAAAGAAGCTTACGGAATGAAAATACATTAGGAAAATGCTGTTTCTGAATTCTTATTACCAATTTCAGATAAGAATTTAATTATCTTTATTAGCTTTCAAAACCTGCTCTGATACCAACTGTGAGATCCCTGTCCCCACCGTGCAACGGATTCGGGGTACTAGCAGCGGAAGTAGCACATCGTGTGCGGGTAGGGTCTCACACTCGGGGCCTTGCCCCCACGGATATCCGGACAAGAGACTAATCCGTCGGTTTGTCCAGAACCGAAACCGAAAAAACTTCCTTTACCCGGAAAGCATGGGCGATTCCACCAGGATAACTCTTTACTCTAACGTAGTCAAGATCATTACGGATCAGCTGATCTGACTGCACCTTTAACGGTACTTGGTCAATTCAAGGAAGAAACTTGCACTTGGATCATTGGGATCAACGGTTTTTTTCCCATCAAGAGGCACAGCCGTTGATTCCTATCCATAGAACAATTTCTATCCGGGATTTACTTCATCTAGCGTAATAATAGAAATTAAATCTCGATTTACGGATCCATCAGTCCAGCCTAACCCCATCTAGTCCCATGGGTTAGCCAACCGCCCAACCACTGTAGTGATGGGATCCAATTAAGAATTTGGTTAGGTTTTGTCCCGGGTAGTACCAGGGAAAAGAGTTCCAAGGCCCCCTAGCCGGAAGTTCATGCAAACATAAAACTAGTCACACCACTTACACACCCAATATGAAATTGCCTTTTCCTTAGCATCAACTAGCTTTAAAACAATCCTTTAATAAAACCATTATGTCACTGATGACAATCCTCAAAGTCTCTGGTTGAATCCTTATTTCCAGTCATTCATTCATTGGTATACTTATGGCATCATTGGCAACCAGAACGCTCACCACCTGTTCGCTCAGGGGCCTTTTCCATAGTTCCTAGCTCATAGTAACCGGCAATATATTCATATAATAGAATGGAATCTCCGTGGAAGATCAGCTAGATCAACCCACAGATCCATATAAAAGAGCCATGGACTCATCCGTTGAGGACCAGCAAGGTCAATCAACCAGATCCATGCCCGGTTTCAGAAAACAACTCTTACTCCTTGTTCCAATATCTTCCATGAATTCACAGTTCGATTCCTCCCCAGCCTTCGAGGTATATAGGAGTAAGAATCTCCCTTTCTGATCTTTTAATTATTCCCTCTCTAAAATAAAGGAAAGTTTCTGTTTAAAAAAGGAAGACCTTTTTCCTAGAATATTTCTGAGAAGACAAATATGTCAAAAATTTATCAAGAAACACAAAAAAGTTATAATTGTGTGAGATAATTCATACAATTTGATATTCAAACTAAAATTCGTAATTTGGTAATTGGGTCTTCAGATGGAAGTACCGTAACTATATAGAATCTCTGACTTGCTTGAGGCCTAGACATGATAGTATTTACCTTATAATTCCAAGGGCCGTGACTACCCGTATATACCGAGAGTATACTGCAGCTCTTTACTGACAGTATATACGAGTAAATCTAAGACTTGAAATTATAAGCGTTCATGCTATCTAGATGATGATTTCGAATGTGATTGATATGATTTTTAATTCTGTTTGAGAATGGATGAATTGATTTGGATTCTGATTGAAAATTCTGATTGAAAAATGATGATTTTTAAAAATTAGTTGAAATATAATGAAACCACAATGAGGGGGAATGGGACGAGTCCCTGTGATGATATTCATAACTAGAATGATGATAATGAGTTCATCAAATCACTATGAGATTAGTGGGTTGTGCTGTCAGACTGCTACTGCTAATACTTGACCGGTAGATCAAGTTAAGGGATGTCAAATTGAGAACTTGCTTGACTGAAAATTTCGTGGAGGAATGTTCCGAAGGAAACTTTTCGGTCTAATGGACCATTATCATGTTAAAGATATGAATGACATGATCTGAATGAATTGTTATTTAATGATGAGTTCTATATAAGGGATATTTATCCCAGTGTTCTGTTGGGTTGACCAGAATATAAGGAACCCCAGAATAAAATTGGATCTTAAGAAAAAGAGCTGTCCTCTACCTTGCGAGATGAGGACATCTCGCACTTTTTAAGCGGGGTAGAAAGTAAGATTCCTCCCCAGCCTTCGAGGTATATAGGAGTAAGAATCTCCCTTTCTGATCTTTTAATTATTCCCTCTCTAAAATAAAAGAAAGTTTCTGTTTAAAAAAGGAAGACCTTTTCCCTAGAATATTTCTCAGGAGTCCCACCTGTTTTAAGGATTTAGAACAATGAGTTCAGAAGTGAGAATCGGTGTTTTGGATACCAAGGTCGAGTACGGCCCAAAAGAAGTTCTTTATCTCTTGGGGAGTATAAGAAGTTATCCCCCAGATATTGTGACCCTTATATCTGAATTCAATGAAAGTAGGTGATTTAGCCTACAAGCTTCTTTTATCTCCTCATCTCAAAATTCTTAATGCCTTCTATAGAAAAATGTGTCAAACACAAATCATGGAAGACGGTAAAACTTGAGTGGCAAGTTACCGTTGGCTTCTAGGTTACGCTAGCTCCTTCCTTTATATGAAAGATTTTACAGAACAGTATGAGCGCTCATTTTTTCCTCACCTAGGAACTTCTGTAGCGTAGACCAAATGGCGGACCTATCAAAACATAACTAGGGTAACACCCTGGGGTCAGCAGCACTTTCGTAACAATGTCCGCTTGGCCATGGTTATTGAAGCTTTGGGTTTAGGTCCCCGATACTACTGCGTCATGAGATCAAGGCATCTTGGGTTTTCTGAGCGGGTCTTCTTACTGGCGTGTTTTCTTCCTCATGAGAAGATATGCCTTTATTCCATTTTTGGCTTGCCTCTCAGAGGTCCTTTTGTTAGATCACCTCATACCACTGAGATAGGTGCGGCAATAACCAGCAGAATCATTCCCATAGATGAGTTACCCTATACTTGTGCAGCTTATGAGTGCTGCTTTTGTGACCATATGATGGACGGGCTTATGGAAGTGTAAAGAGTTCTTCTATCTTTACTGTATAAGTTCCGAGAATGAATAAAGTTTAAATCTTGTTCTATCTTGCTTTCTTTAAGACTTTTCTTGGTGGTTAATCTTGATTAAAATTTTTCTCTAAGTCTCATATTCGTGCATCTTGCGAAATTATCCCAGTTTGCGAGATGAGGACATCTCGCATTTTTTAAGTGGGGTAGAATGTAAGATTCCTCCCCCAACCCTTTTTGATGTCTAGTATATTCCCCTCTAATCAATCCCTCTTCAGAAATATAAAGACCTTGTTTTTAACTGTTTTAGCCTACAGAGAGAAAATTATTCTAGAGAGAGAATATTCAGATTATGCATATTTTTGGATAGAAAAATAACTCATCTTATTAAAATAAGTTTCCCTGAAACAGAAATTCAAAAAAAAAAGAATTTTCCAATGTGCAATTGGAATTAATTGGAAATAGGTATAAAGAACCTTAGTCTAAGGGTCTAGATTTTCAGAAATTTTTAGATTATGGTCCAATTAAGGTTCCTATGGACCAATAGCATCAATCCATGTGTAGGGAGGAGATAAATCCAATTTGAAAAAGAAGATACCCAAAAATGAGTAAATGCTCACATAAGATGAAGAGTTGAAAATGTACAAGGTTTATTAGTAAAAAACTATGAGCAATAAAATTTTGACACATATGTAAGGAAGGAGAGTTCTTTAAAGAAGGTGCATATTTCACATAAGATGAAGAGTTGAAAATGTACAAGGTTTATTAGTAAAAAACTATGAGCAATAAAATTTTGACACATATGTAAGGAAGGGGAGTTCTTTAAAGGAGGTGCATATTTCACATAAGATGAAGAGTTGAAAATGTACAAGGTTTATTAGTAAGAAAAACTATGAGCAATAGAATTTTGACACATATGTAAGGAAGGGGAGCTCTTTAAAGGAGGTGCATATTTCACATGCTTGAATGAGTTTTCAACTCAAAAATAATGTGATATTTTTATCTCTCATCTCTCTTGAACCAAACCAAATCAAAATGGAACCAAATCGAATCAAAAAGTAACCAAACTAGGTCCAAATCTAGTCCAAATTTAACCAAATTGACTTGGAAAATTCTAGAATCAGTTTGTTTGGTTAGGAGCTCAATTTTTCCTATAAATAGAAGCCTTCCCTTGTTGAAAAAAATATAATGTCTTATGCATTGTTACTCTACTCTACCTAAGCCAAGAACGGTGAATTCTTTAATAATTCACTAGTTTTTGATACTTCTCTGTTTCTTCAATCCCCATTGGTGGCTCCATCAACATACTAAACCAATTGATTGGTTGGGGGGCTCTACCGTGATCAAAGAATCAAGCAAATTATAAGATAAGTATAGTGAATTTTGATCTTTCTATAATTTCTCAATGGTTCTCTCTTCTCAACCCCTCTCAAGCTTGAGAAGCTTAATTGATATGGTTTTTGAAATGCTATTGAAGTTAATTAATTAATGATAGTAAAGAATTACATAAAATTCTATTTAATTCTAATGGTCTTTCTCTCTCTCACTTAAGAAATGGTCATACTCATGACCCTTTTCAATCCAAATGAAGCTTTTCATAAGGCTTCTCCTTAATCCAAGATTAAGCTATGCTTGAGGCTAAATTAATGGCTTTTTTCTATGCTTTAGTTATGTATATCGATGATTCAATCCATTATGGATTGATGATCCAATTAGAGACCATTCTAATTATTTCCTTAATGGTAAGCCTTATCCCTTAGAAAAAATTGAGATTTATCAGTCATAGTAGCGGAGCTATGGCAAAATTTTTATAGAAATTACGCATAGAATAATTTCATTCAAAGCATAAAAAGAGGACTTCCTACCATATTCTAGGAACTATCATCCTAGATTAATTAAAAGAATATTATTATGCATGGAGATATGGATGTTTGCATGTAGATGTAGAGGTATGGATGTGAGTGTGAATGTGGAGGTGGATGTATGCATGGAGATGTGGATGTATGCATGTAGAAGTAGATGTATAGATGAGAAAGTAGATGTATAGATGAGGATGTAAATGGAGATGTGGATGGATGCATGTAGATGTAGATGTATAGATGTAGATGTGAATGGAGATGTGGATGTATACATGTAGATGTAGATGTATAGATGTAGATGTGGATGTATGCATGTAGATGTAGATGTATAGATGTAGATGTGGATGTGGAGGTGGATGTATGCATGTAGATGTAGATGTATAGATGTAGATGTGGATGTGGAGGTGGATGGATGCATGTAGATGTAGATGTATAGATATAGATGTGAATAGAGATGTGGATGTATGCATGTAGATGTAGATGTATAGATGTAGATGTGGATGTGGAGGTGGATGTATGCATGTAGATGTAGATGTGGATGTGGATGTGGAGGTGGATGTATGCATGGAGATGTGGATGTATGCATGTAGAAATAGATGTGTAGATGAGGATGTAAATGGAGATGTGGATGGATGCATGTAGATGTAGATGTATAGATGTAGATGTGGATGTGGAGGTGGATGGATGCATGTAGATGTAGATGTATAGATGTAGATGTAGATGTAGATGTATAGATGTAGATGTGGATGTGGAGGTGGATGGATGCATGTAGATGTAGATGTATAGATATAGATGTGAATGGAGATGTGGATGTATGCATGTAGATGTAGATGTATAGACGTAGATGTGGATATGGAGGTGGATGTATGCATGTAGATGTAGATGTGGATGTAGATGTGGAGGTGGATGTATGCATGTAGATAAAGATGTATAGATGTGGATGTGAGTGTGGAGGTGGATGTATGCATGTAGATGTATATGTATGGAGGTGAATGTGAATGTGGATGTGGATGTATGCATAGAGTTGTGGATGTATGCATGTAGATGTAGATGTATAGACATATAGATGTAGATGTATAGATGTGGATGTGAATGTGTAGGTGGATGTATGCATGTAGATGTAAATGTATGGATGTGAATGTGAATGTGGATGTGGATGTATGCATGGAGTTGTGGATGTATGCGTGTAGATATGAATGTATGCATGTAGATGTGGATGTATGGATGTGAATGTGGATATGGAATGTGGAATAAGTAAGGTGGGTTGATGAGGGATAATGTGGAAAAATGAGAGTTAATATAGAAATTGTATTTGTAAACTGTTTGTAAATGCTGTTTGTAAAGGATTGTTTTATGTCAAGAATGCTGGGGGGAGCATTTTGGCCGTCTTGTGATTAAGGTCGTGATGATAAAGTTGCAACTGCTGACGGAGAGTCAATGAAGGACGTCTCGCGTAGCAAGGTCGGCCGAGGTCTTGACCAGCCTCGGTGCGATTAAAATGGTGAGCTTCCGGTACGGTGGATGAGGGGCCAAGGAAGCGGCCTATGAGTGAAGCACTAGGTCACCTGCGAAGGATCCTAGAGGGTGCTGACCATACGGTGCTCGGGCTCTGGGTCGCCTAGGATACCCACGCGTGCGTCGAGGAAGATATTGGAACAAGAGTAGGAGTTGTTTTCTGAAAGCGGGCATGGATCTGGTTGATTGACCTTGCTGGTCTTCAATGGATGAGTCCATGGCTCTTTATATGGATCTGTTGGTTGATCTTGCTGATCTTCAACGAGAGTCCATCTTGATAAGTGATTATATTACCGAGTATTATGGGCTAGGAACTATCAAAACGGCCCTTGAGCGTTCTAGTTGCCAATGATGCCATAGATACTCTGATGAAGGAATGATGGGAAAATTAAGAATCAACTGGATAAATTGGAAGATGGTGATCAGTGATACTATGGTTTTATTAAAGGATTGTTTTAAACTGGTTGAATCTGTGAAAAGGCAATTTCATATTGGGTGTGTGAGTGGTGTGACTAGTTTTATTTTACATGAACATCCGGCTAGGGGGCCTTGGAACTCTTTTCCTTGGTACCCGGGACAAAACCTAACCAAATTCTTAATTGGATCCCATCACTACAGTGGTTGGGCGGTTGGCTAACCCATGGGATCGGATGGGGTTAGGCTGGACTGATGGATCCGTAAATCGAGACTCAAACTTTTGTTTTTACGATAGATCAAATAAATCCCGGACAGTAACTGTTCTATGGATAGGAATCAACGGCTGTGCCTCTTGAATGGGGAAAAAAGCGTTGATCCCAATGATCCAAGTGCAAGTTTCTTCCTTGACCTGACCAAGTATCTTATAGATGTAATTAGATCAGCTCGATCAGAAATGATCTTGACTACGTTAGAGTAAAAAGTTATCCTGGTGGAATCGCCCGTGCTTTCCGGTAAAGGAAGTTTTTTCGGGTTCGGTTTTGGAACAACCGACGGATTAGTCTCTTATCCGGATATCCGTGGGCGAGGCCCCGAATGTGGGACCCCTGTCCCGCGCGAGAAGTGCTATTTCCGCTGCTAGTATCCCGAATCTGTTACTCGGTGGGAACAGGGATCTTATAGTTGGTATCAGAGCATTTGGTTAATAAAGATCAATTGAGAAGACAAATATGTCAAATATTTATCAAGAAACACAAAAAGGTTATAATTGTGTGAGATAATTCATACAATTTGATATTCAAACTGAAATTCGTAATTTGGTAATTGGGTCTTCAGATGGAAGTACCGCAACTATATAGAATCCCTGACTTGCTTGAGGCCTAGACATGATAGTATTTACCTTATAATTCCAAGGGCCGTGACTACCCGTATATACCGAGAGTATACTGCAGCTCTTTACTGACAGTATATACGAGTAAATCTAAGACTTGAAATTATAAGCGTTAATGCTATCCAGATGATGATTTCGAATGTGATTGATATGATTTTTAATTCTGTTTGAGAATGGATGAATTGATTTGGATTCTGATTGAAAATTCTGATTGAAAAATGATGATTTTTAAAAATTAGTTGAAATATAATGAAACCACAATGAGGGAGAATGGGACGAGTCCCTGTGATGATATTCATAACTAGAATGATGATAATGAATTCAGCAAATCACTATGAGATTAGTGGGTTGTGCTATCAGACTGCTACTGCTAATACTTGACCGGTAGATCAAGTTAAGGGATGTCAAATTGAGAACTTGCTTGACTGAAAATTCCGTGGAGGAATGTTCCGAAGGAAACTTTTCGGTCTAATGGACCATTATCATGTTAAAGATATGAATGACATGATCTGAATGAATTGTTATTTAATGATGAGTTCTATATAAGGGATATTTATCCCAGTGTTCTGTTGGGTTGACCAGAATATAAGGAACCCCAGAATAAAATTGGATCTTAAGAAAAAGAGCTGTCCTCTACCTTGCGAGATGAGGACATCTCGCACTTTTTAAGCGGGGTAGAAAGTAAGATTCCTCCCCAGCCTTCGAGGTATATAGGAGTAAGAATCTCCCTTTCTGATCTTTTAATTATTCCCTCTCTAAAATAAAAGAAAGTTTCTGTTTAAAAAAGGAAGACCTTTTCCCTAGAATATTTCTCAGGAGTCCCACCTGTTTTAAGGATTTAGAACAATGAGTTCAGAAGTGAGAATCGGTGTTTTGGATACCAAGGTCGAGTACGGCCCAAAAGAAGTTCTTTATCTCTTGGGGAGTATAAGAAGTTATCCCCCAGATATTGTGACCCTTATATCTGAATTCAATGAAAGTAGGTGATTTAGCCTACAAGCTTCTTTTATCTCCTCATCTCAAAATTCTTAATGCCTTCTATAGAAAAATGTGTCAAACACAAATCATGGAAGACGGTAAAACTTGAGTGGCAAGTTACCGTTGGCTTCTAGGTTACGCTAGCTCCTTCCTTTATATGAAAGATTTTACAGAACAGTATGAGCGCTCATTTTTTCCTCACCTAGGAACTTCTGTAGCGCAGACCAAATGGCGGACCTATCAAAACATAACTAGGGTAACACCCTGGGGTCAGCAGCACTTTCGTAACAATGTCCGCTTGGCCATGGTTATTGAAGCTTTGGGTTTAGGTCCCCGATACTACTGCGTCATGAGATCAAGGCATCTTGGGTTTTCTGAGCGGGTCTTCTTACTGGCGTGTTTTCTTCCTCATGAGAAGATATGCCTTTATTCCATTTTTGGCTTGCCTCTCAGAGGTCCTTTTGTTAGATCACCTCATACCACTGAGATAGGTGCGGCAATAACCAGCAGAATCATTCCCATAGATGAGTTACCCTATACTTGTGCAGCTTATGAGTGCTGCTTTTGTGACCATATGATGGACGGGCTTATGGAAGTGTAAAGAGTTCTTCTATCTTTACTGTATAAGTTCCGAGAATGAATAAAGTTTAAATCTTGTTCTATCTTGCTTTCTTTAAGACTTTTCTTGGTGGTTAATCTTGATTAAAATTTTTCTCTAAGTCTCATATTCGTGCATCTTGCGAAATTATCCCAGTTTGCGAGATGAGGACATCTCGCATTTTTTAAGTGGGGTAGAATGTAAGATTCCTCCCCCAACCCTTTTTGATGTCTAGTATATTCCCCTCTAATCAATCCCTCTTCAGAAATATAAAGACCTTGTTTCTAACTGTTTTAGCCTAGAGAGAGAAAATTATTCTAGAGAGAGAATATTCAGATTATGCATATTTTTGGATAGAAAAATAACTCATCTTATTAAAATAAGTTTCCCTGAAACAGAAATTCAAAAAAAAAGAATTTTCCAATGTGCAATTGGAATTAATTGGAAATAGGTATAAAGAACCTTAGTCTAAGGGTCTAGATTTTCAGAAATTTTTAGATTATGGTCCAATTAAGGTTCCTATGGACCAATAGCATCAATCCATGTGTAGGGAGGAGATAAATCCAATTTGAAAAAGAAGATACCCAAAAATGAGTAAATGCTCACATAAGATGAAGAGTTGAAAATGTACAAGGTTTATTAGTAAAAAACTATGAGCAATAAAATTTTGACACATATGTAAGGAAGGAGAGTTCTTTAAAGAAGGTGCATATTTCACATAAGATGAAGAGTTGAAAATGTACAAGGTTTATTAGTAAAAAACTATGAGCAATAAAATTTTGACACATATGTAAGGAAGGGGAGTTCTTTAAAGGAGGTGCATATTTCACATAAGATGAAGAGTTGAAAATGTACAAGGTTTATTAGTAAGAAAAACTATGAGCAATAGAATTTTGACACATATGTAAGGAAGGGGAGCTCTTTAAAGGAGGTGCATATTTCACATGCTTGAATGAGTTTTCAACTCAAAAATAATGTGATATTTTTATCTCTCATCTCTCTTGAACCAAACCAAATCAAAATGGAACCAAATCGAATCAAAAAGTAACCAAACTAGGTCCAAATCTAGTCCAAATTTAACCAAATTGACTTGGAAAATTCTAGAATCAGTTTGTTTGGTTAGGAGCTCAATTTTTCCTATAAATAGAAGCCTTCCCTTGTTGAAAAAAATATAATGTCTTATGCATTGTTACTCTACTCTACCTAAGCCAAGAACGGTGAATTCTTTAATAATTCACTAGTTTTTGATACTTCTCTGTTTCTTCAATCCCCATTGGTGGCTCCATCAACATACTAAACCAATTGATTGGTTGGGGGGCTCTACCGTGATCAAAGAATCAAGCAAATTATAAGATAAGTATAGTGAATTTTGATCTTTCTATAATTTCTCAATGGTTCTCTCTTCTCAACCCCTCTCAAGCTTGAGAAGCTTAATTGATATGGTTTTTGAAATGCTATTGAAGTTAATTAATTAATGATAGTAAAGAATTACATAAAATTCTATTTAATTCTAATGGTCTTTCTCTCTCTCACTTAAGAAATGGTCATACTCATGACCCTTTTCAATCCAAATGAAGCTTTTCATAAGGCTTCTCCTTAATCCAAGATTAAGCTATGCTTGAGGCTAAATTAATGGCTTTTTTCTATGCTTTAGTTATGTATATCGATGATTCAATCCATTATGGATTGATGATCCAATTAGAGACCATTCTAATTATTTCCTTAATGGTAAGCCTTATCCCTTAGAAAAAATTGAGATTTATCAGTCATAGTAGCGGAGCTATGGCAAAATTTTTATAGAAATTACGCATAGAATAATTTCATTCAAAGCATAAAAAGAGGACTTCCTACCATATTCTAGGAACTATCATCCTAGATTAATTAAAAGAATATTATTATGCATGGAGATATGGATGTTTGCATGTAGATGTAGAGGTATGGATGTGAGTGTGAATGTGGAGGTGGATGTATGCATGGAGATGTGGATGTATGCATGTAGAAGTAGATGTATAGATGAGGATGTAAATGGAGATGTGGATGGATGCATGTAGATGTAGATGTATAGATTTAGATGTGAATGGAGATGTGGATGTATACATGTAGATGTAGATGTATAGATGTAGATGTGGATGTATACATGTAGATGTAGATGTATAGATGTAGATGTGGATGTGGAGGTGGATGTATGCATGTAGATGTAGATGTATAGATGTAGATGTGGATGTGGAGGTGGATGGATGCATGTAGATGTAGATGTATAGATATAGATGTGAATAGAGATGTGGATGTATGCATGTAGATGTAGATGTATAGATGTAGATGTGGATGTGGAGGTGGATGTATGCATGTAGATGTAGATGTGGATGTGGATGTGGAGGTGGATGTATGCATGGAGATGTGGATGTATGCATGTAGAAATAGATGTGTAGATGAGGATGTAAATGGAGATGTGGATGGATGCATGTAGATGTAGATGTATAGATGTAGATGTGGATGTGGAGGTGGATGGATGCATGTAGATGTAGATGTGAATGGAGATGTGGATGTATGCATGTAGATGTAGATGTATAGATGTAGATGTGGATGTGGAGGTGGATGTATGCATGTAGATGTAGATGTGGATGTAGATGTGGAGGTGGATGTATGCATGTAGATGTAGATGTATAGATGTGGATGTGAGTGTGGAGGTGGATGTATGCATGTAGATGTAGATGTATGGAGGTGAATGTGAATGTGGATGTGGATGTATGCATAGAGTTGTGGATGTATGCATGTAGATGTAGATGTATAGACATATAGATGTACATGTATAGATGTGGATGTGAATGTGGAGGTGGATGTATGCATGTAGATGTAAATGTATGGATGTGAATGTGAATGTGGATGTGGATGTATGCATGGAGTTGTGGATGTATGCGTGTAGATATGAATGTATGCATGTAGATGTGGATGTATGGATGTGAATGTGGATATGGAATGTGGAATAAGTAAGGTGGGTTGATGAGGGATAATGTGGAAAAATGAGAGTTAATATAGAAATTGTATTTGTAAACTGTTTGTAAATGCTGTTTATAAAGGATTGTTTTATGTCAAGAATGCTGGGGGGAGCATTTTGGCCGTCTTGTGATTAAGGTCGTGATGATAAAGTTGCAACTACTGACGGAGAGTCAATGAAAGACGTCTCGCGTAGCAAGGTCGGCCGAGGTCTTGACCAGCCTCGGTGCGATTAAAATGGTGAGCTTCTGGTACGGTGGATGAGGGGCCAAGGAAGCGGCCTATGAGTGAAGCGCTAGGTCACCTGCGAAGGATCCTAGAGGGTGCTGACCATACGGTGCTCGGGCTCTGGGTCGCCTAGGATACCCACGCGTGCGTCGAGGAAGATATTGGAACAAGAGTAGGAGTTGTTTTCTGAAATCGGGCATGGATCTGGTTGATTGACCTTGCTGGTCTTCAATGAATGAGTCCATGGCTCTTTATATGGATCTGTTGGTTGATCTTGCTGATCTTCAACGAGAGTCCATCTTGATAAGTGATTATATTACCGAGTATTATGGGCTAGGAACTATCGAAACGGCCCCTGAGCGTTCTAGTTGCCAATGATGCCATAGATACTCTGATGAAGGAATGATGGGAAAATTAAGAATCAACTAGATAAATTGGAAGATGGTGATCAGTGATACTATGGTTTTATTAAAGGATTGTTTTAAACTGGTTGAATCTGTGAAAAGGCAATTTCATATTGGGTGTGTGAGTGGTGTGACTAGTTTTATTTTGCATGAACATCCGGCTAGGGGGCCTTGGAACTCTTTTCCTTGGTACCCGGGACAAAACCTAACCAAATTCTTAATTGGATCCCATCACTACAGTGGTTGGGCGGTTGGCTAACCCATGGGATCGGCGGGATGGGGTTAGGCTGGACTGATGGATCCGTAAATCGAGACTCAAACTTTTGTTTTTACGATAGATAAAATAAATCCCGGACAATAACTGTTCTATGGATAGGAATCAACGGCTGTGCCTCTTGAATGGGGAAAAAAGCGTTGATCCCAATGATCCAAGTGCAAGTTTCTTCCTTGACCTGACCAAGTATCTTATAGATGTAATTAGATCAGCTCGATCAGAAATGATCTTGACTACGTTAGAGTAAAAAGTTATCCTGGTGGAATCGCCCGTGCTTTCCGGTAAAGGAAGTTTTTCCGGGTTCGGTTTTGGAACAACCGACGGATTAGTCTCTTATCCGGATATCCGTGGTGGGCGAGGCCCTGAATGTGGGACCCCTGTCCCGCGCGAGAAGTGCTACTTCCGCTGCTAGTATCCCGAATCTATTACTCGGTGGGAACAGGGATCTTATAGTTGGTATCAGAGCATTTGGTTAATAAAGATCAACTGAGAAGACAAATATGTCAAAAATTTATCAAGAAACACAAAAAAGTTATAATTGTGTGAGATAATTCATACAATTTGATATTCAAACTGAAATTCGTAATTTGGTAATTGGGTCTTCAGATGGAAGTACCGCAACTATATAGAATCTTTGACTTGCTTGAGGCCTAGACATGATAGTATTTACCTTATAATTCCAAGGGCCGTGACTACCCGTATATACCGAGAGTATACTGCAGCTCTTTACTGACAGTATATACGAGTAAATCTAAGACTTGAAATTATAAGCGTTCATGCTATCCAGATGATGATTTCGAATGTGATTGATATGATTTTTAATTCTGTTTGAGAATGGATGAATTGATTTGGATTCTGATTGAAAATTCTGATTGAAAAATGATAATTTTTAAAAATTAGTTGAAATATAATGAAACCACAATGAGGGGGAATGGGACGAGTCCCTGTGATGATATTCATAACTAGAATGATGATAATGAGTTCATCAAATCACTATGAGATTAGTGGGTTGTGCTGTCAGACTGCTACTGCTAATACTTGACCGGTAGATCAAGTTAAGGGATGTCAAATTGAGAACTTGCTTGACTGAAAATTTCGTGGAGGAATGTTTCGAAGGAAACTTTTCGGTCTAATGGACCATTATCATGTTAAAGATATGAATGACATGATCTGAATGAATTGTTATTTAATGATGAGTTCTATATAAGGGATATTTATCCCAGTGTTTTGTTGGGTTGACCAGAATATAAGGAACCCCAGAATAAAATTGGATCTTAAGAAAAAGAGCTGTCCTCTACCTTGCGAGATGAGGACATCTCGCACTTTTTAAGCGGGGTAGAAAGTAAGATTCCTCCCCCGCCTTCGAGGTATATAGGAGTAAGAATCTCCCTTTCTGATCTTTTAATTATTCCCTCTCTAAAATAAAAGAAAGTTTCTGTTTAAAAAAGGAAGACCTTTTCCCTAGAATATTTCTCAGGAGTCCCACCTGTTTTAAGGATTTAGAACAATGAGTTCAGAAGTGAGAATCGGTGTTTTGGATACCAAGGTCGAGTACGGCCCAAAAGAAGTTCTTTATCTCTTGGGGAGTATAAGAAGTTATCCCCCAGATATTGTGACCCTTATATCTGAATTCAATGAAAGTAGGTGATTTAGCCTACAAGCTTCTTTTATCTCCTCATCTCAAAATTCTTAATGCCTTCTATAGAAAAATGTGTCAAACACAAATCATGGAAGACGGTAAAACTTGAGTGGCAAGTTACCGTTGGCTTCTAGGTTACGCTAGCTCCTTCCTTTATATAAGTCGTAACTTTTACTTGTCGCTCACAGTAATCTTACTCCCATCAATCTCCTTTCTTTCTTAATCTCCTTCATGGCTTGGCAACAAGAATTAGTTTTATCCATGATGATTTCTCACCTTCAAGACGCAAGAGAGTCTGTGAAGAAAGATTTTATAGAACAGTATGAGCGCTCACTTTTTCCTCACCTAGGAACTTCTGTAGCGCAGACCAAATGGCGGACCTATCAAAACATAACTAGGGTAACACCCTGGGGTCAGCAGCACTTTCGTAACAATGTCCGCTTGGCCATGGTTATTGAAGCTTTGGGTTTAGGTCCCCGATACTACTGCGTCATGAGATCAAGGCATCTTGGGTTTTCTGAGCGGGTCTTCTTACTGGCGTGTTTTCTTCCTCATGAGAAGATATGCCTTTATTCCGTTTTTGGTTTGCCTCTCAGAGGTCCTTTTGTTAGAACACCTCATACCACTGAGATAGGCGCGGCAATAACCAACAGAATCATTCCCATAGATGAGTTACCCTATACTTGTGCAGCTTGTGAGTGCTGCTTTTGTGACCATATGATGGACGGGCTTATGGAAGTGTAAAGAGTTCCGAGAATGAATAAATTTTAAATCTTGTTCTATCTTGCTTTCTTTAAGACTTTTCTTGGTGGTTAATCTTGATTAAAATTTTTCTCTAAGTCTCATATTCGTGCATCTTGCGAAATTATCCCAGTTTGCGAGATGAGGACATCTCGCATTTTTTAAGTGGGGTAGAATGTAAGATTCCTCCCCCAACCCTTTTTGATGTCTAGTATATTCCCCTGTAATCAATCCCTCTTCAGAAATATAAAGACCTTGTTTCTAACTATTTTAGCCTAGAGAGAGAAAATTATTCTAGAGAGAGAATATTCAGATTATGAATATTTTTGGATAGAAAAATGACTCATCTTATTAAAATAAGTTTCCCTGAAACAGAAATTCAAAAAAAAGAATTTTTCAATGTGCAATTGGAATTAATTGGAAATAGGTATAAAGAACCTTAGTCTAAGGGTCTAGATTTTCAGAAATTTTTAGATTATGGTCCAATTCAGGTTCCTATGGACCAATAGCATCAATCCATGTGTAGGGAGGAGATAAATCCAATTTGAAAAAGAAGATACCCAAAAATGAGTAAATGCTCACATAAGATGAAGAGTTGAAAATGTACAAGGTTTATTAGTAAAAAACTATGAGCAATAAAATTTTGACACATATGTAAGGAAGGAGAGTTCTTTAAAAAAGGTGCATATTTCACATAAGATGAAGAGTTGAAAATGTACAAGGTTTATTAGTAAAAAACTATGAGCAATAAAATTTTGACACATATGTAAGGAAGGGGAGTTCTTTAAAGGAGGTGCATATTTCACATAAGATGAAGAGTTGAAAATGTACAAGGTTTATTAGTAAAAAAAACTATGAGCAATAGAATTTTGACACATATGTAAGGAAGGGGAGTTCTTTAAAGGAGGTGCATATTTCACATGCTTGAATGAGTTTTAAACTCAAAAATAATGTGATATTTTTATCTCTCATCTCTCTTGAACCAAACCAAATCAAAATGGAACCAAATCGAATCAAAAAGTAACCAAACTAGGTCCAAATCTAGTCCAAATTCAACCAAATTGACTTGGAAAATTCTAGAATCAGTTTCTTTGGTTAGGAGCTCAATTTTTCCTATAAATAGAAGCCTTCCCTTGTTGAAAAAAATATAATGTCTTATGCATTGTTACTCTACTCTACCTAAGCCAAGAACGGTGAATATTTCTTTAATAATTCACTAGTTTTTGATACTTCTCTCTTTCTTCAATCCCCATTGGTGGCTCCATCAACACACTAAACCAATTGATTGGTTGGGGGGCTCTACCGTGATCAAAGAATGAAGCAAATTATAAGATAAGTATAGTGAATTTTGATCTTTCTATAATTTCTCAATGGTTCTCTCTTCTCAACCCCTCTCAAGCTTGAGAAGCTTAATTGATATGGTTTTTGAAATGCTATTGAAGTTAATTAATTAATGATAGTAAAGAATTACATAAAATTCTATTTAATTCTAATGGTCTTTCTCTCTCTCACTTAAGAAATGGTCATACTCATGACCCTTTTCAATCCAAATGAAGCTTTTCATAAGGCTTCTCCTTAATCCAAGATTAAGCTATGCTTGAGGCTAAATTAATGGCTTTTTTCTATGCTTTAGTTATGTATATCGATGATTCAATCCATTATGGATTGATGATCCAATTAGAGACCATTCTAATTATTTCCTTAATGGTAAGCCTTATCCCTTAGAAAAAATTAAGATTTATCAGTCATAGTAGCGGAGCTATGGCAAAATTTTTATAGAAATTACGCATAAAATAATTTCATTCAAAGCATAAAAAGAGGACTTCCTACCATATTCTAGGAACTATCATCCTAGATTAATTAAAAGAATATTATTATGCATGGAGATATGGATGTTTGCATGTAGATGTAGAGGTATGGATGTGAGTGTGAATGTGGAGGTGGATGTATGCATGGAGATGTGGATGTATGCATGTAGAAGTAGATGTATAGATGAGGATGTAAATGGAGATGTGGATGGATGCATGTAGATGTAGATGTATAGATGTAGATGTGAATGGAGATGTGGATGTATACATGTAGATGTAGATGTGGATGTATACATGTAGATGTAGATGTATAGATGTAGATGTGGAGGTGCAGGTGGATGTATGCATGTAGATGTAGATGTATAGATGTAGATGTGGATGTGGAGGTGGATGGATGCATGTAGATGTAGATGTATAGATGTAGATGTGAATAGAGATGTGGATGTATGCATGTAGATGTAGATGTATAGATGTAGATGTGGATGTGGAGGTGGATGTATGCATGTAGATGTAGATGTGGATGTGGATGTGGAGGTGGATGTATGCATGGAGATGTGGATGTATGTATGTAGAAATAGATGTGTAGATGAGGATGTAAATGGAGATGTGGATGGATGCATGTAGATGTAGATGTATAGATGTAGATGTGGATGTGGAGGTGGATGGATGCATGTAGATGTAGATGTGAATGGAGATGTGGATGTATGCATGTAGATGTAGATGTATAGATGTAGATGTGGATGTGGAGGTGGATGTATGCATGTAGATGTAGATGTGGATGTAGATGTGGAGGTGGATGTATGCATGTAGATGTAGATGTATAGATGTGGATGTGAGTGTGGAGGTGGATGTATGCATGTAGATGTAGATGTATGGAGGTGAATGTGAATGTGGATGTGGATGTATGCATAGAGTTGTGGATGTATGCATGTAGATGTAGATGTATAGACATATAGATGTACATGTATAGATGTGGATGTGAATGTGGAGGTGGATGTATGCATGTAGATGTAAATGTATGGATGTGAATGTGAATGTGGATGTGGATGTATGCATGGAGTTGTGGATGTATGCGTGTAGATATGAATGTATGCATGTAGATGTGGATATATGGATGTGAATGTGGATATGGAATGTGAAATAAGTAAGGTGGGTTGATGAGGGATAATGTGGAAAAATGAGAGTTAATATAGAAATTGTATTTGTAAACTGTTTGTAAATGCTGTTTATAAAGGATTGTTTTATGTCAAGAATGCTGGGGGGAGCATTTTGGCCGTCTTGTGATTAAGGTCGTGATGATAAAGTTGCAACTACTGACGGAGAGTCAATGAAAGACGTCTCGCGTAGCAAGGTCGGCCGAGGTCTTGACCAGCCTCGGTGCGATTAAAATGGTGAGCTTCCGGTACGGTGGATGAGGGGCCAAGGAAGCGGCCTATGAGTGAAGCGCTAGGTCACCTGCGAAGGATCCTAGAGGGTGCTGACCATACGGTGCTCGGGCTCTGGGTCGCCTAGGATACCCACGCGTGCGTCGAGGAAGATATTGGAACAAGAGTAGGAGTTGTTTTCTGAAATCGGGCATGGATCTGGTTGATTGACCTTGCTGGTCTTCAATGGATGAGTCCATGGCTCTTTATATGGATCTGTTGGTTGATCTTGCTGATCTTCAACGAGAGTCCATCTTGATAAGTGATTATATTACCGAGTATTATGGGCTAGGAACTATCGAAACGGCCCCTGAGCGTTCTAGTTGCCAATGATGCCATAGATACTCTGATGAAGGAATGATGGGAAAATTAAGAATCAACTAGATAAATTGGAAGATGGTGATCAGTGATACTATGGTTTTATTAAAGGATTGTTTTAAACTGGTTGAATCTGTGAAAAGACAATTTCATATTGGGTGTGTGAGTGGTGTGACTAGTTTTATTTTGCATGAACATCCGGCTAGGGGGCCTTGGAACTCTTTTCCTTGGTACCCGGGACAAAACCTAACCAAATTCTTAATTGGATCCCATCACTACAGTGGTTGGGCGGTTGGCTAACCCATGGGATCGGATGGGGTTAGGCTGGACTGATGGATCCGTAAATCGAGACTCAAACTTTTGTTTTTACGATAGATAAAATAAATCCTGGACAGTAACTGTTCTATGGATAGGAATCAACGGCTGTGCCTCTTGAATGGGGAAAAAAGCGTTGATCCCAATGATCCAAGTGCAAGTTTCTTCCTTGACCTGACCAAGTATCTTATAGATGTAATTAGATCAGCTCGATCAGAAATGATCTTGACTACGTTAGAGTAAAAAGTTATCCTGGTGGAATCGCCCGTGCTTTCCGGTAAAGGAAGTTTTTCCGGGTTCGGTTTTGGAACAACCGACGGATTAGTCTCTTATCCGGATATCCGTGGTGGGCGAGGCCCCGAATGTGGGACCCCTGTCCCGCGCGAGAAGTGCTACTTCCGCTGCTAGTATCCCGAATCTGTTACTCGGTGGGAACAGGGATCTTATAGTTGGTATCAGAGCATTTGGTTAATAAAGATCAACTGAGAAGACAAATATGTCAAAAATTTATCAAGAAACACAAAAAAGTTATAATTGTGTGAGATAATTCATACAAAATTCTGATTGAAAAATGATGATTTTTAAAAATTAGTTGAAATATAATGAAACCACAATGAGGGGGAATGGGACGAGTCCCTGTGATGATATTCATAACTAGAATGATGATAATGAGTTCATCAAATCACTATGAGATTAGTGGGTTGTGCTGTCAGACTGCTACTGCTAATACTTGACCGGTAGATCAAGTTAAGGGATGTCGAATTGAGAACTTGCTTGACTGAAAATTTCGTGGAGGAATGTTCCGAAGGAAACTTTTCGGTCTAATGGACCATTATCATGTTAAAGATATGAATGACATGATCTGAATGAATTGTTATTTAATGATGAGTTCTATATAAGGGATATTTATCCCAGTGTTCTGTTGGGTTGACCAGAATATAAGGAACCCCAGAATAAAATTGGATCTTAAGAAAAAGAGCTGTCCTCTACCTTGCGAGATGAGGACATCTCGCACTTTTTAAGCGGGGTAGAAAGTAAGATTCCTCCCCCGCCTTCGAGGTATATAGGAGTAAGAATCTCCCTTTCTGATCTTTTAATTATTCCCTCTCTAAAATAAAAGAAAGTTTCTGTTTAAAAAAGGAAGACCTTTTCCCTAGAATATTTCTCAGGAGTCCCACCTGTTTTAAGGATTTAGAACAATGAGTTCAGAAGTGAGAATCGGTGTTTTGGATACCAAGGTCGAGTACGGCCCAAAAGAAGTTCTTTATCTCTTGGGGAGTATAAGAAGTTATCCCCCAGATATTGTGACCCTTATATCTGAATTCAATGAAAGTAGGTGATTTAGCCTACAAGCTTCTTTTATCTCCTCATCTCAAAATTCTTAATGCCTTCTATAGAAAAATGTGTCAAACACAAATCATGGAAGACGGTAAAACTTGAGTGGCAAGTTACCGTTGGCTTCTAGGTTACGCTAGCTCCTTCCTTTATATAAGTCGTAACTTTTACTTGTCGCTCACAGTAATCTTACTCCCATCAATCTCCTTTCTTTCTTAATCTCCTTCATGGCTTGGCAACAAGAATTAGTTTTATCCATGATGATTTCTCACCTTCAAGACGCAAGAGAGTCTGTGAAGAAAGATTTTATAGAACAGTATGAGCGCTCACTTTTTCCTCACCTAGGAACTTCTGTAGCGCAGACCAAATGGCGGACCTATCAAAACATAACTAGGGTAACACCCTGGGGTCAGCAGCACTTTCGTAACAATGTCCGCTTGGCCATGGTTATTGAAGCTTTGGGTTTAGGTCCCCGATACTACTGCGTCATGAGATCAAGGCATCTTGGGTTTTCTGAGCGGGTCTTCTTACTGGCGTGTTTTCTTCCTCATGAGAAGATATGCCTTTATTCCGTTTTTGGTTTGCCTCTCAGAGGTCCTTTTGTTAGAACACCTCATACCACTGAGATAGGCGCGGCAATAACCAACAGAATCATTCCCATAGATGAGTTACCCTATACTTGTGCAGCTTGTGAGTGCTGCTTTTGTGACCATATGATGGACGGGCTTATGGAAGTGTAAAGAGTTCCGAGAATGAATAAATTTTAAATCTTGTTCTATCTTGCTTTCTTTAAGACTTTTCTTGGTGGTTAATCTTGATTAAAATTTTTCTCTAAGTCTCATATTCGTGCATCTTGCGAAATTATCCCAGTTTGCGAGATGAGGACATCTCGCATTTTTTAAGTGGGGTAGAATGTAAGATTCCTCCCCCAACCCTTTTTGATGTCTAGTATATTCCCCTGTAATCAATCCCTCTTCAGAAATATAAAGACCTTGTTTCTAACTATTTTAGCCTAGAGAGAGAAAATTATTCTAGAGAGAGAATATTCAGATTATGAATATTTTTGGATAGAAAAATGACTCATCTTATTAAAATAAGTTTCCCTGAAACAGAAATTCAAAAAAAAGAATTTTTCAATGTGCAATTGGAATTAATTGGAAATAGGTATAAAGAACCTTAGTCTAAGGGTCTAGATTTTCAGAAATTTTTAGATTATGGTCCAATTCAGGTTCCTATGGACCAATAGCATCAATCCATGTGTAGGGAGGAGATAAATCCAATTTGAAAAAGAAGATACCCAAAAATGAGTAAATGCTCACATAAGATGAAGAGTTGAAAATGTACAAGGTTTATTAGTAAAAAACTATGAGCAATAAAATTTTGACACATATGTAAGGAAGGAGAGTTCTTTAAAGAAGGTGCATATTTCACATAAGATGAAGAGTTGAAAATGTAAAAGGTTTATTAGTAAAAAACTATGAGCAATAAAATTTTGACACATATGTAAGGAAGGGGAGTTCTTTACAGGAGGTGCATATTTCACATAAGATGAAGAGTTGAAAACGTACAAGGTTTATTAGTAAAAAAAACTATGAGCAATACAATTTTGACACATATGTAAGGAAGGGGAGCTCTTTAAAGGAGGTGCATATTTCACATGCTTGAATGAGTTTTAAACTCAAAAATAATGTGATATTTTTATCTCTCATCTCTCTTGAACCAAACCAAATCAAAATGGAACCAAATCGAATCAAAAAGTAACCAAACTAGGTCCAAATCTAGTCCAAATTCAACCAAATTGACTTGGAAAATTCTAGAATCAGTTTCTTTGGTTAGGAGCTCAATTTTTCCTATAAATAGAAGCCTTCCCTTGTTGAAAAAAATATAATGTCTTATGCATTGTTACTCTACTCTACCTAAGCCAAGAACGGTGAATTCTTTAATAATTCATTAGTTTTTGATACTTCTCTCTTTCTTCAATCCCCATTGGTGGCTCCATCAACATACTAAACCAATTGATTGGTTGGGGGGCTCTACCGTGATCAAAGAATCAAGCAAATTATAAGATAAGTATAGTGAATTTTGATCTTTCTATAATTTCTCAATGGTTCTCTCTTCTCAACCCCTCTCAAGCTTGAGAAGCTTAATTGATATGGTTTTTGAAATGCTATTGAAGTTAATTAATTAATGATAGTAAAGAATTACATAAAATTCTATTTAATTCTAATGGTCTTTCTCTCTCTCACTTAAGAAATGGTCATACTCATGACCCTTTTCAATCCAAATGAAGCTTTTCATAAGGCTTCTCCTTAATCCAAGATTAAGCTATGCTTGAGGCTAAATTAATGGCTTTTTTCTATGCTTTAGTTATGTATATCGATGATTCAATCCATTATGGATTGATGATCCAATTAGAGACCATTCTAATTATTTCCTTAATGGTAAGCCTTATCCCTTAGAAAAAATTGAGATTTATCAGTCATAGTAGCGGAGCTATGGCAAAATTTTTATAAAAATTACGCATAGAATAATTTCATTCAAAGCATAAAAAGAGGACTTCCTACCATATTCTAGGAACTATCATCCTAGATTAATTAAAAGAATATTATTATGCATGGAGATATGGATGTTTGCATGTAGATGTAGAGGTACGGATGTGAGTGTGAATGTGGAGGTGGATGTATGCATGGAGATGTGGATGTATGCATGTAGAAGTAGATGTATAGATGAGGATGTAAATGGAGATGTGGATGGATGCATGTAGATGTAGATGTATAGATGTAGATGTGAATGGAGATGTGGATGTATACATGTAGATGTAGATGTGGATGTATACATGTAGATGTAGATGTATAGATGTAGATGTGGATGTGGAGGTGGATGTATGCATGTAGATGTAGATGTATAGATGTAGATGTAAGTCAATATTAGGTAATTTGGGAAAAATCTCACATTTTGGGAATCAATCACTCCATATAGTTTTGGACATATCTTAAACATACTAACTCCAAATTTATCGGAGATCATAGATTTAGATTCTACTCTTCAAGATCTTTCCAATGATATGTCACATGAGGGGGTTTTGACAAACTTTTGGACAAGTTCACCATACTCCCATTTTTCAAATGGGAATGGGATTTTTCCCAAATTATCTAATATGGTGTTATGTGGATGTGGAGGTGGATGGATGCATGTAGATGTAGATGTATAGATGTAGATGTGAATAGAGATGTGGATGTATGCATGTAGATGTAGATGTATAGATGTAGATGTGGATGTGGAGGTGGATGTATGCATGTAGTTGTAGATGTGGATGTGGATGTGGAGGTGGATGTATGCATGGAGATGTGGATGTATGCATGTAGAAATAGATGTGTAGATGAGGATGTAAATGGAGATGTGGATGGATGCATGTAGATGTAGATGTATAGATGTAGATGTGGATGTGGAGGTGGATGGATGCATGTAGATGTAGATGTGAATGGAGATGTGGATGTATGCATGTAGATGTAGATGTATAGATGTAGATGTGGATGTGGAGGTGGATGTATGCATGTAGATGTAGATGTGGATGTAGATGTGGAGGTGGATGTATGCATGTAGATGTAGATGTATAGATGTGGATGTGAGTGTGGAGGTGGATGTATGCATGTAGATGTAGATGTATGGAGGTGAATGTGAATGTGGATGTGGATGTATGCATAGAGTTGTGGATGTATGCATGTAGATGTAGATGTATAGACATATAGATGTACATGTATAGATGTGGATGTGAATGTGGAGGTGGATGTATGCAGGTAGATGTAAATGTATGGATGTGAATGTGAATGTGGATGTGGATGTATGCATGGAGTTGTGGATGTATGCGTGTAGATATGAATGTATGCATGTAGATGTGGATGTATGGATGTGAATGTGGATATGGAATGTGGAATAAGTAAGGTGGGTTGATGAGGGATAATGTGGAAAAATAAGAGTTAATATAGAAATTGTATTTGTAAACTGTTTGTAAATGCTGTTTATAAAGGATTGTTTTATGTCAAGAATGCTGGGGGGAGCATTTTGGCCGTCTTGTGATTAAGGTCGTGATGATAAAGTTGCAACTACTGACGGAGAGTCAATGAAAGACGTCTCGCGTAGCAAGGTCGGCCGAGGTCTTGACCAGCCTCGGTGCGATTAAAATGGTGAGCTTCCGGTACGGTGGATGAGGGGCCAAGGAAGCGGCCTATGAGTGAAGCGCTAGGTCACCTGCGAAGGATCCTAGAGGGTGCTGACCATACAGTGCTCGGGCTCTGGGTCGCCTAGGATACCCACGCGTGCGTCGAGGAAGATATTGGAACAAGAGTAGGAGTTGTTTTCTGAAATCGGGCATGGATCTGGTTGATTGACCTTGCTGGTCTTCAATGGATGAGTCCATGGCTCTTTATATGGATCTGTTGGTTGATCTTGCTGATCTTCAACGAGAGTCCATCTTGATAAGTGATTATATTACCGAGTATTATGGGCTAGGAACTATCGAAACGGCCCCTGAGCGTTCTAGTTGCCAATGATGCCATAGATACTCTGATGAAGGAATGATGGGAAAATTAAGAATCAACTGGATAAATTGGAAGATGGTGATCAGTGATACTATGGTTTTATTAAAGGATTGTTTTAAACTGGTTGAATCTGTGAAAAGGCAATTTCAAATTGGGTGTGTGAGTGGTGTGACTAGTTTTATTTTGCATGAACATCCGGCTAGGGGGCCTTGGAACTCTTTTCCTTGGTACCCGGGACAAAACCTAACCAAATTCTTAATTGGATCCCATCACTACAGTGGTTGGACGGTTGGCTAACCCATGGGATCTGATGGGGTTAGGCTGGACTGATGGATCTGTAAATCGAGACTCAAACTTTTGTTTTTACGATAGATAAAATAAATCCCAGACAGTAACTGTTCTATGGATAGGAATCAACGGCTGTGCCTCTTGAATGGGGAAAAAAGCGTTGATCCCAATGATCCAAGTGCAAGTTTCTTCCTTGACCTGACCAAGTATCTTATAGATGTAATTAGATCAGCTCGATCAGAAATGATCTTGACTACGTTAGAGTAAAAAGTTATCCTGGTGGAATCGCCCGTGCTTTCCGGTAAAGGAAGTTTTTTCGGGTTCGGTTTTGGAACAACCGACGGATTAGTCTCTTATCCGGATATCCGTGGCGAGGCCCCGAATGTGGGACCCCTGTCCCGTGCGAGAAGTGCTACTTCCGCTGCTAGTATCCCGAATCTGTTACTCGGTGGGAACAGGGATCTTACAACGACGCACGTGTGGGTATCTTCGGCGACCCAGAGCCCGAGCACCGTATGGTCAGCACCCTCTAGGATCCTTCGCAGGTGACCTAGCGCTTCACTCATAGGCCGCTTCCTTGGTCCCTCATCCACCGTACCGAAAGCTCACCATTTAAATCGAACCGAGGCTGGTCAAGACCTCGATCGACCTTGCTACGCGAGACGTCCTCCATTGACTCTCCGTCAGCAGTTGCAACTTTATCAGTTCGGTCTTCATGACCTTAATCCTTAAGACGGTCAAAATGCTTCTCCAGCATTCTTGACATAAAACAGTCATTTACAAACAGTCACAAAATACAGTTTCTATAACGAACTCTTGTCTTTCCATATTATCCACTCTCGGACCACATTACTTATTCCACATTCCATTCAATGTGTACTCGTTCTCATCCATTCACTCATATAGACTACACATTATCTCACATACACCTTCATATTCATTATTCTACATACATATCCATGTTCGTACGTCCACATCATACATCCAATTTCACATTCATACATACGCATCTATATGCATACATCCACATCCACATTCATACATCCATACCTCCATTTCCACATCCACACATCCGCATTCATATTCATACATCCACATTTACATGCATACATCCATTTTCACATCCTCATTCATACATCTACATTCACATACATACATCCACATCCGTATCTACATACATCCACATCCACCTCTTCATTCACATTCACATCCATACATCCACATCCACCTCTTCATTCACATTCACATCCATACATCTACATCTACATACATACATCCACATCTACATACATACATCCATACATCCACATCTACATACATACATCCATTTTCACATTCTCATTCATACATACACATCCACATACATACATACATATCCGTATCTACATCCATACATCCACATCCACATCCACATTCACATTCATACATATACATCTACATGTATACATCCACATCACATTCATACAACCATATTACATCCATTCTCGTCCTAACACATCCCATATACATCTTAACACATCCTAACTCATCTTAACACATTCTATCACATCTCATACACATCTTATCACATCTTTTCACATCTCATACACCTCTTATCACATCCTATCACTTTCCATACGCATCTTATCAAATCTTATCACATCTCATACACCTCTTATCACCTCTTATCACCTTTCATATACTTTTTAAGAGAATTCTTATATTTGATATAAGATTTCTCTACACATTTATTTATGCATAAATTCCATTTAAGGAGACTAACACTTTCGAAATTAAAATCAATCTTTTATGCATCTTCTTATGCATAAATTCAATTTGGTAGGAATTACACTTTTAGAATAAAAGAATTTCTCTTATGCATCTAAGTTATGCATAAAATCCATTTATGATGAAAATCACACTTTTAGTATAAAAAGAATATCTTTTATGCATACCTCTATGCATGAAATCCAATATGATAAAAGTAACACTCTTACAATAAAATAATCAACTTTTATGCATACCTCTATGCATGAAATTCAATTATGATAAAAGTCACACTTTTATAATAAAATAATCAACTTTTATGCATACCTCTATGCATGAAATTCAATATAATAAAAGACACACTTTTATAATAAAATAATCAACTTTACACTGCAGTGGATGTGGCCAGAGTGTTCCTCAAAGAAATCTTCAGATTGCATGGCCTACCGAGGAGGATAATAAGTGACCGAGATCCCAAATTTACGTCAAGGTTTTGGACTGCATTTTTTGAAGCAGTGGGAACTTTCTTGGATCTCAGCACAGCTTATCACCTTGAGGCCGATGGTCAAACTGAAAGGGTAAACCAAGTAATTGAAGATATACTTCGGACATGCTATGGCAGGGAACCCAAGAAGTGGCTAAGCTATCTGCATCTAGTCGAGTTCGCCTACAATGCTTCTTATCACCGAAGTATCGGGATGAGCCCTTTTAAAGCTCTGTATGGACAAGATTGCTTAACTCCATTAACTTGGTCTGACCCATTGATTAAGGTCGAGATGTCCAGACAGATGCTTGACGACATGGAGCAACAGATGAAGTCAATTCGTAAAGATATTAAAGCTGCCCAGGATACACAGAAGCAATATGCGGATAAGAAGAGGACAAATAGAGAATTCAAAGAAGCAGATATGGTCTTCATTCGAGTACGGCCCAAAAGAAGTTCCTTATCTCTTGGGAAGTACAAGAAGTTATCACCCAGATATTGTGGGCCATATCTGATTACAAAGAAAGTAGGTGACTTAGCCTACGAGCTTCTTCTGTCTCCTCATCTCAAAATTCATAATGTATTTCATGTAAGCCTTCTAAAGGAATATGTACCAAACCCAAATCATATGCTTGATGATGAAATCCTAACCTCTTCAACCCAAGGATAGATGGAACTCCAACCTGAAGAAATTCTCGATGTTCGAGAAAAGCTTCTCAGGAACAGAATTCTCAGAGATTATTAGTAAAATGGAAGTTCTATCCCTTTGAAGATGGTAGCACTTCTCGCGCGGGACAGGGGTCCCACACTCGGGGCCTCACCCACAGATATCCGGATAAGAGACTAATCCGTCGGTTGTTCCAAAACCGAACCCGAAAAAACTTCCTTTACCGGAAAGCACGGGCAATTCCACCAGGATAACTTTTTCTCTAACGTAGTTAAGATCATTTCTGATCAAACTGATCCAATTGCATCTATAAGATATTTGGTCGGATCAAGGAAGAAACTTGCACTTGGATCATTGGGATCAACACTTTTTTCCCCATTCAAGAGGCACAGCCGTTGATTCCTATCCATAGAACAATTACTGTTCGGGATTTACTTTATCTATCGTAATAACAAAAGTTGAGTCTCGATTTATGGATCCATCAGTCCAGCCTAACCCCATCCAGTCCCATGGGTTATAAACCGCCCAACCACTGTAGTGATGGGATCCAATTAAGAATTTGGTTAGGTTTTGTCCCGGGTACCAAGGAAAAGAGTTCCAAGGCCCCCTAGCCGGAAGTTCATGCAAACATAAAACTAGTCACACCACTTATACACCCAATATGAAATTGCCTTTTTCTTAGCATCAGCTAACTTTAAAACAATCCTTTAATGAAACCATTATGTCACTGATGACAAACCTCATAGTCTCTAGTTGAATCCTTATTTCCAGTCATTCATTCATCGGTATACTTATGGCATCATTGGCAACCAGAATGCTCATCAGGGGCCTTTTCCATAGTTCCTAGCTCATAGTAACCGGCAATATATTCATATAACAGAATGGAATCTCCGTGGAAGATCAGCAAGATCAACCCACAGATCCATATAAAAGAGCCATGGACTCATCCTTTGAGGACCAGCAAGGTCAATCAACCAGATCCATGCCCGATTTCAGAAAACAACTCTTATTCCTTGTTCCAATATCTTCCACGACGCACGTGTGGGTATCTTCGGCGACCCAGAGCCCGAGCACCATATGGTCAGCACCCTCTAGGATCCTTCGCAGGTGACCTAGCGCTTCACTCATAGGCCGCTTCCTTGGTCCCTCATCCACCGTACCGGAAGCTCACCATTTAAATCGAATCGAGGCTGGTCAAGACCTCAGTCGACCTTGCTACGCGAGACGTCCTCCATTGACTCTCCGTCCAGCAGTTGCAACTTTAACAGTTAGGTCTTCATGACCTTAATCCACAAGACGGTCAAAATGCTTCCCCAGCATTCTTGACATAAAACAGTCATTTACAAACAGTCACAAAATACAGTTTCTAAATCGAACTCTCGTCTTTCCACATTATCCCTCCTTAGTCCATATTACTTATTCCACATTCCATTCAATGTGTACTCATTCTCATCCATTTCCTCATATATCGACGACACATTAATTCACATTCACATCCATACATCCACATCTACATGCATACATCCATTTTTACATCCTCATTTATACATCCACATCCCATATCCACATTCATACATACACATCCATATCCACATCCATACATCCACATCCACATCCACATTCACATCCATACATCCACATCTACATGCTTACCTCCATTTTCACATCCTCATTTATACATCCACATCCCATATCCACATTCATACATACACATCCATATCCATATCCATACATCCACATCCACATCCACATTCACATCCATACATCCACATCTACATGCATATATCATTTTTCACATCCTCATTCATACGTCCACATCCACATACATACATCCATATCCGTATCTACACCCATACATCCACATCCACTTCCACTTTCACATGCATACATCCACATCTACATGCATACATCCATTTTCACATCCTCATTCATACATACATCCACATCCGTATCTACATCCATTCTTGCCCTATCACAACCCATATACATCTTATCCCATCACATACACTTCTTACCTCATCCCATACACATCTTATCACATCTTGACTCATCTTATCACTTCCTAACTCATCTCATATGCATCTTATCACATCTTATCACATCTTATACACCTCTTATCACATCCTATCACATCTCATACACATCCTATCACATCTCATACACATCCTATCACATCCTATCACATCTCATACACCTCTTATCACATCCTATCACTTCCCATACACATCTTATCACATCTTATACACCTCTTATCACATCCTATCACCTCCCATATCTATTTATAGAATACAGGAGAATTCTTATATTTGATATAAGATTTCTCTACACATTTATTTATGCATAAATTCCATTTAAGGAGACTAACACTTTCGAAATAAAAATCAATCTTTTATGCATCTTCCTATGCATAAATTCATTTTAAATGAAAATGACACTTTTGAATTAAAATTTAATCTTTTATGCATCTTCCTATGCATAAATTCACACTTTTAGTATAAAAAGAATATCTTTTATGCATACCTCTATGCATGAAATCTAAATATGATAAAAGCAACACTTTTATAATAAAATAATCAACTTTTATGCATACCTCTATGCATGAAATCCAAATATGATAAAAGCAATACTTTTATAATAAAATAATCAACTTTTATGCATACCTCTATGCATGAAATTCAAATATGATAAAAGCAACACTTTTATAATAAAATAATCAACTTTTATGCATACCTCTATGCATGAAATTCAAATATGATAAAAGCAACACTTTTATAATAAAATAATCAACTTTTATGCATACCTCTATGCATGAAATTCAAATATGATAAAAGTAACACTTTTATAATAAAATAATCAACTTTTATGCATACTTCTATGCATGAAATTCAAATAAGATAAAAGCAACACTTTTATAATAAAATAATCAACTTTTATGCATACCTCTATGCATGAAATTCAAATATGATAAAAGCAACACTTTTATAATAAAATAATCAACTTTTATGCATACCTCTATGCATGAAATTCAAATAAGATAAAAGCAACACTTTTATAATACAATAATCAACTTTTATGCATACCTCTATGCATGAAATTCAAATAAGATAAAAGCAACACTTTTATAATAAAATAATCAACTTTTATGCATACCTCTATGCATGAAATTCAAATATGATAAAAGTAACACTTTTATAATAAAATAATCAACTTTTATGCATACTTCTATGCATGAAATTCAAATAAGATAAAAGCAACACTTTTATAATAAAATAATCAACTTTTATGCATACCTCTATGCATGAAATTCAAATATGATAAAAGCAACATTTTTATAATAAAATAATCAACTTTTATGCATACCTCTATGTATGAAATTCAATATGATAAAAGTAACACTTTTATAATAAAATAATCAATTTTTATGCATACCTCTATGCATGAAATCCAAAAATGATAAAAGAAACACTTTTATAATAAAATAATCAACTTTTATGCATACCTCTATGCATGAAATCCAAATATGATAAAAGAAACACTTTTATATTAAAATAATAATTCTTTTATGCATACCTCTATGCATGAAATCCAAATATGATAAAAGTAACACTTTTATGTTAAAATAATAATCTATTATGCATACCTCTATGCATGAAAATCAATTATGCATAATATAAAAATCAATTTCTCTATGAATATCTTCAATTAATCTAGGATGATAATTCCTAGAATATGGTAGGAAGTCCTCTTTTCATGCTTTGAATAAAATTATTTTATGTGTAATTTTTATAAAAATTTTACCATAGCTCCGCTACTATGACTGATAAATCTCAATTTATTTTGAAGGATAAAGCTTATCACTAAGAAAATGATTAGAATGATCCCTAATTGGATCATTAACCCAATAATGGGTTGAATCATCAATATTCATGAAATACATAAACTAAAAGCATAGAAAAAAGCCATTAATTTGACCTCAAGCATAGATTAATCTTGGATTAAGGAAAAGCTTTATGAAAAGCTTCATTTGGATTGAGAATGGGTCATGAGTATGACCATTTCTTGAGTGAGAGAGAGAAATTACATAAAAACCATTAGAATTAAGCATAAATGGAGATTTATGTAATTCTTAACTATCATTAATCAATTAACTTCAATAGCATTCATCAAATTATGTAACTCTTCACTACCATTCATCAATTAACTTCAATAGCATTCAAAAACCATTCCATTTAAGCTTCTCAAGCTTGAGAGGGGTTGAGAAGAGAGAAACATTGAGAAATTATAGAAAATGATCAAAATTCACTAATAACCTTACAAATTTCTTGATTCTTTGTTCACGGTAGAGGCCCCCAACCAATCAATTGGTTAAGTATGTTGATGGAGCCACCAATGGGGATTGAAGAAAGAGGGAAGCTCCAAAAACACTTGAATTATTAATGAATTCACAGTTCTTGGTTTAGGTGGAGTAGAGTAACGATGCATAAACACTATATATTTTTCAACAAGGGGTAGGCTTCTATTTATAGGAAAAATTGAGCTCCTAACCAAACAAACTGATTCTAGAATTTTCCAAATCAGTTTGGTCAATTTTTGACCATTTTTAGGTCAGTTAAGCTAACTTTTTGGAACTAGACTTGAATGAGGAGAGAGGAGAGATGAAATATCTCAATTTTTATGAGTTTAAAACTCATTCAAGCATGTGAAATATGCACCTCCTTTAAAGAACTCCCCTTCCTTACATATGTGTCAAAATGGAATCATTATACCCAAATATCTCATATTTTTAATATTGCTCATAGTTTTTTACTAATAAACCTTGTACATTTTCAACTCTTCATCTTATGTGAAATATGCACCTCCTTTAAAGAACTCCTCTTCCTTACATATGTGTCATAGTTTTTTTACTAATAAACCTTGTACATTTTCAACTCTTCATCTTATGTGAAATATGCACCTCCTTTAAAGAACTCCCCTTCCTTACATAAGTATGGATGTATGAATGTGGATGTGGATGTATGCATGTAGATGCGTATGTATGAATGTGAAATTGGATGTATGATGTGGACGTACGAACATGGATATGTATGTAGAATAATGAATATGAAGGTGTATGTGAGATAATGTGTAGTCTATATGAGTGAATGGATGAGAACGAGTACACATTGAATGGAATGTGGAATAAGTAATGTGGTCCGAGAGTGGATAATATGGAAAGACAAGAGTTCGTTATAGAAACTGAATTTTGTGACTGTTTGTAAATGACTGTTTTATGTCAAGAATGCTGGAGAAGCATTTTGACCATCTTGAGGATTAAGGTCATGAAGACCGAACTGATAAAGTTGCAACTGCTGACGGAGAGTCAATGGAGGACGTCTCGCGTAGCAAGGTCGATCGAGGTCTTGACCAGCCTCGGTTTGATTTAAATGGTGAGCTTCCGGTACGGTGGATGAGGGACCAAGGAAGCGGTCTATGAGTGAAGCGCTAGGTCACCTGCGAAGGATCCTAGAGGGTGCTGACCATACGGTGCTCGGGCTCTGGGTCGCCGAAGATACCCACACGTGCATCGTGGAAGATATTGGAACAAGGAGTAAGAGTTGTTTTCTGAAACCGGGCATGGATCTGGTTGATTAACCTTGCTGGTCCTCAACGGATGAGTCCATGGCTCTTTTATATGGATCTGTGGGTTGATCTAGCTGATCTTCCACGGAGATTCCATTCTATTATATGAATATATTGCCGGTTACTATGAGCTAGGAAATATGGAAAAGGCCCCATAAGTATACCAATGAATGAATGACTGGAAATAAGGATTCAACCAGAGACTTTGAGGATTGTCATCAGTGACATAATGGTTTTATTAAAGGATTGTTTTAAAGCTAGTTGATGCTAAGGAAAAGGCAATTTCATATTGGGTGTGTAAGTGGTGTGACTAGTTTTATGTTTACATGAACTTCCGGCTAGGGGGCCTTGGAACTCTTTTCCCTGGTACCCGGGACAAAACCTAACCAAATTCTTAATTGGATCCCATCACTACAGTGGTTGGGCGGTTGGCTAACCCATGGGATTGGATGGGGTTAGGCTGGACTGATGGATCCGTAAATCGAGATTTAATTTCTATTATTACGATAGATGAAGTAAATCCCGGATAGAAATTGTTCTATGGATAGGAATCAACGGCTGTGCCTCTTGATGGGGAAAAAAGCATTGATCCCAATGATCCAAGTGTAGGTTTCTTCCTTGATTTGAGTAAGTACCGTTAAAGGTGCAGTCAGATCAGTTGATCCGTAATGATCTTGACTACGTAAGTTTGTAAGATTCCTCCCCCCAACCTTCGAGGTATACAGGAGTAAGAATCTCCCTTTCTGATCTTAAAATTATTCCCTCTCTAAAATAAAAGAAAGATTCTGTTTAAAAAGGGAAGACACCTTTCCCAGAATACCTTATCAGGAGCCCACCTGTTTTAAGAATTCAGAACAATGAGTTCATAAGTGAGAACCGGTGTTTTGGATGCCAAGGTTTTGGTCATCAGTTAAAAGACTGCCCGACTCCTACCATGAAAAGGGCACAGGGAAGTCTAGAACCCAAATTCAGAGACCAATTCCTTCATACCAATCTAATCAGGGTCCGTCTAGGACAAGATTGCTTAAACTAGGTCCAACCCATTGATTAGGGTCGAGATGACCAGTCAAATGCTTGGCGACTTAGAGCAAGAGATGCAGGCAATTCATAAAGATATAAACGCTGCCCAGGATCGACAGAGACAATATACAGATAAGAAGAGGACAGTCAGAGAATTCAAAGAAGCAGTTATAGTCTTCATTTGATTACGGACCAAAAGAATTTCTTTATCTCTAGGGGAGTATAAGTAGTTATCCCCCAGCTATTGTGGATCAAAGAAAGTAGGTGACTTAGCCTACGAACTTCTTTTATCTCCTCATCTCAAAGTTCTTAATGCCTTCTATAGAAATTGTGCCAAACCCAAATCATGGAAAGACGGTAAAACTTCAGTGGCAAGATACCGTTGGCTTCTAGGTTACGCTAACTCCTTCCTTTATATAAGTCGTAACTTTTACTTATCGCTCACAGTAATCTTACTTCCATCGATCTCCCTTCTTCTTAATCTCCTTCATGGCTTGGCAATAGGAACTAGTTTTATCTATAATGATTCCTCACCTTCAAGACGCAAGCGAGTCTGTGAAGAAAGATTTTATAGAACAGTATGAGCGCTCACTTTTTCCTCACCTAGGAATTTCTGTAGCTCAGACCAAATGGCGGACCTATCAAGACATAACTAGGGTAACACCCTGGGGTCAGCAGCACTTTCGTAACAATGTCCGCTTGGCCATGGTTATTGAAGCTTTGGGTTTGGGTCCCCGATACTACTGCGTCATGAGATCAAGACATCTTGGGTTTTCTGAGCGGGTCTTCTTACTGGCGTGTTTTCTTCCTCATCAGAAGATATGCCTTTACCCCGTTTTTGGTTTGCCTCTCAGAGGTCCTTTTGTTAGAACACCTCATACCACTGAGATAGGCGCGGCAATAACCAACAGAATCATTCCCATAGATGAGTTACCTTATACGTGCGCAGCTTGTGAGTGCTGCTTTTGTGATCATATGATGGACGGGCTTATGGAAGTGTAAAGAGTTCTTCTATCTTTACTGTATATGTTCCAAGAATGAATAAAGTTTAAATCTTGTTCTTGTCTTGACTCTTACTCTCTTTGAGATTTTTTTAATTGGTGGTTAATCTTAATTAAAAATTTTCTCCCAGTCTCTTACTTGTGCATCTTGCGAAATTACCCCCAGTTTGCGAGATGAGGGCATCTCGCATTTTTCAAGTGGGAGAGAATGTAAGATTCCTCCCCAGCCTCTCAAAATGTCCAGCATCTTCCCCTGTAATCAATCCCTCTTCAGAAATATAAAAGACTTGTTTCTAACTGTTTTAACCTAGAGAGAGAAAATATTCTAGAGAGAGAATATTCAGATTTTTAATATTTTTTGATAGAAAATTATCTCATCTTATTAAAATAAGTTCCCCTGAAACAGAAATTCAAAAAGAACTTTCCAATGTGCAATTCGAATTAATTGGAAATGGGTATAAAGGACCTTAGCCTAAGGGTCTAGATTTTCAGAAATTTTTGGATTATGGTCCAATTAAGGTTCCTATGGGCCAATAGCATCAATCCATGTGTAGGGAGGAGATAAATCCAATTTTGTAAAAGAAGATACCCAAAAATGAGTAAATGCTCACATAAGATGAAGAGTTGAAAATGTACAAGGTTTATTAGTAAAAAACTATGAGCAATATTAAAAATATGAGATATTTTGGGTATAATGATTTCATATTGACACTATGTAAGGAAGGGGAGTTCTTTAAAGGAGGTGCATATTTCACATAAGATGAAGAGTTGAAAATGTACAAGGTTTATTAGTAAAAAACTATGAGCAATATTAAAAATATGAGATATTTTGGGTATAATGATTCTATTTTGACACATATGTAAGGAAGGGGAGTTCTTTAAAGGAGGTGCATATTTCACATGTTTGAATGAGTTTTAAACTCATAAAAATTGAGATATTTCATCTCTCCTCTCTCCTCATTCAAGTCTAGTTCCAAAAAGTTAGCTTAACTGACCTAAAAATGGTCAAAAATTGACCAAACTGATTTGGAAAATTCTAGAATCAGTTTGTTTGGTTAGGAGCTCAATTTTTCCTATAAATAGAAGCCTACCCCTTGTTGAAAAATATATAGTGTTTATGCATCGTTACTCTACTCCACCTAAGCCAAGAACTGTGAATTCATTAATAATTCACTAGTTTTTGGAGCTTCCCTCTTTCTTCAATCCCCATTGGTGGCTCCATCAACATACTTAACCAATTGATTGGTTGGGGGCCTCTACCGTGAACAAAGAATCAAGCAATTTGTAAGGTAATTAGTGAATATTGATCTTTCCTATAATTTCTCAATGTTTCTCTTCTCAACCCCTCTCAAGCTTGAGAAGCTTAATTGGTATGGTTTTTTTAAATGCTATTGAAGTTAATTGGTGAATAGTAGTGAAGAGTTACATAATTTGATGAATGCTATTGAAGTTAAGTAATTAATGATAGTAAAGAATTACAGAAATTTCTATTTATGTTTAAATTCTAATGGTTTTTATGTAATTTCTCTCTCTCACTCAAGAAATGGTCATACTCATGACCCATTCTCAATCCAAATGAAGCTTTTCATAAAGCTTTTCCTTAACCCAAGATTAAGCTATGCTTGAGGCCAAATTAATGGCTTTTTTCTATGCTTTTAGTTTATGTATATTGATGTTTCAATCCATTTTGGATTAATGATCCAATTAGAGATCATTTTAATTATTTCCTTAATGATAAGCTTTATCCATTAGAAAAATTGAGATTTATCAGTCATAGCAGCGGAGCTATGGTAAAATTTTTATAAAAATTATGCATAAAATAATTTCATTCAAAGCATAAAAAGAGGACTTCCTACCATATTCTAGGAATTATCATCCTAGATTAATTGAAAGAAATTCATTATAATCATGGAGAAATTAAAATTTTATATTATGCATAAAGGATAAGTTTTTATATCAAAAGTGTTACTTTTACCATTTTTATTTTCATGCATAGAAGTATGCATAATGGATAAATTTTTATATCAAAAGTATTATTTTTATCAATTTTTATTTTTATGCATAGAAGTATGCATAAAGGATAAATTTTTATATCAAAAGTGTTATTTTTATCATTTTTATTTTCATGCATAGAAGTATGCATAAAGGAATAAATTTTTATATCAAAAGTGTTACTTTTACCATTTTTATTTTCATGCATAGAAGTATGCATAATGGATACATTTTTATATCAAAAGTGTTATTTTTATCAATTTTTATTTTCATGCATAGAAGTATGCATAAAGGATAAATTTTTATATCAAAAGTGTTATTTTTATCATTTTTATTTTCATGCATAGAAGTATGCATAAAGGATAAATTTTTATATCAAAAGTGTTAATTATATCATTTCTATTTTCGTGCATAGAAGTATGCATAAAGGATAAATTTTTATATCAAAAGTGTTATTTTTATCATTTTTATTTTCATGCATAGAAGTATGCACAAAGGATAAATTTTTATATCAAAAGTGTTATTTTTATCATTTTTATTTTCATGCATAGAGGTATGCATAAAGGATAAATTTTTTATCAAAAGTGTTACTTTTATCATTTTTATTTTCATGCATAGAAGTATGCATAAAGGATAAATTTTTATATCAAAAGTGTTACTTTTATCATTTTTATTTCATGCATAGAAGTATGCATAATGGATAAATTTTTATATCAAAAGTGTTACTTTTATCATATTTGAATTTCATGCATAAAGGTATGCATAAAAGTTGATTATTTTATTATAAAAGTGTGTCTTTTATTATATTGAATTTCATGCATAGAGGTATGCATAAAAGTTGATTATTTTATTATAAAAGTGTGACTTTTATCATAATTGAATTTCATGCATAGAGGTATGCATAAAAGTTGATTATTTTATTGTAAGACTGTTATTTTTATCATATTGGATTTCATGCATAGAGGTATGCATAAAAGATATTCTTTTTATACTAAAAGTGTGATTTTCATCATAAATGGATTTTATGCATAACTTAGATGCATAAGAGAAATTCTTTTATTCTAAAAGTGTAATTCCTACCAAATTGAATTTATGCATAAGAAGATGCATAAAAGATTGATTTTAATTTCGAAAGTGTTAGTCTCCTTAAATGAAATTTATGCATAAATAAATGTGTAGAGAAATCTTATATCAAATATAAGAATTCTCTTAAAAAAGATATGAAATGTGATAAGATGTGATAAGAGGTGTATGAGATGTGATAAGATTTGATAAGATGCGTATGGAAAGTGATAGGATGTGATAAGAGGTGTATGAGATGTGAAAAGATGTGATAAGATGTGTATGAGATGTGATAAGATTTGATAAGATGCGTATGGAAAGTGATAGGATGTGATAAGAGGTGTATGAGATGTGAAAAGATGTGATAAGATGTGTATGAGATGTGATAGAATGTGTTAAGATGAGTTAGGATGTGTTAAGATGTATATGGGATGTGTTAGGACGAGAATGGATGTAATATGGTTGTATGAATGTGATGTGGATGTATACATGTAGATGTATATATATGAATGTGAATGTGGATGTGGATGTGGATGTATGGATGTAGATACGGATGTGTATGTATGTATGTGGATGTGTATGTATGAATGAGGATGTGAAAATGGATGTATGTATGTAGATGTGGATGTATGGATGTATGTATGTAGATGTGGATGTATGTATATAGATGTGGATGTATGGATGTGAATGTGAATGAAGAGGTGGATGTGGATGTATGGATGTAGATACGGATGTGGATGTATGTATGTGAATGTGGATGTATGAATGAGGATGTGAAAATGGATGTATGCATGTGAATGTGGATGTATGAATATGAATGTGGATGTGTGGATGTGGAAATGGAGGTATGGATGTATGAATGTGAATGTGGATGTGGATGTGGATGTATGCATGTAGATGCGTATGTATGAATGTGAAATTGGATGTATGATGTGGACGTACGAACATGGATATGTATGTAGAATAATGAATATGAAGGTGTATGTGAGATAATGTGTAGTCTATATGAGTGAATGGATGAGAACGAGTACACATTGAATGGAATGTGGAATAAGTAATGTGGTCCGAGAGTGGATAATATGGAAAGACAAGAGTTCGTTATAGAAACTGTATTTTGTGACTGTTTGTAAATGACTGTTTTATGTCAAGAATGCTGGAGAAGCATTTTGACCATCTTGAGGATTAAGGTCATGAAGACCGAACTGATAAAGTTGCAACTGCTGACGGAGAGTCAATGGAGGACGTCTCGCGTAGCAAGGTTGATCGAGGTATTGACCAGCCTCGGTTCGATTTAAATGGTGAGCTTCCGGTACGGTGGATGAGGGACCAAGGAAGCGGCCTATGAGTGAAGCGCTAGGTCACCTGCAAAGGATCCTAGAGGGTGCTGACCATACGGTGCTCGGGCTCTGGGTCGCCGAAGATACCCACACGTGCGTCGTGGAAGATATTGGAACAAGGAGTAAGAGTTGTTTTCTGAAACCGGGCATGGATCTGGTTGATTGACCTTGCTGGTCCTCAACAACGGATGAGTCCATGGCTCTTTTATATGGATCTGTGGGTTGATCTAGCTGATCTTCCACGGAGATTCCATTCTATTATATGAATATATTGCCGGTTACTATGAGCTAGGAAATATGGAAAAGGCCCCTGAGCGAACAGGTGGTGAGCGTTCTGGTTGCCAATGATGCCATAAGTATACCAATGAATGAATGACTGGAAATAAGGATTAAACCAGAGACTTTGAGGATTGTCATCAGTGACATAATGGTTTTATTAAAGGATTGTTTTAAAGCTAGTTGATGCTAAGGAAAAGGCAATTTCATATTGGGTGTGTAAGTGGTGTGACTAGTTTTATGTTTACATGAACTTCCGGCTAGGGGGCCTTGGAACTCTTTTCCCTGGTACCCGGGACAAAACCTAACCAAATTCTTAATTGGATCCCATCACTACAGTGGTTGGGCGGTTGGCTAACCCATGGGACTGGATGGGGTTAGGCTGGACTGATGGATCCGTAAATCGAGATTTAATTTCTATTATTACGATAGATGAAGTAAATCCCGGATAGAAATTGTTCTATGGATAGGAATCAACGGCTGTGCCTCTTGATGGGAAAAAAAACGTTGATCCCAATGATCCAAGTGCAAGTTTCTTCCTTGATTTGACCAAGTACCGTTAAAGGTGCAGTCAGATCAGTTGATCCGTAATGATCAAAAACCAATTGATTGGCTGGGGGCCTCTACCGTGAACAAAGAGTCAAGCAATTTGTAAGGTAATTAGTGAATATTGATCTTTCCTATAATTTCTCAATGTTTCCCTCTTCTCAACCCCTCTCAAGCTTGAGAAGCTTAATTGGTATGGTTTTTTTAAATGCTATTGAAGTTAATTGGTGAATAGTAGTGAAGAGTTACATAATTTGATGAATGCTATTGAAGTTAAGTAATTAATGATAGTAAAGAATTACATAAATTTCTATTTATGTTTAAATTCTAATGGTTAATGTAAGATTCCTCCCCAGCTTCTCAAAATGTCCAGCATCTTCCCCTGTAATCAATCCCCTCTTCAGAAATATAAAAGACCTTGTTTCTAGCTGTTTTGACTTAGAGAGAGAGAATATTCTAGAGAGAGAATATTCAGATTTTGAATATTTATAGATAGAAAAATTTCTCATCTTATTAAAATAAGTTTCCCTGAAACAGAAATTCAAAAAGAACTTTCCAATGTGCAATTGGAATTAATTGGAAATGAGTATGAAGGACCTTAGTCTAAGGGTCTAGATTTTCAGAAATTTTTGGATTATGGTCCAATTAAGGTTCCTATGGGCCAATAGCATCAATCCATGTGTAGGGAGGAGATAAATCCAATTTTGTAAAAGAAGATACCCAAAAATGAGTAAATGCTCACATAAGATGAAGAGTTGACTATGTACAAGGTTTATTAGTAAGAAACTATGAGTAATATAAAAAATATGAGATATTTTGAGTATCCAAAAATGAGTAAATGCTCACATAAGATGAAGAGTTGAAAATGTACAAGGTTTATTAGTAAAAAACTATGAGAAATATTAAAAAAATGAGATATTTTGGGTATCCAAAAATGAGTAAATGCTCACACAAGATGAAGAGTTGAAAATGTACAAGGTTTATTAGTAAAAAACTATGAGCAATATTAAAAATATGAGATATTTTGGGTATAATGATTCCATTTTGACACATATGTAAGGAAGGGGAGTTCTTTAAAGGAGGTGCATATTTCACATGCTTGAATGAGTTTTAAACTCAAAAATAATGTGATATTTTTATCTCTCCTCTCTCTTGAACCAAACCAAATCAAAATGGAACCAAACCGAATCAAAAAGTAACCAAACTAGATCCAAATCTAGTCCAAATTCAACCAAGCTGAATCTGGAAAATTCTAGAATTCAGTTAGCTTTGGTTAGAGCTTCCCTCTCCTATAAATAGAACATGAGTCCTTTGAAAAAAAAGGAAGAATTTTACTATACTAGAGTTATGCTGAAATAATGGTAATTTCTACTATTCTCTAAAATTCTCTCCAAATTGAAGAAATTGGAGCTTCCCTCTTTCTTCAATCCCCATTGGTGGCTCCATCAACATACTTAACCAATTGATTGGTTGGGGGCCTCTACCGTGAACAAAGAATCAAGCAATTTGTAAGGTAATTAGTGAATTTTGATCATTTTCTATAATTTCTCAATGTTTCTCTCTTCTCAACCCCTCTCAAGCTTGAGAAGCTTAATTGGAATGGTTTTTGAATGCTATTGAAGTTAATTGATAAATGGTAGTGAAGAGTTACATAATTTGATGAATGCTATTGAAGTTAATTGATTAATGATAGTTAAGAATTACATAAATTTCCATTTATGCTTAATTCTAATGGTTTTTATGTAATTTCTCTCTCTCACTCAAGAAATGGTCATACTCATGACCCATTCTCAATCCAAATGAAGCTTTTCATAAAGCTTTTCCTTAATCCAAGATTAATCTATGCTTGAGGTCAAATTAATGGCTCTTTTCTATGCTTTTAGTTTATGTATTTCATGAATATTGATGATTCAACCCATTATTGGGTTAATGATCCAATTAGGGATCATTCTAATCATTTTCTTAGTGATAAGCTTTATCCTTCAAAATAAATTGAGATTTATCAGTCATAGTAGTGGAGCTATGGTAAATTTTTTATAAAAATTACACATAAAATAATTTTATTCAAAGCATGAAAAGAGAACTTCCTACCATATTCTAGGAATTATCATCCTAGATTAATTGAAAGAATTTTATTGTAATCATGGAGAAATTGATTTTTATGTTATGCATAATTGATGATTATTTTATTTTAAAAGTGTTACTTTTATCATATTTGGATTTCATGCAATGAGGTATGCATAAAAGAATTATTATTTTAATATAAAAGTGTTTCTTTTATCATATTTGGATTTCATGCATAGAGGTATGCATAAAAGTTGATTATTTTATTATAAAAGTGTTTCTATTATCATATTTGGATTTCATGCATAGAGGTATGCATAAAAATTGATTATTTTATTATAAAAGTGTTACTTTTATCATATTGAATTTCATGCATAGAGGTATGCATAAAAGTTGATTATTTTATTATAAAAGTGTTGCTTTTATCATATTTGAATTATGAATTTCATGCATAGAGGTATGCATAAAAGTTGATTATTTTATTATAAAAGTGTTGCTTTTATCATATTTGGATTTCATGCATAGAGGTATGCATAAAAGTTGATTATTTTATTATAAAAGTATTGCTTTTATCATATTTGGATTTCATGCATAGAGGTATGCATAAAAGTTGATTATTTTATTATAAAAGTGTTGCTTTTATCTTATTTTAATTTCATGCATAGAAGTATGCATAAAAGTTGATTATTTTATTATAAAAGTGTTGCTTTTACCATATTTGAATTTCATGCATAGAGGTATGCATAAAAGTTGATTATTTTATTATAAAAGTGTTGCTTTTATCATATTTGAATTTCATGCATAGAGGTATGCATAAAAGTTTATTATTTTATTATAAAAGTGTTGCTTTTATCATATTTGAATTTCATGCATAGAGGTATGCATAAAAGTTGATTATTTTATGATAAAAGTGTTGCTTTTATCATATTTGAATTTCATGCATAGAGGTATGCATAAAAGTTGATTATTTTATTATAAAAGTATTGCTTTTATCATATTTGGATTTCATGCATAGAGGTATGCATAAAAGTGGATTATTTTATTATAAAAGTGTTGCTTTTATCATATTTAGATTTCATGCATAGAGGTATGCATAAAAGTTGATTATTTTATTGTAAAAGTGTTACTTTTATCATATTGAATTTCATGAATAGAGGTATGCATAAAAGATATTCTTTTTATAGTAAAAGTGTGATTTTCATCATAAATGGATTTTATGCATAACTTAGATGCATAAGAGAAATTATTTTATTCTAAAAGTGTAATTCCTACCAAATTGAATTTATGCATAGGAAGATGCATAAAAGAATGGAATTTCAATTCAAAAGTGTTATTCTCATCCAAATTGAATTTATGCATAGGAAGATGCATAAAAGATTGAATTTTAATTCAAAAGTGTCATTTTCATTTAAAATGAATTTATGCATAGGAAGATGCATAAAAGATTGATTTTTATTTCGAAAGTGTTAGTCTCCTTAAATGGAATTTATGCATAAATAAATGTGTAGAGAAATCTTATATCAAATATAAGAATTCTCCTGTATTCTATAAATAGATATGAGAAGTGATAGGATGTGATAAGAGGTGTATGGGAAGTGATAGGATGTGATAAGAGGTATATGAGATGTGATAGGATGTGATAAGATGTGTATGAGATGTGATAGGATGTGATAAGAGGTGTATAGGATGTGATAAGATGTGATAAGATGCATATGAGATGAGTTAGGAAGTGATAAGATGAGTCAAGATGTGATAAGATGTGTATGGGATGAGGTAAGAAGTGTATGTGATGGGATAAGATGTATATGGGTTGTGATAGGGCAAGAATGGATGTAGATACGGATGTGGATGTATGTATGAATGAGGATGTGAAAATGGATGTATGCATGTAGATGTGGATGTATGCATGTGAAAGTGGAAGTGGATGTGGATGTATGGGTGTAGATACGGATATGGATGTATGTATGTGGATGTGGACGTATGAATGAGGATGTGAAAAATGATATATGCATGTAGATGTGGATGTATGGATGTGAATGTGGATGTGGATGTGGATGTATGGATATGGATATGGATGTGTATGTATGAATGTGGATATGGGATGTGGATGTATAAATGAGGATGTGAAAATGGAGGTAAGCATGTAGATGTGGATGTATAGATGTGAATGTGGATGTGGATGTATGGATGTGTATGTATGAATGTGGATATGGGATGTGGATGTATAAATGAGGATGTAAAAATGGATGTATGCATGTAGATGTGGATGTATGGATGTGAATGTGAATGTGTATGTGAATTAATGTATCGTCGATATATGAGGAAATGGATGAGAATGAGTACACATTGAATGGAATGTGGAATAAGTAATGTGGACTAAGGAGGGATAATGTGGAAAGACGAGAGTTCGATTTAGAAACTGTATTTTGTGACTGTTTGTAAATGACTGTTTTATGTCAAGAATGCTGGGGAAGCATTTTGACCGTCTTGTGGATTAAGGTCATGAAGACCTAACTGATAAAGTTGCAACTGCTGACGGAGAGTCAATGGAGGACGTCTCGCGTAGCAAGGTCAACTGAGGTCTTGACTAGCCTCGGTTCGATTTAAATGGTGAGCTTCCGGTACGGTGGATGAGGGACCAAGGAAGCGGCCTATGAGTGAAGCGCTAGGTCACCTGCGAAGGATCCTAGAGGGTGCTGACCATACGGTGCTTGGGCTCTGGGTCGCCGAAGATACCCACACGTGCGTCGTGGAAGATATTGGAACAAGGAATAAGAGTTGTTTTCTGAAACCGGGCATGGATCTGGTTGATTGACCTTGCTGGTCCTCAACGGATGAGTCCATGGCTCTTTTATATGGATCTGTGGGTTGATCTTGTTGATCTTCCACGGAGATTCCATTCTGTTATATGAATATATTGCCGGTTACTACTATGAGCTAGGAACTATGGAAAAGGCCCCTGAGTGAACAGGTGGTGAGCGTTCTGGTTGCCAATGATGCCATAAGTATACCGATGAATGAATGACTGGAAATAAGGATTCAACCAGAGACTATGAGGATTGTCATCAGTGACATAATGGTTTCATTAAAGGATTGTTTTAAAGTTAGCTGATGCTAAGAAAAAGGCAATTTCATATTGGGTGTGTAAGTGGTGTGACTAGTTTTATGTTTGCATGAACTTCCGGGTAGGGGGCCTTGGAAATCTTTTCCTTGGTACCCGGGACAAAACCTAACCAAATTCTTAATTGGATCCCATCACTACAGTGGTTGGGCGGTTGGCTAACCCATGGGACTGGATGGGGTTAGGCTGGACTGATGGATCCGTAAATCGAGACTCAATTTCTGTTATTATGATAGATGAAGTAAGTCCCGGATAGTAATTGTTCTATGGATAGGAATCAACGGCTGTGCCTCTTGATGGGGAAAAAAGCGTTGATCCCAATGATCCAAGTGCAAGTTTCTTCCCTGATCTGACCGAGTATCTTTATAGGTGCAGTCAGATCAGTTTGATCAATAATGGTCTTGACTACGTTAGAGTAAAAAGTTATCCTGGAGGAATCGCCCGTGCTTTCCGGATAAGGGAAGTTTTTCCGGGTTCGGTTTTGGAAAAACCGACGGATTAGTCTTTTCTCTGGATATCCGTGGACGAGGCCCCGAATGTGGGACCCCTATCCTGCGCGAGAAGTGCTACTTCCGCTGCTAGTATCCCAAATCTGTTGCTCGGTGGGAACAGGGATCTCACAGTTGGTATCAGAGCGAATTGGCTAATAAAGATCAACTGAAAAGCCAAATATGTCAAAAATTTATCAAGTAGCACAAAAAGGTTATAATTGTGTGATATAATTCATACAAATTGATATTCAAACTAATTTCGTAAATTAGTAATTGGGTCTTCAAATAGAAGTACCGCAATTATACGGAACCCTGACTTGCTTGAGGCCTAGACATGATGGTATTTACCTTATAGTTCCAAGTATTATGACGACCCGTATATACCGAGGGTATAACTGCAGCTCTTTACCGGCAGTATATACGAGTAAATCTAAGACTTGAAATTATAAGCGTTAATGCTATCCAGATGATGATTTCGAATGTGGTTGATATGATTTTAATTTTGTTTGAGAACTGATGAATTGATTTGGATTCTGATTGAAAAATGATGATTTCTGAAATTTAGTTGAAATATAATAACCTGCGTAAAACTACAATGAGGATGAATGGGACGAGTCCCTGTGATGATAAATGATAATAATGATTTCAGCAAATCACTATGAGATTAGTGGATTGTGCTATCAAATTGCTACTGTTAACACTTGACCGTTAGATCAAGTTAAGGGATGACAAATTGAGAACTTACTTGACTGAAATTCCCGTGGAGGAATGTTCAGAAGGAAATTTTTCGGTCTAATGGACCATTATCATGTTAAAGATATGAATGATATGATCTGAATGAATTGTTATTTAATGATGAGTTCTAAGGGATATTTATCCCAGTATTCTATTGGGTTGACCAGAATATAAGGAACCCCAGAATAAAATTGGATCTTAAGAAAAAGAGTTGTCCTCTACCTTGCGAGATGAGGACATCTCGCACTTTTTTAAGTGGGGTAGAATGTAAGATTTCTCCCCACCCTTCGAGGTATACAAGAGTAAGAATCACCCTTTTTGATCTTATAATTATTCCCTCTCTAAAATAAAAGAAAGATTCTGTTTAAAAAAGGAAGACCCTCTCCCTAGAATACTTCTCAGGAGTCACGCCGGTTTTAAGGATTCAGAACAATGAGTTCAGAAGTGAAAATCGGTGTTTTGGATACCAAGGTTTTGGTTTTCATTCGAGTACGGCCCAAAAGAAGTTCTTTATCTCTTGGGGAGTATAAGAAGTTATCCCCCAGATATTGTGAGCCTTATATCTGAATTCAATGAAAGTAGGTGACTTAGCCTACAAGCTTCTTTTACCTCCTCATCTCAAAGTTCTTAATGTATTTCATAGAAATATGTGCCAAACCCAAATCATGGAAATAGAAATATGTGCCAAATCATGGAAAGACGGTAAAACTTCAGTGTGGCAAGATACCGTTGGCTTCTAAGTTACGCTAGTTCCTTCCTTTATATAAGTCGTAACTTTTACCTGTCACTCACAGTAATCTTACTTCCATCGATCTCCCTTCTTCTTAATCTCCTTCATGGCTTGGCAACAGGAATTAGTTTTATCCATGATGATTTCTCACCTTCAAGACGCAAGCGAGTCTGTGAAGAAAGATTTTATAGAACAGTATGAGCGCTCACTTTTTCCTCACCTAGGAACTTCTGTAGCTCAGACCAAACGGTGGACCTATCAAGACATAACTAGGGTAACACCCTGGGGTCAGCAGCACTTTTGTAACAATGTCCGCTTGGCCATGGTTATTGAAGCTTTGGGTTTGGGTCCCCGATACTACTGCGTCATGAGATCAAGACATCTTGGGTTTTCTGAGCGGGTCTTCTTACTGGCATGTTTTTTTCCTCATCAGAAGATATGCCTTTACCCCGTTTTTGGCTTGCCTCTCAGAGGTCCTTTTGTTAGATCACCCCATACCACTGAGATAGGTGCGGCAATAACCAACAAAATTATTCCCATAGATGAGTTACCTTATACGTACGCAGCTTGTGAGTGCTGCTTTTGTGATCATATGATGGACGGACTTATGGAAGTGTAAAGAGTTCTTCTATCTTTACTGTATATGTTCCAAGAATGAATAAAGTTTAAATCTTGTTCTTGTCTTGACCCTTACTCTCTTTGAGACTTTTTTATTTGGTGGTTAATCTTAATTAAATTTTTCTCTAAGTCTCATGTTCGTGCATCTTGCGAAACTATCCCAAGTTTGCGAGATGATGACATCTCGCGTTTTTCAAGTGGGAGAGAATGTAAGATTCCTCCCCAGCCTCTCAAAATGTCCAGCATCTTCCCCTGTAATCAATCCCCTCTTCAGAAATATAAAAGACCTTGTTTCTAGCTGTTTTGACTTAGAGAGAGAGAATATTCTAGAGAGAGAATATTCAGATTTTGAATATTTATAGATAGAAAAATTTCTCATCTTATTAAAATAAGTTTCCCTGAAACAGAAATTCAAAAAGAACTTTCCAATGTGCAATTGGAATTAATTGGAAATGAGTATGAAGGACCTTAGTCTAAGGGTCTAGATTTTCAGAAATTTTTGGATTATGGTCCAATTAAGGTTCCTATGGGCCAATAGCATCAATCCATGTGTAGGGAGGAGATAAATCCAATTTTGTAAAAGAAGATACCCAAAAATGAGTAAATGCTCACATAAGATGAAGAGTTGACTATGTACAAGGTTTATTAGTAAGAAACTATGAGTAATATAAAAAATATGAGATATTTTGAGTATCCAAAAATGAGTAAATGCTCACATAAGATGAAGAGTTGAAAATGTACAAGGTTTATTAGTAAAAAACTATGAGAAATATTAAAAATATGAGATATTTTGGGTATCCAAAAATGAGTAAACGCTCACACAAGATGAAGAGTTGAAAATGTACAAGGTTTATTAGTAAAAAACTATGAGCAATATTAAAAATATGAGATATTTTGGATATAATGATTCTATTTTGACACATATGTAAGGAAGGGGAGTTCTTTAAAGGAGGTGCATATTTCACATGCTTGAATGAGTTTTAAACTCAAAAATAATGTGATATTTTTATCTCTCCTCTCTCTTGAACCAAACCAAATCAAAATGGAACCAAACCGAATAAAAAAGTAACCAAACTAGATCCAAATCTAGTCCAAATTCAACCAAGCAGAATCTGGAAAATTCTAGAATTCAGTTAGCTTTGGTTAGAGCTTCCCTCTCCTATAAATAGAACATGAGTCCTTTGAAAAAAAAAGGAAGAATTTTACTATACTAGAGTTATGCTGAAATAATGCTAATTTCTACTATTCTCTAAAATTCTCTCCAAATTGAAGAAATTGGAGCTTCCCTCTTTCTTCAATCCCCATTGGTGGCTCCATCAACATACTTAACCAATTGATTGGTTGGGGGCCTCTACCGTGAACAAAGAATCAAGCAATTTGTAAGGTAATTAGTGAATTTTGATCATTTTCTATAATTTCTCAATGTTTCTCTCTTCTCAACCCCTCTCAAGCTTGAGAAGCTTAATTGGAATGGTTTTTGAATGCTATTGAAGTTAATTGATGAATGGTAGTGAAGAGTTACATAATTTGATGAATGCTATTGAAGTTAATTGATTAATGATAGTTAAGAATTACATAAATTTCCATTTATGCTTAATTCTAATGGTTTTTATGTAATTTCTCTCTCTCACTCAAGAAATGGTCATACTCATGACCCATTCTCAATCCAAATGAAGCTTTTCATAAAGATTTTCCTTAATCCAAGATTAATCTATGCTTGAGGTCAAATTAATGGCTTTTTTCTATGCTTTTAGTTTATGTATTTCATGAATATTGATGATTCAACCCATTATTGGGTTAATGATCCAATTAAGGATCATTCTAATCATTTTCTTAGTGATAAGCTTTATCCTTCAAAATAAATTGAGATTTATCAGTCATAGTAGCGGAGCTATGGCAAATTTTTTATAAAAATTACACATAAAATAATTTTATTCAAAGCATGAAAAGAGAACTTCTACCATATTCTAGGAATTATCATCCTAGATTAATTGAAAGAATTTTATTGTAATCATGGAGAAATTGATTTTTATGTTATGCATAATTGATGATTATTTTATTTTAAAAGTGTTACTTTTATCATATTTGGATTTCATGCATAGAGGTATGCATAAAAGAATTATTATTTTAATATAAAAGTGTTTCTTTTATCATATTTGGATTTCATGCATAGAGGTATGCATAAAAGTTGATTATTTTATTATAAAAGTGTTTCTATTATCATATTTGGATTTCATGCATAGAGATATGCATAAAATTTGATTATTTTATTATAAAAGTGTTACTTTTATCATATTGAATTTTATGCATAGAGGTATGCATAAAAGTTGATTATTTTATTATAAAAGTATTGCTTTTATCATATTTGAATTTCATGCATAGAGGTATGCATAAAAGTTGATTATTTTATTATAAAAGTGTTGCTTTTATCTTATTTGAATTTCATGCATAGAGGTATGCATAAAAGTTGATTATTTTATTATAAAAGTGTTGCTTTTATCATATTTGAATTTCATGCACAGACGTATGCATAAAAGTTGATTATTTTATTATAAAAGTGTTACTTTTATCATATTTAAATTTCATGCAAAGAGGTATGCATAAAAGTTGATTATTTTATTATAAAAGTGTTACTTTTATCATATTTGGATTTCATGCATAGAGGTATGCATAAAAGTTGATTATTTTATTATAAAAGTGTTGCTTTTATCATATTTGGATTTCATGCATAGAGGTATACATAAAAGTTGATTATTTTATTATAAAAGTATTGCTTTTATTATATTTGGATTTCATGCATAGAGGTATGCATAAAGGTTGATTATTTTATTATAAAAGTGTTGCTTTTATCTTATTTTAATTTCATGCATAGAAGTATGCATAAAAGCTGATTATTTTATTATAAAAGTGTTGCTTTTATCATATTTGAATTTCATGCATATAGGTATGCATAAAAGTTGATTATTTTATTATAAAAGTGTTGCTTTTATCATATTTGAATTTCATGCATAGAGGTATGCATAAAAGTTTATTATTTTATTATAAAAGTGTTACTTTTATCATATTTGAATTTCATGCATAGAGGTATGCATAAAAGTTGATTTTTTTATTATAAAAGTGTTGCTTTTATCATATTTGAATTTCATGCATAGAGGTATGCTTAAAATTTGATTATTTTATTATAAAAGTATTGCTTTTATCATATTTGGATAGAGCTATGCATAAAAGTTGATTATTTTATTATAAAAGTGTTGCTTTTATCATATTTAGATTTCATGCATAGAGGTATGCATAAAAGTTGATTATTTTATTATAAAAGTGTTACTTTTATCATATTGAATTTCATGCATAGAGGTATGCATAAAAGATATTCTTTTTATACTAAAAGTGTGATTTTCATCATAAATGGATTTTATGCATAACTTAGATGCATAAGAGAAATTATTTTATTCTAAAAGTGTAATTCCTACCAAATTGAATTTATGCATAGGAAGATGCATAAAAGAATGGAATTTCAATTCAAAAGTGTTATTCTCATCCAAATTGAATTTATGCATAGGAAGATGCATAAAAGATTGAATTTTAATTCAAAAGTGTCATTTTTATTTAAAATGAATTTATGCATAGGAAGATGCATAAAAGATTGATTTTTATTTCGAAAGTGTTAGTCTCCTTAAATGGAATTTATGCATAAATAAATGTGTAGAGAAATCTTATATCAAATATAAGAATTCTCTTGTATTCTATAAATAGATATGAGAAGTGATAGGATGTGATAAGAGGTGTATGGGAAGTGATAGGATGTGATAAGAGGTGTATGAGATGTGATAGGATGTGATAAGATGTGTATGAGATGTGATAGGATGTGATAAGAGGTGTATAGGATGTGATAAGATGTGATAAGATGCATATGAGATGAGTTAGGAAGTGATAAGATGAGTCAAGATGTGATAAGATGTGTATGGGATGAGGTAAGAAGTGTATGTGATGGGATAAGATGTATATGGGTTGTGATAGGGCAAGAATAGATGTAGACACGGATGTGGATGTATGTATGAATGAGGATGTGAAAATGGATGTATGCATGTAGATGTGGATGTATGCATGTGAAAGTGGAAGTGGATGTGGATGTATGGGTGTAGATACGGATATGGATGTATGTATGTGGATGTGGACGTATGAATGAGGATGTGAAAAATGATATATGCATGTAGATGTGGATGTATGGATGTGAATGTGGATGTGGATGTGGATGTATGGATATGGATATGGATGTGTATGTATGAATGTGGATATGGGATGTGGATGTATAAATGAGGATGTGAAAATGGAGGTAAGCATGTAGATGTGGATGTATGGATGTGAATGTGGATGTGGATGTGGATGTATGGATGTGGATATGGATGTGTATGTATGAATGTGGATATGGGATGTGGATGTATAAATGAGGATGTAAAAATGGATGTATGCATGCAGATGTGGATGTATGGATGTGAATGTGAATGTGTATGTGAATTAATGTGTCGTCGATATATGAGGAAATGGATGAGAATGAGTACACATTGAATGGAATGTGGAATAAGTAATGTGGACTAAGGAGGGATAATGTGGAAAGACGAGAGTTCGATTTAGAAACTGTATTTTATGACTGTTTGTAAATGACTGTTTTATGTCAAGAATGCTGGGGAAGCATTTTGACCGTCTTGTGGATTAAGGTCATGAAGACCTAACTGTTAAAGTTGCAACTGCTGACGGAGAGTCAATGGAGGACGTCTCGCGTAGCAAGGTCAACTGAGGTCTTGACCAGCCTCGGTTCGATTTAAATGGTGAGCTTCCGGTACGGTGGATGAGGGACCAAGGAAGCGGCCTATGAGTGAAGCGCTAGGTCACCTGCGAAGGATCCTAGAGGGTGCTGACCATACGGTGCTCGGGCTCTGGGTCGCCGAAGATACCCACACGTGCGTCGTGGAAGATATTGGAACAAGGAATAAGAGTTGTTTTCTGAAACCGGGTATGGATCTGGTTGATTGACCTTGCTGGTCCTCAACGGATGAGTCCATGGCTCTTTTATATGGATCTGTGGGTTGATCTTGCTGATCTTCCACGGAGATTCTATTCTGTTATATGAATATATTGCCGGTTACTACTATGAGCTAGGAACTATGGAAAAGGCCCCTGAGTGAACAGGTGGTGAGCGTTCTGGTTGCCAATGATGCCATAAGTATACCGATGAATGAATGACTGGAAATAAGGATTCAACCAGAGACTATGAGGATTGTCATCAGTGACATAATGGTTTCATTAAAGGATTGTTTTAAAGTTAGCTGATGCTAAGAAAAAGGCAATTTCATATTGGGTGTGTAAGTGGTGTGACTAGTTTTATGTTTGCATGAACTTCCGGGTAGGGGGCCTTGGAAATCTTTTCCTTGGTACCCGGGACAAAACCTAACCAAATTCTTAATTGGATCCCATCACTACAGTGGTTGGGCGGTTGGCTAACCCATGGGACTGGATGGGGTTAGGTTGGACTGATGGATCCGTAAATCGAGACTCAATTTCTGTTATTACGATAGATGAAGTAAGTCCCGGATAGTAATTGTTCTATGGATAGGAATCAACGGCTGTGCCTCTTGATGGGGAAAAAAGCGTTGATCCCAATGATCCAAGTGCAAGTTTCTTCCCTGATCTGACCGAGTATCTTTATAGGTGCAGTCAGATCAGTTTGATCACTAATGGTCTTGACTACGTTAGAGTAAAAAGTTATCCTGGAGGAATCGCCCGTGCTTTCCGGATAAGGGAAGTTTTTTCGGGTTCGGTTTTGAAAAAACCGACGGATTAGTCTTTTGTCCAGATATCCGTGGTGGACGAGGCCCCGAATGTGGGACCCCTGTCCTGCGCGAGAAGTGCTACTTCCGCTGCTAGTATCCCGAATCTGTTGCTCGGTTGGAACAGGGATCTCACAGTTTTTATGTAATTTCTCTCTCTCACTCAAGAAATGGTCATACTCATGACCCATTCTCAATCCAAATGAAGCTTTTCATAAAGCTTTTCCTTAACCCAAGATTAAGCTATGCTTGAGCCCAAATTAATGGCTTTTTTCTATGCTTTTAGTTTATGTATATTGATGACTCAATCCATTTTGGATTAATGATCCAATTAGAGATCATTTTAATTATTTCCTTGATAAAAAGCTTTATCCCTTAGAAAAATGGAGATTTATCAGTCATAGCAGCGGAGCTATGGCAAAATTTTTATAAAAATTATGCATAAAATAATTTCATTCAAAGCATAAAAAGAGGACTTCCTACCGTATTCTAGGAATTATCATCCTAGATTAATTGAAAGAAATTCATTATAATCATGGAGAAATTGAATTTTTATATTATGCATAAAGGATAAGTTTTTATATCAAAAGTGTTACTTTTACCATTTTTATTTTCATGCATAGAAGTATGCATAATGTTGGGTTGACCAGAATCTAAGGAACCCAGAATAAATTGGATCTTAAGAAAAAGAGTTGTCCTCTACTTTGCGAGATGAGGCCATCTCGCACCTTTTTAAGTGGGGTAGAAGTTTGTAAGATTCCTCCCCCCAACCTTCGAGGTATACAGGAGTAAGAATCTCCCTTTCTGATCTTAAAATTATTCCCTCTCTAAAATAAAAGAAAGATTCTGTTTAAAAAGGGAAGACACCTTCCCCAGAATACCTTATCAGGAGCCCACCTGTTTTAAGAATTCAGAACAATGAGTTCATAAGTGAGAACCGGTGTTTTGGATGCCAAGGTTTTGGTCATCAGTTAAAATACTGCCCGACTCCTACCATGAAAAGGGCACAGGGAAGTCTACAACCCAAATTCAGAGACCAATTCCTTCATACCAATCTAATCAGGGTCCGTCTCGGACAAGATTGCTTATGTAAGATCCCTGTTCCCACCGAGCAACGGATTCAGGGTACTGGCAGCGGAAGTAGCGCTTCTCGCGCGGGACAGGGGTCCCACACTCGGGGCCTCGCCCACGGATATCCGGATAAGAGACTAATCCGTCGGTTGTTCCAAAACCGAACCCGGAAAAACTTCCTCTACCGGAAAGCACGGGCGATTCCACCAGGATAACTTTTTACTCTAACGTAGTCAAGATCATTTCTGATCGAGATGATCCGATTACATCTATAAGATACTTAGTCAGTTCAAGGAAGAAACTTGCACTTGGATCATTGGGATCAACGCTTTTTTCCCCATTCAAGAGGCACAGCCGTTGATTCCTATCCATAGAACAGTTTCTGTCCGGGATTTATTTTTTTTTTCTATCGTAAAAACAAAAGTTTGAGTCTCGATTTACGGATCCATCAGTCCAGCCTAACCCCATCCAATCCCATGGGTTAGCCAACCGCCCAACCACTGTAGTGATGGGATCCAATTAAAAATTTGGTTAGGTTTTGTCCCGGGTACCAAGGAAAAGAGTTCCAAGGCCCCCTAGCCGGATGTTCATGCAAAATAAAACTAGTCACACCACTCACACACCCAATATGAAATTGCCTTTTTCAACCAGATTCAACCAGTTTAAAACAATCCTTTAATAAAACCATAGTATCATTGATCACCATCTTCCAATTTATCCAATTGATTCTTAATTTCCCATCATTCCTTCCTCAGAGTATCTATGGCATCATTGGCAACTAGAACGCTCAGGAGCCGTTTCGATAGTTCCTAGCCCATAATACTTGGCAATATAATCACTTAACAAGATGGACTCTCGTTGAAGATCAGCAAGATCAACCAACAGATCCATATAAGGAGCCATGGACTCATCCATTGAAGACCAGCAAGGTCAATCAACCAGATCCATGCTCGATTTCAGAAAACAACTCCAACTCTGTTCCAATATCTTCCTCGACGCACGCGTGGGTATCCTAGGCAACCCAGAGCCCGAGCACCGTATGGTCAGCACCCTCTAGGATCCTTCGCAGGTAACCTAGCGCTTCACGCATAGGCCGCTTCCTTGGCCCCTCATCCACCGTACCGGAAGCTCACCATTTTAATCGCACCGAGGCTGGTCAAGACCTCGGCCGACCTTGCTACGCGAGACGTCCTTCATTGACTCCCCGTCAGCAGTTGCAACTTTACCATCACGACTTTAATCACAAGACGGTCAAAATGCTCCCCCCAGCATTCTTGACATAAAACAATCATTTACAAACAGCATTTACAAACAGTATTTACAAACAGTTTACAACACAATTTCTATTTTAACTTTCATTTTTCCACATTATCCTTCATCAATCTACATTACTTATTCCATATTCCATTTATATGTATACTCATCCCATCACATCATTTCTATCTCATCACTTCAGGTTCCCTCACATCGCATATCGTATATTCACATCCATACATCCACATCTATATGCGTACATTCACATCTACATGCATACATCTACATCTCTATGCATACATCCACATCCACATTCACATTCACCTCCATACATCTACATCTACATGCATACATCCACATCTCCATTCACATCTACATCTATACATCTACATCTACATGCATCCATCCACCTCCACATCCACATCTACATCTATACATCTACATCTACATGCATACATCCATATCTCCATTCCCATCTACATCTATACATCTACATCTACATGCATCCATCTACCTCCACATCCACATCTACATCTACATGTATACATCCACCTCCACATCCACATCCATATCTATACATCTACATCTACATGTATACATCCACATCCACATCTATACATCTACATCTACATGCATACATCCACATCTCCATTCACATCTACATCTATACATCTACATCTACATGCATCCATCCACCTCCACATCCACATCTACATCTATACATCTACATCTACATGCAAACATCCACATCTCCATGCATAATAAAATTCTATTAATTAATCTAGGATGATAGTTCCTAGAATATGGTAGGAAGTCCTCTTTTTATGCTTTGAATGAATTTATTTTATGCGTAATTTCTATAAAAATTTTGCCATAGCTTCGCTAAATCTCAATTTTTTTTCTAAGGGATAAATCTCATTATTAAAGAATTAATTAGAATGGTCTCTAATTGGATCATCAATCCATAATGGTCTCTAATTGGATCATTAAGAAAACAATTAGAATGGTCTCTAATTGGATCATCAATCCATAATGGTCTCTAATTGGATCATTAAGAAAACAATTAGAATGGTCTCTAATTGGGTCATCAATCCATAATGGTCTCTAATTGGATCATTAAGAAAACAATTAGAATGGTCTCTAATTGGGTCATCAATCCATAATGGATTGAATCATCAATGTGCATAAACTAAAAGCATAGCAAAAAGCCATTAATTTGGCCTCAAGCATAGCTTAATCTTGGATTAAGGAAAAGCTTTATGAAAAGCTTCATTTGGATTGAGAATGGGTCATGAGTATGACCATTTCTTGAGTGAGAGAGAGAAATTATAAAAACCATTAGAATTTAAATATAAGGGAAAATTAACTTCTATAGCATTTATTAAATTATGTAACTCTTCACTACTATTCACCAATTAACTTCAATAGCATTTAAAAAAAACCATACCAATTAAACTTCTCAAGCTTGAGAGGGGTTGAGAAGAGAGAATCATTGAGTAATTATAGAAAAGATCAAAATTCAATATACTTACCTTATAATTTGCTTGATTCTTTATTCACGGTAGAGGCCCCCAACCAATCAATTGGTTTAGTATGTTGATGGAGCCACCAATGGGGATTGAAGAAAGAGAGAAGTATCAAAAACTAGTGAATTATTAAAGAATTCACAGTTCTTGGCTTAGGTAGAGTAGAGTAACAAAGCATAAGACACTATCTATTTTGGCTTGGGTGGAGTAGAGTAACAAAGCATAAGACACTATCTATTTTGGCTTGGGTGGAGTAGAGTAACAAAGCATAAGACACTATATAATTTGGCTTAGGTGGAGTAGAGTGACAAAGCATAAGACACTATCTAATTTGGCTTAGGTGGAGTAGAGTAACAAGGCATAAGACTCTATCTAATTTGGCTTAGGTGGAGTAGAGTAACAAGGCATAAGACTCTATCTAATTTGGCTTAGGTGGAGTAGAGTGACAAAGCATAAGACACTATCTAATTTGGCTTAGGTGGAGTAGAGTGACAAAGCATAAGACACTATATATTTTGGCTTAGGTGGAGTAGAGTGACAAGGCATAAGACACTATATATTTTGGCTTAGGTGGAGTAGAGTGACAAGGCATAAGACACTATATATTTTTCAACAAGGGGAGGTTTCTATTTATAGGAAAATTTGAGCTCCTAACCAAACAAACTGATTCTAGAATTTTCCAAGTCAGTTTGGTTGAATTTGGACTAGATTTGGACCTAGTTTGGTTACTTTTTGATTCGGTTTGGTTCCATTTTGATTTGGTTTAGTTCAAGAGAGATGAGAGATAAAAATATCACATTATTTTTGAGTTTAAAACTCATTCAAGCATGTGAAATATGCACCTCCTTTAAAGAATTCCCCTTCCTTACATATGTGTCAAAATTTTATTGCTCATAGTTTTTTACTAATAAACCTTGTACATTTTCAACTCTTCATCTTATGTGAAATATGCACCTCCTTTAAAGAACTCCTCTTCCTTACATATGTGTCATAGTTTTTTTACTAATAAACCTTGTACATTTTCAACTCTTCATCTTATGTGAAATATGCACCTCCTTTAAAGAACTCCCCTTCCTTACATATGTGTTTATTTACTAATAAACCTTGTACATTTTCAACTCTTCATCTTATGTGAAATATGCACCTCCTTTAAAGAACTCCCCATCCTTACATATGTGTTTATTTACTAATAAACCTTGTACATTTTCAACTCTTCATCTTATGTGAGCATTTACTCATTTTTGGGTATCTTCTTTTACAAATTGGATTTATCTCCTCCCTACACATGGATTGATGCTATTGGCCCATAGGAACCTTAATTGGACCATAATCTAAAAATTTCTGAAAATCTAGACCCTTAGACTAAGGTTCTTTATACTTATTTCCAATTAATTCCAATTGCACATTGGAAAATTCTTTTTGAATTTCTATTTCAGGGGAACTTATTTTAATAAGATGAGTTAATTTTCTATCCAAAAATATTCATAATCTGAATATTCTCTCTCTAGCATATTTTCTCTCTCTAGGTTAAAACAGCCACAAACAAGATCTCTTATATTTCAGAAAAGGAATTGATTACAGGGGAATATACTAGACATCAAAAAGGGGTTGGGGGAGGAATCTTACATTCTACCCCACTTAAAAAACGCGAGATGTCCTCATCTCGCAACTTGGGATAATTTCGCAAGGTGAACGAATATGAGACTTAGAGGAAAATTTTAATCAAGATTAACCACCAAGAAAAGTCTTAAAGAGAGCAAGATTCAAAATAAGAACAAGATTTAAACTTTATTCATTCTCGGAACTTATACAGTAAAAATAGAAGAACTCTTTACACTTCCATAAGCCCGTCCATCATATGGTCACAAAAGCAGTCCTCACAAGCTGCACAAGTATAGGGTAACTCATCTATGGGAATGATTCTGCTGGTTATTACCGCACCTATCTCAGTGGTATGAGGTGATCTAACAAAAGGACCTCTGAGAGGCAAGCCAAAAACGGGATAAAGGCATATCTTCTCATGAGGAAGAAAACACGCCAATAAGAAGACCCGCTCAGAAAACCCAAGATGCCTTGATCTCATGACGCAGTAGTATCGGGGACCCAAACCCAAAGCTTCAATAACCATGGCCAAGCGGACATTGTTACGAAAGTGCTGCTGACCCCAGGGTGTTACCCTAGTTATGTTTTGATAGGTCCGCCATTTGGTCTGCGCTACAGAAGTTCCTAGGTGAGGAAAAAGTGAGCGCTCATACTGTTCTATAAAGTCTTTCTTCACAGACTCTCTTGCGTCTTGAAGGTGAGAAATCATCATGGATAAAACTAGTTCTTGTTGCCAAGCCATGAAGGAGATTAAGAAAGAAAGGAGATTGATGGGAGTAAGATTACTGTGAGCGACAAGTAAAAGTTACGACTTATATAAAGGAAGGAGCTAGCGTAACCTAGAAGCCAACGGTAACTTGCCACTGAAGTTTTACCGTCTTTCCATGATTTGAGTTTGACACATTTTTCTATAGAAGGCATTAAGAATTTTGAGATGAGGGAATAAAAGAAACTTGTAGGCTAAGTCACCTACTTTCATTGAATTCAGATATAAGGGTCACAATATCTGGGGGATAACTTCTTATACTCCCCAAGAGATAAAGAACTTCTTTTGGGCCGTACTCGAATGAAAACCAAAACCTTGGTATCCAAAACACCGATTCTCACTTCTGGACTCATTGTTCTAAAGCCTTAAAACAGGTGGGACTCCTGAGAAGTATTCTAGGGAAAGGGTCTTCCTTTTTTAAACAGAAACTTTCTTTTATTTTAGAGAGGGAATAATTATAAGATCAGAAAGGAAGATTCTTACCCCTGTATGCTTCGAATGTTGGGGAGGAATCTTACATTCTACCCCACTTAAAAAGTGCAAGATGTCCTCATCTCGCAAGGTAGGGGACAGCTCTTTTTCTTAAGATCCAATTTTATTCTGGGGTTCCTTATATTCTGGTCAACCCAACAGAACACTGGGATAAATATCCCTTATATAGAACTCATCATTAAATAACAATTCATTCAGATCATGTCATTCATATCTTTAACATGATAATGGTCCATTAGACCCAAAAGTTTCCTTCGGAACATTCCTCCACGAAAATTTCAGTCAAGCAAGTTCTCAATTTGACATCCCTTAACTCGATCTACCGGTCAAGTATTAACAGTAGCAATCTGACAGCACAACCCACTAATCTCATAGTGATTTGCTGAATTCATTATCATCATTCTAGTTATGAATATTCATCACAGGGACTCGTCCCATTCCCCCTCATTGTAGTTTCATTATATTTCAACTAATTTTTAAAAATCAACATTTTTCAATCAGCATTTTCAATCAGAATCCAAATCAATTCATCCATTCTCAAACAGAATTAAAAATCATATCAATCACATTCGAAATCATCATCTAGATAGCATTAACGCTTATAATTTCAAGTCTTAGATTTACTCGTATATACTGTCAGTAAAGAGCTGCAGTATACTCTCGGTATATACGGGTAGTCACGGCCCTTGGAATTATAAGGTAAATACTATCATGTCTAGGCCTCAAGCAAGTCAGGGATTCTATATAATTGCGGCACTTCCATCTGAAGACCCAATTACCAAATTACGAGTTTCAATTTGAATATCAAATTGTATGAATTATCTCACACAATTATAACCTTTTTGTGTTTCTTGATAAATTTTTGATATATTTGTCTTCTCAGTTGATCTTTATTAACCAAATGCTCTGATACCAACTGTAAGATCCCTGTTCCCACCGAGCAACGGATTCAGGGTACTGGCAGCGGAAGTAGCGCTTCTCGCGCGGGACAGGGGTCCCACACTCGAGGCCTCGCCCACGGATATCCGGATAAGAGACTAATCCGTCGGTTGTTCCAAAACCGAACCCGGAAAAACTTCCTCTACCGGAAAGCACGGGCAATTCCACCAGGATAACTTTTTACTCTAACGTAGTCAAGATCATTTCTGATCGAGATGATCCGATTACATCTATAAGATACTTAGTCAGTTCAAGGAAGAAACTTGCACTTGGATCATTGGGATCAACGCTTTTTTCCCCATTCAAGAGGCACAGCCGTTGATTCCTATCCATAGAACAGTTTCTGTCCGGGATTTATTTTTTTTTTCTATCGTAAAAACAAAAGTTTGAGTCTCGATTTACGGATCCATCAGTCCAGCCTAACCCCATCCAATCCCATGGGTTAGCCAACCGCCCAACCACTGTAGTGATGGGATCCAATTAAAAATTTGGTTAGGTTTTGTCCCGGGTACCAAGGAAAAGAGTTCCAAGGCCCCCTAGCCGGATGTTCATGCAAAATAAAACTAGTCACACCACTCACACACCCAATATGAAATTGCCTTTTTCAACCAGATTCAACCAGTTTAAAACAATCCTTTAATAAAACCATAGTATCATTGATCACCATCTTCCAATTTATCCAATTGATTCTTAATTTCCCATCATTCCTTCCTCAGAGTATCTATGGCATCATTGGCAACTAGAACGCTCAGGAGCCGTTTCGATAGTTCCTAGCCCATAATACTTGGCAATATAATCACTTAACAAGATGGACTCTCGTTGAAGATCAGCAAGATCAACCAACAGATCCATATAAGGAGCCATGGACTCATCCATTGAAGACCAGCAAGGTCAATCAACCAGATCCATGCTCGATTTCAGAAAACAACTCCAACTCTGTTCCAATATCTTCCTCGACGCACGCGTGGGTATCCTAGGCAACCCAGAGCCCGAGCACCGTATGGTCAGCACCCTCTAGGATCCTTCGCAGGTAACCTAGCGCTTCACGCATAGGCCGCTTCCTTGGCCCCTCATCCACCGTACCGGAAGCTCACCATTTTAATCGCACCGAGGCTGGTCAAGACCTCGGCCGACCTTGCTACGCGAGACGTCCTTCATTGACTCCCCGTCAGCAGTTGCAACTTTACCATCACGACTTTAATCACAAGACGGTCAAAATGCTCCCCCCAGCATTCTTGACATAAAACAATCATTTACAAACAGCATTTACAAACAGTATTTACAAACAGTTTACAACACAATTTCTATTTTAACTTTCATTTTTCCACATTATCCTTCATCAATCTACATTACTTATTCCATATTCCATTTATATGTATACTCATCCCATCACATCATTTCTATCTCATCACTTCAGGTTCCCTCACATCGCATATCGTATATTCACATCCATACATCCACATCTATATGCGTACATTCACATCTACATGCATACATCTACATCTCTATGCATACATCCACATCCACATTCACATTCACCTCCATACATCTACATCTACATGCATACATCCACATCTCCATTCACATCTACATCTATACATCTACATCTACATGCATCCATCCACCTCCACATCCACATCTACATCTATACATCTACATCTACATGCATACATCCATATCTCCATTCCCATCTACATCTATACATCTACATCTACATGCATCCATCTACCTCCACATCCACATCTACATCTACATGTATACATCCACCTCCACATCCACATCCATATCTATACATCTACATCTACATGTATACATCCACATCCACATCTATACATCTACATCTACATGCATACATCCACATCTCCATTCACATCTACATCTATACATCTACATCTACATGCATCCATCCACCTCCACATCCACATCTACATCTATACATCTACATCTACATGCAAACATCCACATCTCCATGCATAATAAAATTCTATTAATTAATCTAGGATGATAGTTCCTAGAATATGGTAGGAAGTCCTCTTTTTATGCTTTGAATGAATTTATTTTATGCGTAATTTCTATAAAAATTTTGCCATAGCTTCGCTAAATCTCAATTTTTTTTCTAAGGGATAAAGCTCATTATTAAAGAATTAATTAGAATGGTCTCTAATTGGATCATCAATCCATAATGGTCTCTAATTGGATCATTAAGAAAACAATTAGAATGGTCTCTAATTGGATCATCAATCCATAATGGTCTCTAATTGGATCATTAAGAAAACAATTAGAATGGTCTCTAATTGGATCATCAATCCATAATGGTCTCTAATTGGATCATTAAGAAAACAATTAGAATGGTCTCTAATTGGGTCATCAATCCATAATGGTCTCTAATTGGATCATTAAGAAAACAATTAGAATGGTCTCTAATTGGGTCATCAATCCATAATGGATTGAATCATCAATGTGCATAAACTAAAAGCATAGCAAAAAGCCATTAATTTGGCCTCAAGCATAGCTTAATCTTGGATTAAGGAAAAGCTTTATGAAAAGCTTCATTTGGATTGAGAATGGGTCATGAGTATGACCATTTCTTGAGTGAGAGAGAGAAATTATAAAAACCATTAGAATTTAAATATAAGGGGAAATTAACTTCTATAGCATTTATTAAATTATGTAACTCTTCACTACTATTCACCAATTAACTTCAATAGCATTTAAAAAAAACCATACCAATTAAACTTCTCAAGCTTGAGAGGGGTTGAGAAGAGAGAATCATTGAGTAATTATAGAAAAGATCAAAATTCAATATACTTACCTTATAATTTGCTTGATTCTTTATTCACGGTAGAGGCCCCCAACCAATCAATTGGTTTAGTATGTTGATGGAGCCACCAATGGGGATTGAAGAAAGAGAGAAGTATCAAAAACTAGTGAATTATTAAAGAATTCACAGTTCTTGGCTTAGGTAGAGTAGAGTAACAAAGCATAAGACACTATCTATTTTGGCTTGGGTGGAGTAGAGTAACAAAGCATAAGACACTATCTATTTTGGCTTGGGTGGAGTAGAGTAACAAAGCATAAGACACTATATAATTTGGCTTAGGTGGAGTAGAGTGACAAAGCATAAGACACTATCTAATTTGGCTTAGGTGGAGTAGAGTAACAAGGCATAAGACTCTATCTAATTTGGCTTAGGTGGAGTAGAGTAACAAGGCATAAGACTCTATCTAATTTGGCTTAGGTGGAGTAGAGTGACAAAGCATAAGACACTATCTAATTTGGCTTAGGTGGAGTAGAGTGACAAAGCATAAGACACTATATATTTTGGCTTAGGTGGAGTAGAGTGACAAGGCATAAGACACTATATATTTTGGCTTAGGTGGAGTAGAGTGACAAGGCATAAGACACTATATATTTTTCAACAAGGGGAGGTTTCTATTTATAGGAAAATTTGAGCTCCTAACCAAACAAACTGATTCTAGAATTTTCCAAGTCAGTTTGGTTGAATTTGGACTAGATTTGGACCTAGTTTGGTTACTTTTTGATTCGGTTTGGTTCCATTTTGATTTGGTTTAGTTCAAGAGAGATGAGAGATAAAAATATCACATTATTTTTGAGTTTAAAACTCATTCAAGCATGTGAAATATGCACCTCCTTTAAAGAATTCCCCTTCCTTACATATGTGTCAAAATTTTATTGCTCATAGTTTTTTACTAATAAACCTTGTACATTTTCAACTCTTCATCTTATGTGAAATATGCACCTCCTTTAAAGAACTCCTCTTCCTTACATATGTGTCATAGTTTTTTTACTAATAAACCTTGTACATTTTCAACTCTTCATCTTATGTGAAATATGCACCTCCTTTAAAGAACTCCCCTTCCTTACATATGTGTTTATTTACTAATAAACCTTGTACATTTTCAACTCTTCATCTTATGTGAAATATGCACCTCCTTTAAAGAACTCCCCATCCTTACATATGTGTTTATTTACTAATAAACCTTGTACATTTTCAACTCTTCATCTTATGTGAGCATTTACTCATTTTTGGGTATCTTCTTTTACAAATTGGATTTATCTCCTCCCTACACATGGATTGATGCTATTGGCCCATAGGAACCTTAATTGGACCATAATCTAAAAATTTCTGAAAATCTAGACCCTTAGACTAAGGTTCTTTATACTTATTTCCAATTAATTCCAATTGCACATTGGAAAATTCTTTTTGAATTTCTATTTCAGGGGAACTTATTTTAATAAGATGAGTTAATTTTCTATCCAAAAATATTCATAATCTGAATATTCTCTCTCTAGCATATTTTCTCTCTCTAGGTTAAAACAGCCACAAACAAGATCTCTTATATTTCAGAAAAGGAATTGATTACAGGGGAATATACTAGACATCAAAAAGGGGTTGGGGGAGGAATCTTACAGCTTAAACTAGATCCAACCCATTGATTAGGGTCGAGATGACCAGTCAAATGCTTGGCGACTTAGAGCAAGAGATGCAAGCAATTCATAAAGATATAAACGCTTCCCAGGATCGACAGAGACAATATACAGATAAGAAGAGGACAGTCAGAGAATTCAAAGAAGCAGTTATAGTCTTCATTTGATTACGGACCAAAAGAATTTCTTTATCTCTAGGGGAGTATAAGTAGTTATCCCCCAGCTATTGTGGATCAAAGAAAGTAGGTGACTTAGCCTACGAACTTCTTTTATCTCCTCATCTCAAAGTTCTTAATGCCTTCTATAGAAATTGTGCCAAACTCAAATCATGGAAAGACGGTAAAACTTCAGTGGCAAGATACCGTTGGCTTCTAGGTTACGCTAACTCCTTCCTTTATATAAGTCGTAACTTTTACTTATCGCTCACAGTAATCTTACTTCCATCGATCTCCCTTCTTCTTAATCTCCTTCATGGCTTGGCAACAGGAACTAGTTTTATCTATAATGATTCCTCACCTTCAAGACGCAAGCGAGTCTGTGAAGAAAGATTTTATAGAACAGTATGACCGCTCACTTTTTCCTCAACTAGGAACTTCTGTAGCTCAGACCAACTGGCGGACCTATCAAGACATAACTAGGGTAACACCCTGGGGTCAGCAGCACTTTCGTAACAATGTCCGCTTGGCCATGGTTATTGAAGCTTTGGGTTTGGGTCCCCGATACTACTGCGTCATGAGATCAAGACATCTTGGGTTTTCTGAGCGGGTCTTCTTACTGGCGTGTTTTCTTCCTCATCAGAAGATATGCCTTTACCCCATTTTTGGTTTGCCTCTCAGAGGTCCTTTTGTTAGAACACCTCATACCACTGAGATAGGCGCGGCAATAACCAACAGAATCATTCCCATAGATGAGTTACCTTATACGTGCGCAGCTTGTGAGTGCTTCTTTTGTGATCATATGATGGACGGGCTTATGGAAGTGTAAAGAGTTCTTCTATCTTTACTGTATATGTTCCAAGAATGAATAAAGTTTAAATCTTGTTCTTGTCTTGACCCTTACTCTCTTTGAGATTTTTTTATTTGGTGGTTAATCTTAATTAAAAATTTTCTCTCAGTCTCTTACTTGTGCATCTTGCAAAATTACCCCCAGTTTGCGAGATGAGGGCATCTCGCATTTTTCAAGTGGGAGAGAATGTAAGATTCCTCCCCAGCCTCTCAAAATGTCCAGCATCTTCCCCTGTAATCAATCCCTCTTCAGAAATATAAAAGACTTGTTTCTAACTGTTTTAACCTAGAGAGAGAAAATATTCTAGAGAGAGAATATTCAGATTTTTAATATTTTTGGATAGAAAATTATCTCATCTTATTAAAATAAGTTCCCCTGAAACAGAAATTCAAAAAGAACTTTCCAATGTGCAATTGGAATTAATTGGAAATGGGTATAAAGGACCTTAGCCTAAGGGTCTAGATTTTCAGAAATTTTTGGATTATGGTCCAATTAAGGTTCCTATGGGCCAATAGCATCAATCCATGTGTAGGGAGGAGATAAATCCAATTTTGTAAAAGAAGATACCCAAAAATGAGTAAATGCTCACATAAGATGAAGAGTTGAAAATGTACAAGGTTTATTAGTAAAAAACTATGAGCAATATTAAAAATATGAGATATTTTGGGTATAATGATTTCATATTGACACTATGTAAGGAAGGGGAGCTCTTTAAAGGAGGTGCATATTTCACATAAGATGAAGAGTTGAAAATGTACAAGGTTTATTAGTAAAAAACTATGAGCAATATTAAAAATATGAGATATTTTGGGTATAATGATTCTATTTTGACACATATGTAAGGAAGGAGAGTTCTTTAAAGGAGGTGCATATTTCACATGCTTGAATGAGTTTTAAACTCATAAAAATTGAGATATTTCATCTCTCCTCTCTCCTCATTCAAGTCTAGTTCCAAAAAGTTAGCTTAACTGACCTAAAAATGGTCAAAAATTGACCAAACTGATTTGGAAAATTCTAGAATAAGTTTGTTTGGTTAGGAGCTCAATTTTTCCTATAAATAGAAGCCTACCCCTTGTTGAAAAATATATAGTGTTTATGCATCGTTACTCTACTCCACCTAAGCCAAGAACTGTGAATTCATTAATAATTCGCTAGTTTTTGGAGCTTCCCTCTTTCTTCAATCCCCATTGGTGGCTCCATCAACATACTTAACCAATTGATTGGTTGGGGGCCTCTACCGTGAACAAAGAATCAAGCAATTTGTAAGGTAATTAGTGAATATTGATCTTTCCTATAATTTCTCAATGTTTCTCTCTTCTCAACCCCTCTCAAGCTTGAGAAGCTTAATTGGTATGGTTTTTTTAAATGCTATTGAAGTTAATTGGTGAATAGTAGTGAAGAGTTACATAATTTGATGAATGCTATTGAAGTTAAGTAATTAATGATAGTAAAGAATTACATAAATTTCTATTTATGTTTAAATTCTAATGGTTTTTATGTAATTTCTCTCTCTCACTCAAGAAATGGTCATACTCATGACCCATTCTCAATCCAAATGAAGCTTTTCATAAAGCTTTTCCTTAACCCAAGATTAAGCTATGCTTGAGGCCAAATTAATGGCTTTTTTCTATGCTTTTAGTTTATGTATATTGATGATTCAATCCATTTTGGATTAATGATCCAATTAGAGATCATTTTAATTATTTTCTTAATGATAAGCTTTATCCCTTAGAAAAATTGAGATTTATCAGTCATAGCAGCGGAGCTATGGCAAAATTTTTATAAAAATTATGCATAAAATAATTTCATTCAAAGCATAAAAAGAGGACTTCCTACCATATTCTAGGAATTATCATCCTAGATTAATTGAAAGAAATTCATTATAATCATGGAGAAATTAAATTTTTATATTATGCATAAAGGATAAGTTTTTATATCAAAAGTGTTACTTTTACCATTTTTATTTTCATGCATAGAAGTATGCATAATGGATAAATTTTTATATCAAAAGTGTTATTTTTATCAATTTTTATTTTCATGCATAGAAGTATGCATAAAGGATAAATTTTTATATCAAAAGTGTTATTTTTATCATTTTTATTTTCATGCATAGAAGTATGCATAAAGGATAAATTTTTATATCAAAAGTGTTACTTTTACCATTTTTATTTTCATGCATAGAAGTATGCATAATGGATAAATTTTTATATCAAAAGTGTTATTTTTATCAATTTTTATTTTCATGCATAGAAGTATGCATAAAGGATAAATTTTTATATCAAAAGTGTTATTTTTATCATTTTTATTTTCATGCATAGAAGTATGCATAAAGGATAAATTTTTATATCAAAAGTGTTATTTTTATCATTTTTATTTTCATGCATAGAAGTATGCATAAAGGATAAATTTTTATATCAAAAGTGTTATTTTTATCATTTTTATTTTCATGCATAGAAGTATGCATAAAGGATAAATTTTTATATCAAAGGTGTTATTTTTATCATTTTTATTTTCATGCATAGAAGTATGCATAAAGGATAAATTTTTATATCAAAGGTGTTATTTTTATCTTTTTTATTTTTATGCATAGAAGTATGCATAAAGGATAAATTTTTATATCAAAAGTGTTACTTTTATCATTTTTATTTCATGCATAGAAGTATGCATAATGGATAAATTTTTTTATCAAAAGTGTTACTTTTATCATATTTGAATTTCATGCATAAAGGTATGCATAAAAGTTGATTATTTTATTATAAAAGTGTGTCTTTTATTATATTGAATTTCATGCATAGAGGTATGCATAAAAGTTGATTATTTTATTATAAAAGTGTGACTTTTATCATAATTGAATTTCATGCATAGAGGTATGCATAAAAGTTGATTATTTTATTGTAAGAGTGTTACTTTTATCATATTGGATTTCATGCATAGAGGTATGCATAAAAGATATTCTTTTTATACTAAAAGTGTGATTTTCATCATAAATGGATTTTATGCATAACTTAGATGCATAAGAGAAATTCTTTTTTTCTAAAAGTGTAATTCCTACCAAATTGAATTTATGCATAAGAAGATGCATAAAAGATTGATTTTAATTTCAAAAGTGTTAGTCTCCTTAAATGGAATTTATGCATAAATAAATGTGTAGAGAAATCTTATATCAAATATAAGAATTCTCTTAAAAAAGATATGAAATTTGATAAGATGTGATAAGAGGTGTATGAGATGTGATAAGATTTGATAAGATGCGTATGAAAAGTGATAGGATGTGATAAGAGGTGTATGAGATGTGAAAAGATGTGATAAGATGTGTATGCGATGTGATAGAATGTGTTAAGATGAGTTAGGATGTGTTAAGATGTATATGGGATGTGTTAGGACGAGAATGGATGTAATATGGTTGTATGAATGTGATGTGGATGTATACATGTAGATGTATATGTATGAATGTGAATGTGGATGTGGATGTGGATGTATGGATGTAGATACAGATGTGTATGTATGTATGTGGATGTGTATGTATGAATGAGGATGTGAAAATGGATGTATGTATGTAGATGTGGATGTATGGATGTATGTATGTAGATGTGGATGTATGTATGTAGATGTGGATGTATGGATGTGAATGTGAATGAAGTAGTGGATGTGGATGTATGGATGTAGATACGGATGTGGATGTATGTATGTGAATGTGGATGTATGAATGAGGATGTGAAAATGGATGTATGCATGTGAATGTGGATGTATGAATATGAATGTGGATGTGTGGATGTGGAAATGGAGGTATGGATGTATGAATGTGGATGTGGATGTATGCATGTAGATGCGTATGTATGAATGTGAAATTGGATGTATGATGTGGACGTACGAACATGGATATGTATGTAGAAGAATGAATATGAAGGTGTATGTGAGATAATGTGTAGTCTATATGAGTGAATGGATGAGAACGAGTACACATTGAATGGAATGTGGAATAAGTAATGTGGTCCGAGAGTGGATAATATGGAAAGACAAGAGTTCGTTATAGAAACTGTATTTTGTGACTGTTTGTAAATGACTGTTTTATGTCAAGAATGCTGGAGAAGCATTTTGACCATCTTGAGGATTAAGGTCATGAAGACCGAACTGATAAAGTTGCAACTGCTGACGGAGAGTCAATGGAGGACGTCTCGCGTAGCAAGGTCGATCGAGGTCTTGACCAGCCTCGGTTCGATTTAAATGGTGAGCTTCCGGTACGGTGGATGAGGGACCAAGGAAGCGGCCTATGAGTGAAGCGCTAGGTCACCTGCGAAGGATCCTAGAGGGTGCTGACCATACGGTGCTCGGGCTCTGGGTCACCGAAGATACCCACACGTGCGTCGTGGAAGATATTGGAACAAGGAGTAAGAGTTGTTTTCTGAAACCGGGCATGGATCTAGTTGATTGACCTTGCTGGTCCTCAAAACGGATGAGTCCATGGCTCTTTTATATGGATCTGTGGGTTGATCTAGTTGATCTTCCACGGAGATTCCATTCTATTATATGAATATATTACCGGTTACTATGAGCTAGGAAATATGGAAAAGGCCCCTGAGCGAACAGGTGGTGAGCGTTCTGGTTGCCAATGATGCCATAAGTATACCAATGAATGAATGACTGGAAATAAGGATTCAACCAGAGACTTTGAGGATTGTCATCAGTGACATAATGGTTTTATTAAAGGATTGTTTTAAAGCTAGTTGATGCTAAGAAAAAGGCAATTTCATATTGGGTGTGTAAGTGGTGTGACTAGTTTTATGTTTACATGAACTTCCGGCTAGGGGGCCTTGGAACTCTTTTCCCTGGTACCCGGGACAAAACCTAACCAAATTCTTAATTGGATCCCATCACTAACCCATGGGACTGAATGGGGTTAGGCTGGACTGATGGATCCGTAAATCGAGATTTAATTTCTATTATTACGATAGATGAAGTAAATCCCGGATAGAAATTGTTCTATGGATAGGAATCAACGGCTGTGCCTCTTGATGGGGAAAAAAGCGTTGATCCCAATGATCCAAGTGTAGGTTTCTTCCTTGATTTGAGCAAGTACCGTTAAAGGTGCAGTCAGATCAGTTGATCCGTAATGATCTTGACTACGTAAGTTTGTAAGATTCCTCCCCCCAACCTTCGAGGTATACAGGAGTAAGAATCTCCCTTTCTGATCTTAAAATTATTCCCTCTCTAAAATAAAAGAAAGATTCTGTTTAAAAAGGGAAGACACCTTCCCCAAAATACCTTATCAGGAGCCCACCTGTTTTAAGAATTCAGAACAATGCGTTCATAAGTGAGAACCGGTGTTTTGGATGCCAAGGTTTTGGTCATCAGTTAAAAGACTGCCCGACTCCTACCATGAAAAGGGCACAGGGAAGTCTAGAACCCAAATTCAGAGACCAATTCCTTCATACCAATCTAATCAGGGTCCGTCTCGGACAAGATTGCTTAAACTAGGTCCAACCCATTGATTAGGGTCGAGATGACCAGTCAAATGCTTGGCGACTTAGAGCAAGAGATGCAGGCAATTCATAAAGATATAAACGCTGCCCAGGATCGACAGAGACAATATACAGATAAGAAGAGGACAGTCAGAGAATTCAAAGAAGCAGTTATAGTCTTCATTTGATTACGGACCAAAAGAATTTCTTTTTCTCTAGGGGAGTATAAGTACATGGCTTGGCAACAGGAACTAGTTTTATCCATAATGATTCCTCACCTTCAAGACGCAAGCGAGTCTGTGAAGAAAGATTTTATAGAACAGTATGAGCGCTCACTTTTTCCTCACCTAGGAACTTCTGTAGCTCAGACCAAATGGCGGACCTATCAAGACATAACTAGGGTAACACCCTGGGGTCAGCAGCACTTTCGTAACAATGTCCGCTTGGCCATGGTTATGGAAGCTTTGGGTTTGGGTCCCCGATACTACTGCGTCATGAGATCAAGACATCTTGGGTTTTCTGAGCGGGTCTTCTTACTGGCGTGTTTTCTTCCTCATCAGAAGATATGCCTTTACCCCGTTTTTGGTTTGCCTCTCAGAGGTCCTTTAATTTCTCTCTCTATATTGCTTAGCAGCCATAGCTTGCACTAAAGAAGCTTCCCATGATGCATTGTCTCCTTTGCATTTTCGTCTCACCATTGCCAACCCTCTCTATGTTTCTTTGGCTCCCTTTCTGGCTTCTTTCTCTATCCACAATGCAGCTCTAGAGAAGCAACCCTCATCTCCATTCTTCCCATTATTTTTTGATACCATATCCTGCTCCTTCCACTCCTATTCAACCCAAGCTTACAAGCCTACTTTCTTGTAGATGGCACTACAAGACATCACCAATAAGCCTTCTAAGATCCGCCTTCAGGTTGATTTGGAGACAGAATACGCAACCCTACGCAGTAGGCATGTTGCACCCAATATTTCATACGATCAGCTTCGAATGCAAGGAGCAAAGGCCATTGATCTTTGGATTGATGGAAATCTTTATCCACCAGATCCAATATCTGGTGCCCCTCCACCATTCAAAAGCATTACAAGTTTTCTTATGTTTGTTGGTGATGGTTTCAATGGGCTTCTTGGCTATTGTAGGAGATTACACATGTTGTGGCTAGATGAGGCAGCTGAAAAGAGGCAAACACAATTTGTCTTCGACCAGCTTCAAGCGGCATCGACTAAGCAGATCAATGGTTTGATGCAGAGGAATAAAGAGCTCTCAGAGGAGCTTGAGGTGCAGAAGAATAATCTAGCGGATCGTGTGCGCACAATAAATCAATTTACCGATAATTATGTTCGTCTTCAACACTCCACTCGTAATCTTCGGCGTCGTGTTCACCATTTCACTCATCTTCCCATGGGATATCACGCAAGGCAAAGAAAACGTAAAGCTGTTGGGTTGCTTTCAAAGACAGCAGGCGCATGCAAGAGGCGTAAACAAACAACCAGGTAAAAATTTTTGTAGGAAATATAGCAGCTTTGAGAAGCAATTAATGAATAAAGCATCTCTCATGGTTGACCATTGTGATTGTAGGGCTTGTGCAACAGCTATACTAGGATGTAACAACGCTGAGGACAATGTTAATGCCCCCCTTCTTCAGCATGTCCTTCAGGAGAAGGATATTATGGAAATGATAACAGGTTCTAGTAATGATAAGCTGCGGGAGACCCTTCGTCAACATTTCTTGAAGGAAATCAAAGAAATTGTCACCCCCAAAGAGATGCTTGATATATGTGACTCAGCAGGTATTAGCCAGAAAGGTTACAGAGTAATGTACAGGTCAATCACTTTAGGGTTGCGAGCAAAGGGAGTTACGCAATCCTTGCTTCCAACACTTTATAGCTTACAGATGGCAAAGAAGTGTGCTAATGGTGATATTGCATCCATGTTCGAGGGTGGGTACAAGTGGGTGGAGGATATTATGCCAATGCCAACAATCAAACCCTTTGAATACAATGCATATAACAATGTCTACATTGACATGGAAGTGCTACAAAAAGCAACGATTCAGTACTATGGCCTCACACTTGAAGAGACAGGTGGAAATGCCGTGTTTGTCTTGAAGCTGGATGAATGTCAAGTGGTTAAAGGTCAAATACTGGAGCGTGTTAGTTTAACCTTGATGAGCCGAGCACTTAGAGGAAGGCATTTAGAGACCCAAGAGTTGGATGCAACTGAAGACAGCAACAATAGGGGTCAAGGGCATAAGCAAAACTACTACGGCATTCAATCAGAGAAGAACATCTGGTGGCAAGCAGCATGGGTCCTCCCAAAAGAGAACCATGATACCTTGAGGTGGTATTTTGAACGGTCTGGCATTCAACATGTCGTCTCTTGTCAGGTCAATGGTCAGAAGCTTGATGTTCCCGGAATAGGCTGCTTTAACGTTGAATGGCACTTGGGTGGCGATCTAAAAACCTTAAAGTGTATGTTGGGTTGTAAAACAGGTGCGAATACTATATTCTCATGTGTTTACTGTTGTCATTCCAAGACAGCAGTAGACTCAAGAGTAAAAGGGAAACAACCTAGCAAAGGCAAAAGTCAAAAACAGGTGGGTGCAAAAAAAGCAATCGTTTTTGATGCTGAACAGAGGAAAGGATCAAAGGTATGGCATAATGGCATATTAAGTTGTGACCAGAGCAAGCCACCTAGTCGTGACCAGGAGGACAATGCTTGGAACCCAATCTTGGAAATTCCACTATGTCAAGTGCATGTGTGCACATTACATGCAAGACTGAGGATTTTGGATAAGCTATTGATGCTCCACATAAACTATGTCTGGAACATGGAGCCCGAAGATCGACGAGAAGAGTCAATACGTGCACTAGAGGGTGTACTTTCCTCTATGGGATTACATGCTGGAGCAGTGGTCTTGACAAAGGACAGAAAATCAAACCCTACACAAGACAACCCTAATAAAATTTGCATGGGTGGATCAAAGGCAAGACACTTGCTATCAAACCACTTGGGTTCTCATAGCCACACTGACTTTGAAATTTGGAAGAAGATATGTGATGTCACAACATATCGAGGAAATGATGCCAGGCTTGGCCTAAAACGTGCACATGTATGGGAGGTGTGTAATAAAATGGTCGATCTTCTAGAGCGACCTCACTTGGATGACCATGGTATTGAGGCACTTAAACAAGCCACTTGTAGATTCACAGAAGAAATGGTCGAGGCATGGGGAGAAACACACATTACTCACTACATGGTAATGTTGTATTTATTGTGTCCTTGTAGTATGTTCTTCATACTGTTTGTTGACTTTTTGTAATTTTCTATGCAGCATATATTGTATGCACATGGGCCATACTTTCTCGATAGATATGGCTCTTTAGCACTTTGGAGCAATCAAGGCATGGAGAAATCACATTACCAAGCAAAGGCCGTGTATTTTAAGGGCACTCGCCATGGTGGTGGCAAAGTCAAGAGTAATGCACTCCATGAAATGTTCAACTGGTTCTATCGCGTTCTGGTTGGCAAAAAAAGGCAAAAAAGTCGCGGTAATTTGTCTCTTAGGCGTCAAATAATGAAAACTGTTAATGCAAGAAGAACTGAAGGATACAACAGATCAAATGCTAGGGAGAGACTACGGCAGTGGGTAGCAAGCAAGCGTCGGTGTGGTTCCTCATGGGCTTAAACTCTCTGATTATAATCTTTTTGTGTTTTTAAATTTTCTAAAAGTTTTAAAAAATTATATTTATAGACATATTTAAGTCATTTTTCATTTATAGAAACCACATTTCAATTTCTTCTTTGTGCTCTACTCTCTCTTGCCCTCCCACTATCTCTTGCACTCGTAAATACCTAGGCCATGCCAGAAGAACAGGAGCAAGACTTGCGGTTTTTCGATCAACTCGGCCCACTACCTGCTACAGCAAAAAGGACAAGTCTACCTATCGTAACAGAGCAAGAGGCAAAGGAGATGAGAGAAGAAGAGCGCAGGAAGGAGGCCGAAGAAGCACAACACAGGAAGGAAGCTGAAGAAGCAGGGCCTAGTAGAGAAGCAGAAGAAGAGCGGCGTCGAAAAGAAGCCGAGGAAAGTCAAGGGCAGCCACCGGAGATTGTTATTGAGGCCGACACCCTAGAACAGCTAGAGGTTATCTTACAGAACAGGGAGGTCGAGCTCTTGTCCTACGGCATCACGAAAGATACCATTGACAAAGAGTTTGCTCTTGTGAGGGCAGCTTGGGAGACAGAAATGCAAAAGAGACAGCAGCCCAAAGAGGACGCAAGGAGGGCAAGCCAAGCACAGCCACAGGCAGCCACAACATCCAGGCGGCCAGTCAAGAAGTGTGGTAAAAGAATGGAGGGCAAGTTTCGGGACCAACAAGAAGAGGAAGAGCGTGCACAAAAGAAAAAGAAGTTCAGGTCTAAACGACCACCGTGGGAGAATCAAAGACCACCACCGCCTCCACCAGTTACAAAGAAGAAGAGAAAATGGAGGCCAGGGACAGTCGCGTTACGAGAGATTAGGAAATATCAGAAAAGCACAGATCTTCTCATCCCCAAGGCACCATTCTCTCGACTGGTGAGAGAAACAATGGAAAAATATTCTGACAGGGTTGACCGCATACAGAGCACAGCTCTTGAAGCTCTTCAAGAAGCTGCGGAAGATATTGTAGTTTCTGTTTTTGAAGACTCAGTGCTGGCTATGGTACATGCCAAGAGAGTTACTTTGAAGCCTGTAGATATGTCCCTAGCCCTACGTCTACGTTTAGAGCGTAGCCTTCTACCTCAATAGGCTAACCCATTTTATAATTCTCCCTACAAAATTTTGTAATGTTCCCAGATTCCTTTGTAGCTTTTTCACACATTAATGAAAACTTTGTGAGTTGTGTTACATTCTTTGTTGAGTCCATTTTTTTTGTATGCTCAGTGCCAATGAACATTTCATTTAAAAATTATAAAAGCACTATACACACAGGACAAAACACACACACACACACACAAATATATATATACACACACAAACATATATACACACATATATATACATATACAAATATATATACATATGCACATATATATATATATATATATGTACACACACACACACATATATATGAATATTTATATATACAAAAAATGTAGATCCTATAAAGTCAACTAGAGAAACTTATAGAGTGCCTTATGAGCCTCAAGGCAAAAAAAATAAAAATAAATAAAAAAAAATACCATGTGCGCTACGACGCGTTAATCTCTAGTTTGACCAGGTCAAAATGGAGATTTACGCGCCGTAGCGCACATGGCATTTTTTTTATTTTTTTTTGATATCTATGGTCTGGTGAGGCTCATATGACCATTATAAATGCACCTAGAGACCCTTATAGAGTGCCTTATGAGCCTCAAGGTCAAAAAAAAAAAAAAAAAATTTGCCATGTGCGCTACGGCGCGTTAATCGGCACTTTGACCAGGTCAAAATGTCGATTTACGCGCCGTAGCGCACATGGTATTTTTTTTATTTTTGTTTGATATCACATGGTCTGGTGAGGCTCATAAGACAATTTAGGTGCCCTAACAGCCCTAAAATCTTAGCTATTTATATAAAATATTATATATATGTATATATATCTGATAATAGCCTTAAAATCTTATACACACACACATATACACACACACATATATACACACACATATATATATGTATATATATACATATATGTACATATATATATACATGTATGTGAGTGTGTTTACATCTATAAATACAATATTTTTTCATACCGCTCTAACCCAATCTCGATTACTTTTTTTAATCACGATCACAATTAAAAAAAATCCTAAACAATTTTTCCTATGAACACATGAACAAAATCTTAAAATTGCGAGGCTTGAAATGGTATATCACAAGTACGCCAGGAAAAATCACAACTTACAATGCACAACAAAAAAATTTTATTAAACTTGGAAGAGAAGTTTGCATTACATCTTTTTAATAAGCTCTTGGAAGAGCTCAGGAGAGAGAGTTCTAGAGGCTGGTTTCTGGCCTAAGCTTTGGAATACATCACTCGGCTCATTGATTCCTTGAGCCTGAGAAAGGGCACAATGGCCTAAAACTGAGCCGGGATGGTTGCCCGTGAAGCAATACAAGGCAGCTTCCCTAGCTACCAAAATACATTTATTTATGTTCGAGGCTAGGGGGTTCTCCGACAAGACAGCACTAAGTGCTTTACATTTTAGGAGCTCGGCATAGGCGATCTCTGCATATTCTAAATGAAAAACCCGCACTATGTCGGCCCTGAGGGCAGGTATGTAGTGCCAAAGGGATGCATCTCGACCCTCTGACTTTGGCCGCGTTCCTCCTACGCGCATAGCAAACTTGTCCACTTCAAAAGCAGTCTGTCAACATGTCAATATAGAAGTTAGGAAGCGTGAAATGATACAAAAAATAATTTGCTTTACAACTAAGAAGTAAGGACATAACTCAGTTGCATCGTCACTTGCAACTAGTTGCTCATTCGTCAGGTTTATGCTTCCTTGGTCTTGAGCATCGCCAGCAACCAAGGGCATGTGTGGTTCAAAGGCAGCTACGCTCTCATAGAATTGCACTTCATTCTTTATTTCGACGAGCGCTTTGGCCACTACAACTTCCAAGGTACTGCTACCAATATCATATGCAAGCGCTTTTGTGAGGTTGTCATCTTCAAAAGAAATTTTTACTTTTCCTTTGTCTTGACCCCCAGCATTCACGGCAATAATAGAAAGTGCCTCATCCTCACGTAACCCGAGTGTCTTGGCAATGTCATCCAAAAACAAAAACTCTTTCCCATCAATAATGATTGGATGCAAAGACATGATAACAAGGTCTGGGACCTCCTCGAGTACTTCATCGCCCTCTAGAACTAGGTCCGGAACCTCCTCGGGGACATTATCTTGTAGAGCCACCAATGCCATTGAGGCCTCCCATTGTTCTGTAACATTCTCTTCCTCAGCATGGGCCTCTTGGACCTGCTCCATTAGCTTTACTTTGTCCTTTTCTTTTTCCTTGCCACTTTCTTTCGCCACACCCTCTTGTAACAGAAGGACCAAAACCATGTCCCAGCTTAGGAAAGAAGTGCCGATGTTGCCCATTTGTAGTTCCAGGAGTAAGTCTTCCTCCTCATTTCTGTAGTCCTTTTCTGTGAGGGATTTTAAAAACCTGGATAGGCGAAATCTAAAATTCTTCTCTTCCCTGAATATGTACTTGATGAGGTCAACTGGAACCCATAAGCCCTCATCACCCTCAAACATGATGGAGTACGTGCTGATGTGTTCATCCATATACTGAATGACATCTGTAAAAGCATCCGCGTGTAGATGCATTGTTGCACGTACATCAATTGCTCCCTCAAACATAGGGACGATCTCATCAACCCTATGAAGTAACTCAAGCTTTCCTAGCTGTGCAATAAGTGCATCAAGTAGAGGTGCCATGCTATGAGTGATTGGAGGAAATAGAGAGTGTGTGATACAGAAAGGTGTGCGAAATTGAGAGCAAGTGTTAGGAGAGAACGATAATTGTCAATTGATGTAAATGAGTAAAGTATCGTTTATATATGGGCGACCTTGTTATAAAATTTTTAAAAACTTTTAAAATTTGTAAGTACCAAAAAAAATTTTTAAAAATGGTATGCGAAAGCAAGAACGTATCCTTCCATCGCAAGGTCATTTCCAATTTACTAGTGGCTCACGCCACAGATGCTTCTGTGACCAACCTTACACTATCACAAAAAAATAAAACTGCACAAGACAATTGAAAAACCTTAATAAGACAGTGAGGCAAAAAAATTGAAATTGTATTTACTTCAATTCAAGATTACATATCCAGTGGTTATCTGATAGCTACACAGCCAGGGAAAGTAATTTCTCTACAAAGAAAAGATCGTTCCTGCCTTTTGCGCACTACTCTACCATTGATTATCAAAGCAAAATCACCACTGAGTGAGAATCGAAGAACTAAGTAGTCACGTAAGTTGGCAAGGGACCAGTCATCATTCACAGTAACATCTTCTACATCCCCACCTTGCATGGATATATGTAGCACACCCTGTTCTGTAGAGGTTGTGTCGGAGTCTAACGCCTCCCATTCTCCATTTGTAAGCTTCCATCGCTTGTAAGGAAACGCAATGGACAACTGTTGCTTGGCAATATGATAGCGCATCACAACCTTCTCAACAATTACTCCGCATCTGATGGTGTCTCCATTGTGTTGAACAACTTTTTTATCCCATGCAGGTGATAAGAAACAAGTCAGAGCTCTCTCCCCCTTTGCAATCCATAAAGTTGGGGTACGATGTGTGTCACTTGTACGGAACAGGTACACAAAGAGGTGTAGAGGTATGAAGCAGGTTATGGTTGCTTTGTGAGATCCATATGTGCACTTCATAGCATTTTGCACCTTGCTTTCGATCTGCAAACAAGCCATGGCCACTGAAGCATTGTCTGGAATTGGCCATTCAATAGATGTGAGAGTTGGCGTAGGTTTTGGAACTAATTTTCCAGTACCATTTGCTGTCGTGGGAACCACATATGTATCCTCATAGAAGAAGATGTTTCGTGCAAGAAGTTGTGCAGCTGGACACCCTCCAAAGATTAAACTACCAAGCTCCACATGGTATGCTTCAAAGGTTCCTGAAATTGCCTCCATAGGCTCCCATTCACTATAGTTTGAGGGAAAAATATCTACGCACAGGAACCCAAGAACAATCAACGCAGTGCTCAGTATACCATTATTAGCACACAATTGATTTAAAAACAAGAATATAAAGTGGTGAAATAACTTACAATTTGCAGGAAATCGTTGACGTTGGTCATGGTCTGCTAGTTTCAGCTCTGTTGCCTTGTAAACATGTTGGACCTTAGCTAGCTTTTTTCCATCACGATTTTGTTTGAGCTCCAATATCCGCCCTTTCCAATGGTGACTTTGTATATCAACGTATCGCTTTGACACCTTGTGGCTTCCTCTTGTACTAGGCTGCATCGTAATCCAGTTCCACTTCTCGTACTGTTTGATGTTCCAGTGCCCATCCTCATCTTGACCACTGCTACAAGAGAGAGATTGAATACTGATCGGAGGCCTTCGAGCTCTAGAAGAAGACATCAGATGTATATATTAGAGAGATTATAAACCTTGATGGCAAAGAAAAATAGAATGGTGAGAAAAAAACTTAGACTAGGAAGATGTAAAAAAGAGAAGGAGTTGTAGAGCAAGTTCCAAGGGCTTGGCTGTGCTATTACTGCACTTTGAAAGAGGATATTGGAGGGGATGAGAGGAGACAATGAGTAAGATTATGAGAGCCAAAGCATTTGCAACTCAAGCTTCCATAGCTTGGCTCCACTGTTACACTCTGTAAAAGGAGGTTGGACAAGGTAGAAGGATGTAAGTGAGGATCAAACTTCCCTAGCTTCTGAGAGGAGGTTGCAGATCAAGCTTCCATAGCTAAGCTCTGCTGTTACACTCTGTAAAAGGAGGTTGGACAAGGAAGATGGATGAAGTAAGGAAATGTAAGTGAGGATCAAACTTCTATAGCCTCTGAGAGGAGGTTGCAGATCAAGCTTCCATAGCTAAGCTCTGCTGTTACACTCTGTAAAAGGAGGTTGGACAAGGAAGAAGGATGAAGGAAGGAAATGTAAGTGAGGATCAAGCTTCCATAGCTTCTAAGAGGAGGTTGCAGATCAAGCTTCCATAGCTATAGATCTGGGTTTCTGAGTGAAGAGAGAGGTAGATAGCTAAAAGAAGTAGTCTAGAGAGTGAAAAACGCCTTGCTATGAGAAAGGGGGAAGAGAGAGCGTTTTGGAGGGAACGTGGGAGAGAGGGATAGTGGAAAGTGAAGGGGAATGTGCATTGAATGCATGGGAACTCGTTTTTGGGCCTCTATCACTTTGGAGGCCTTAGTTAATGATGGCTGCAGGCTGCTGGCAGGCTGCAGCTATCCTTTTCTATATAAAATAGGGGAAAAATGCATATACGTTTTGAATTTTTGAGTTTTAGTTGATTTTGAAAATTTAAAAAGAGCCTATTTAGCCTATTATTCTAAGTTTGACCACTACCTTCTAGGCTCTTACAAACCATTGGTGTCAGTCCACATGTAATCTCCCTATTTGTCTATTTCTTAATCACCTCCATTAGGCAATGGCAAATTAAAGGGCCCAAAAAGACTCCATTGAGTTCCTAATGGATGGACGGGCTTATGGAAGTGTAAAGAGTTCTATCTTTAGTGTATATGTTCCAAGAATGAATAAAGTTTAAATCTTGCTCTTGTCTTGACCCTTACTCTCTTTGAGAAAATTGGGCGGTTGGCTAACCCATGGGACTAGATGGGGTTAGGCTGGACTGATGGATCGGTAAATCGAGATTTAATTTCTATTATTACGATAGATGAAGTAAATCCCGGATAGAAATTGTTCTATGGATAGGAATCAACGGCTGTGCCTCTTGATGGGGAAAAAAGCATTGATCCCAATGATCCAAGTGCAAGTTTCTTCCTTGAATTGACCAAGTACCGTTAAAGGTGCAGTCAGATCAGTTGTTCCCTAATGATCTTGACTACGTTAGAGTAAAGAGTTATCTTGGTGGAATCGCCCATGCTTTCCGGGTAAAGGAAGTTTTTTCGGTTTCGGTTTTGGACAAACCGACGGATTAGTCTCTTGTCCGGATATCCGTGGGCGAGGCCCCGAGTGTGAGACCCTACCCGCGCACGATGTGCTACTTCCGCTGCTAGTACCCCGAATCCGTTGCGCGGTGGGGACAGGGATCTCACAGTTGGTATCAAGATGAATTCCCCTGAAACAGAAATTCAAAAAGAATTTTCCAATGTGCAATTGGAATTAATTGGAAATGTGTATAAAGGACCTTAGCCTAAGGGTCTAGATTTTCAGAAATTTTTGGATTATGGTCCAATTAAGGTTCCTATGGGCCAATAGCATCAATCCATGTGTAGAGAGGAGATAAATCCAATTTGTAAAAGAAGATACCCAAAAATGAGTAAATGCTCACATAAGATGAAGAGTTGAAAATGTACAAGGTTTATTAGTAAAAAAATATGAGCAATATTAAAAATATGAGATATTTTGGGTATCCAAAAATGAGTAAATGCTCACATAAGATGAAGAGTTGAAAATGTACAAGATTTATTAGTAAAAAACTATGAGCAATATTAAAAATATGAGATATTTGGATATAATGATTCCATTTTGACACATATGTAAGGAAGGGGAGTTCTTTAAAGGAGGTGTATATTTCACATGCTTGAATGAGTTTTAAACTCATAAAAATTGAGATATTTCATCTCTCCTCTCTCCTCATTCAAGTCTAGTTCCAAAAAGTTAGCTTAACTAACCTAAAAATGGTCAAAAATTGACCAAACTGATTTGAAAAATTCTAGAATCAGTTTGTTTGGTTAGGAGCTCAATTTTTTCCTATAAATAGAAGCCTACCCCTTGTTGAAAAATATATAGTGTTTATGCATCGTTACTCTACTCCACCTAAGCCAAGAACTGTGAATTCATTAATAATTCACTAGTTTTTGGAGCTTCCCTCTTTCTTCAATCCCCATCGGTGGCTCCATCAACATACTTAACCAATTGATTGGTTGGGGGCCTCTACCGTGAACAAAGAATCAAGCAATTTGTAAGGTAATTAGTGAATTTTGATCATTTTCTATAATTTCTCAATGTTTCTCTCTTCTCAACCCCTCTCAAGCTTGAGAAGCTTAATTAGAATGGTTTTTGAACGTTATTGAAGTTAATTGATGAATGGTAGTGAAGAGTTACATAATTTGATGAATGCTATTGAAGTTAATTGATTAATGACAGTTAAAAATTACATAAATTTCTATTTATGCTTAATTCAAATGGTTTTTATGAAATTTCTCTCTCTCACTCAAGAAATGGTCATACTCATGACCCATTCTCAATCCAAATGAAGCTTTTCATAAAGCTTTTCCTTAATCCAAGATTAATCTATACTTGAGGTCAAATTAATAGCTTTTTTCTATGCTTTTTGTTTATGTATTTCATGAATATTAATGATTCAATCCATTATGGATTATTGATCCAATTAGGGATGATTCTAATTAATTCTTAATGATAAGCTTTATCCCTTAGAAAAAATTGAGATTTATCAGTCATAGCAGCGGAGCTATGGCAAAATTTTTATAAAAATTATGCATAAAAAAATTTCATTCAAAGCATGAAAAGAGGACTTCCTACCATATTCTAGGAATTATCATCCTAGATTAATTGAAGATATTCATAGAGAAATTGATTTTTATATTATGCATAATTGATTTTCATGCATAGAGGTATGCATAATAGATTATTATTTTAACATAAAAGTGTTACTTTTATCATAATTAGATTTCATGCATAGAGGTATGCATAAAAGATTATTATTTTAATGTAAAAGTGTTACTTTTAGCACAATTGAATTTCATGCATAGAAGTATGCATAAGAGTTGATTATTTTATTATAAAAGTGTTACTTTTATCACAATTGAATTTCATGCATAGAAGTGTGCATAAGAGTTGATTATTTTATTATAAAAGTGTTACTTTTATCATATTTGAATTTCATGCATAAAAGTATGCATAAAAGTTGATTATTTTATTATAAAAGTGTTACTTTTATCATATTTGGATTTCATGCATAGATGTACGCATAAAAGATGATTATTTTATTGTAAAAGTGTTACTTTTATCATAATTGGATTTCATGCATAGAGGTATGCATAAAAGTTGATTATTTTATTATAAAAGTGTGACTTTTATTATATTTGAATTTCATGCATAAAGGTATGCATAAAAGTTGATTATTTTATTTTAAAAGTGTGACTTTTATTATATTTGGATTTCATGCATAGAGATATGCATAAAAGATATTCTTTTATACTAAAAGTGTGATTTCATGCATAGAGGTATGCATAAAAGATATTCTTTTATACTAAAAGTGTGATTTTCATCATAAATGGATTTTATGCATAACTTAGATGAATAAGAGAAATTCTTTTATTCTAAAAGTGTAATTCCTACCAAATTGAATTTATGCATAAGAAGATGTATAAAAGATTGATTTTTACTTCGAAAGTATTAATCTCCTTAAATAGAATTTATGCATAAATAAATGTGTAAAGAAATCTTATATCAAATATAAGAATTCTCTTGTATTCTATAAATAGATATGAGATGTGATAGGATGTGATAAGAGGTGTATAAGATGTGACAAGAGGTGATAAGATGCTTATGAAATAAGTTATAAGGTGATAAGATGAATTAAGATTTGATAAGATGTGTATGGGATGAGGTAAGAAGTGTATGTGATAGGATAAGATGTATATGGGTTGTGATAGGGCGAGAATGGATGTGATGTAAAAGATTAGATGTGAAGGCATATGGGGTTATATGAATGGGAATGTGGAAATGGATGTATGTATGTGGATGTGTGGATGTGGAGATGGGAGTGTGGATGTGTGGATGTGGAGATGGGAGTGTGGATGTATGAATGTGGAAAGGGATGTATGCATGAAGATGTTTATGAATAGATGTGAATGTGGATGTAGATGTGGCTGTATAGATGTGAATGTGGAATGTGGATGTGGATGTATGTATGTATGTGGATGTAGATGTGGATGTATAGATGTGAATAGGAAGGTGGATGTGGATGTATGTGAATGTGGATGTAGATGTGGATGTATAGATGTGAATGGGAAGGTGGATGTGGATGTATGTGAATGTGGATGTAGATGTGGATGTATAGATGTGAATGTGGATGTAGATGTGGCTGTATAGATGTGAATGTGGAATGTGGATGTGGATGTATGTATGTATGTGGATGTAGATGTGGATGTATAGATGTGAATGAAAATGTGGATGTGGATGTATGTATGTATGTGGATGTGGATGTATGAATGAGGACGTGATAGTAGATGTATGCATGTGGATGTGGATGTATGGATGTGGATCTGGATGTGTATGTATGAATGTGGATGTATAAATGAGGATGTGAAAATAGAGGTAAGCATGTAGATGTGGATGTATGGATGTGAATGTGGATGTGGATGTGTATGTATGAATGTGGATATGGGATGTGGATGTATAAATGTGGATGTATGAATGTGGATGTATGGATGTGAATGTGGATGTGGATGTGTATGTATGAATGTGGATATGGGATGTGGATGTATGAATGTGGATGTATTGATGTGGATGTATGGATGTGAATGTGGATGTGAATGTGGATGTATGGATGTGGATATGGATATATGGATGTGAATGTGGATGTGGATGTGGATGTGGATGTGGATGTATGGATGTGAATGTGGATGTGGATGTGGATGTATGGATGTGGATATGGATGTGAATATATGATATGTGATGTGAAGGAATCTAAAGTGAAGAGATGGAAAATGATGTGATTGGATGAGTACACATATAAATGGAATGTGGAATAAGTAATGTGGATTAATGAGGGATAATGTGGAAAAATGAGAGTTAATATAGAAATTGTATTTGTAAACTGTTTGTAAATGCTGTTTGTAAATGGCTGTTTTATGTCAAGAATGCTGGGGAAGCATTTTGACCGTCTTGTGATTAAGGTCGTGGAGACCTAACTGATAAAGTTGCAACTGCTGACGGAGAGTCAATGGAGGACATCTCACGTAGCAAGTCGACCGAGGTCTTGACCAGCCTCGGTTCGATTAAAATGGTGAGCTTCCGGTACGGTGGATGAGGGACCAAGGAAGCCGCCTATGAGTGAAGCACTAGGTCACCTATGAAGGATCCTAGAGGGTGCTGACCATACGGTGCTCGGGCTCTGGGTCGCCTAGGATACCCACGCGTGCATCGAGGAAGATATTGGAACAAGGAGTAAGAGTTGTTTTCTGAAACTGGGCATGGATCTGGTTGATTGACCTTGTTGGTCTTCAATGGATGAGTCCATGGCTCTTTTTATGGATCTGTTGGTTGATCTTGCTGATCTTCAACGAGAGTCCATCTTGATTTTTATAAGTGATTATATTGCCGAGTATTATGGGCTAGGAACTATTGAAAAGGCCCCTGATGAGTGGACAGGTGGTGAGCGTTCTAGTTGCCAATGATGCCATAGATACTCTGATGAAGGAATGATGGGAAATTATGAATCAACCGGATAAATTGGAAGATTGTGATCAGTGGTACTATGGTTTCATTAAAGGATTGTTTTAAAGTTAGCTGATGCTAAGAAAAAGGCAATTTCATATTGGGTGTGTAAGTGGTGTGGCTAGTTTTATGTTTGCATGAACTTCCGGCTAGGGGGCCTTGGAACTCTTTTCCTTGGTACCCGGGACAAAACCTAACCAAATTCCAAATTGGATCCCATCACTACAGTGGTTGGGCGGTTGGCTAACCCATGGGATTGGATGGGGTTAGGCTGGACTGATGGATCCATAAATCGAGACTCAACTTTTGTTATTACGATAGATAAAGTAAATCCCGAACAGTAATTGTTCTATGGATAGGAATCAACGACTGTGCCTCTTGAATGGGGAAAAAAGCGTTGATCCCAATGATCCAAGTGCAAGTTTCTTCCTTGATCCGACCAAATATCTTATAGATGCAATTGGATCAGTGTGATCACAAATGATCTTGACTACGTTAGAGTAAAAAAGTTATCCTGGTGGAATCGCCCGTGCTTTCCGGTAAATGAAGTTTTTTCGGGTTCGGTTTTGGAACAACCGCCGATGGATTAGTCTCTTATCCGGATATCCGTGGGTGAGGCCCCGAGTGTGGGACCCCTGTCCCGTGCGAGAAGTGCTACTTCTGCTGCTAGTACCCCGAATCCGTTGCTCAGTGGGAACAGGGATCTCACACAACTGCTCAGGGGTGGGAGTATAGCCAAAGATGCCCTCTACCTCCCTAGCAAACCATCGTTAAAACTTGATGAGAGCCTCAGCCTGTGGGTCTGTGGGACAAGAGAACGAGGACCCAGGCCATATCTATACAAAAAAAGAAAAAAATTATGAAATGAAGACTTCTTGGCTCTTTAAGTCAGTTGACCCGAGGAATCATCTCATTAAGAAAGCATGTAAGCGTTATGCAAACCCGGAATCATCTCATTCTTGGCACTATGCGTTATGCAAGCCTTATGCAAGCCATTACGCAAGCCTTGCATAAAGCATTATGCATTAGGCCTTATGCATAAAGCTTATGCATAAGGCCTTAAGCATGAGGCCTTATGCATAAAGCACTATGCATAAGGCCTTAAGCATGAGGCCTTATGCATAAAGTACTATGCATAAAGCATAAAGCATAAAGCATGAGGCCTTATGCATAGTTTTATGCATGAGGCCTTATGCATAAAGCTATACATGAGGCCTTATGCATAAAGCTTTTGCATGAGGCCTTAAGCGCATAAAGCATAAAGCTTATGCATGAGCATTATACATAAAGCTTATGGGGGTAAACCTACAAAACAAATCCCCAGCACCCAAGGGTGCAATAATAATAGAGGAAAGAGAAGAAAGATATGAAATCACTTACCTCCTTTTCGTGATGTTGAAAGAGAGGATCAGAGGACCTACAAAACCAACAAAAGGGTGAGCAAAAGATTAGTAATGCATACATACAAACCAAGAAAATATTAAAAAGATTAGTAATTCATACATACAAAAGATTAGTAATATTAAAAAAATATAAGCTTATGCATAAGGCATAAAGCTTAAATATAAGGCCTTAAGCATAAGGCCTTAAGAATAAAGCATAAAGCTTATGCATAAGGCTTATGCATAAAGATTAAAGCATAAGGCATAAAGCTTATGCATAAAGCTTAAATCATAAGGCTTATGCATGGGCTTAAAGCATAAGGCTTCTGCATAAGGCTTATGCATAAGGCATAAAGCTTAAGCATAAGGCCTTAAGCATAAAGCATAAAGCATAAAGCTTATGCATAAGTCTTGAGAGAGGGTTGGAAGCTTGAGAGGGTGAGAGAGGATTAGAAATAGGGCGGGATGCTTTTTGGAAGAACTGTGTTTTGTCAAACTACTGGCAAAACACTCTCGGGTTAAATTTTTGATCTTTTTTGCCACAGTGCGCATCTATTTTTGTGTTTGTACATGAGTCCCTTCGTGTTCAAAATCGAGATCGTTGCTTGCAACAAAAAATAAAATGTATGTGTGATCGTTGTCGACGATGTATGTGTTGACAACGTAGCATTACGATGAATCACATTTCAATGTATAGAAAATGGGAACCGACGGGGTCAATGGTAAGTATACTTTGCTTATATTGTAAGAATTTAATTAAGAATTAGTATTCAATGGAGACTCACATTGAAATACTTGTTTGTAGGATAATGCTCTGCACCCTTCTATGTTAACTCATAGGCAGCGTCAAGAGGCCAAGCGTTGCAGAGAAATGGTAGAGGCTTCACAAAACATAGCACTGTCGGAGGATTGGAAAGATGGAGATACAAGCCCACCACCCTTTCCTCATGAGATGGTGGAGGAAGAGGTTTTAGAAGATATGGTACGTGCTCTATTTGCCAATGAGCATAGTGAAAATGAAAAAGCCATGGAAAATGATTACCTTTATAACGCATCTTCAACCCCATTTTTTGCTCTCGAGTTGCTCAACTTGCAAACACTCTATGTATGGAGCAATGTAAGTTTGAATGCACATCTCAAGTGAGTTTTCTACTTTCATAAATTATCTACTTCCATTATAGATATATAATAAGAAGTTATTTTTTATATTAATGTATTTGATTGTTTTGTCGATAGGCTTTTGTCGAATGCTTCCAAAGGAGAATAAATTGCCAACTCAAGAGACCAAGCAAGGCGCTTTGTGACATCTCTTGGAGGCTTGGATTATACTCGCATGCATGCATGTATCAATGATTGTGCTCAAGAGTGTCCTATTTGTGTGAGTCAAGATATCGAGAGAACCTTAAAGGTCTACATGTGCTGCGTAAGGTGTTGTGACATTTTTCCATCATTCCTTGTATCCAGCACGTGTTCAAGTGCAAATCTACTGTAGAGCTCACGTCATGGCATTCCTCTCATCGATCTAATGATGGAAAGATGAGAATTTCTGCATACACTCCTGCATGGAAGCACATCAAGGAAATGTGGCCAAGCTTCAAGGAAGAGCCTAGACATTTGAGACTTGGATTGGGTATGGATGGTGATATGAGAATCATCATCGATTTCTCCCTCATCATCATCCCAAATTTGTTTGTTCTTAGATGGGAGTCTCTCCACATCCACCAAGCATGGGAGATTGGAAGGCATTATGGAATGGAGTGGAAAGTCCTCCTCCCCTTGACATGAATAGGTAATATATCATTGACAGAGAATTCCAATACAAGCTTTGGATAAAAAGATAATCCTCTTACTAGTTGTTGTTATTTGATAAGGTACTCTATCTTCTTTTGCCTACCATATTAGACGAGCCTCAAAATCAGCCATCTTCTTGATCCAATGCACATCCTCAAGAATGTCGCCTCTAACATTTGGAAGCACTTGAGAGGAACACGGGACTCCTTGCTTGTAAGAGAGGATCTACAAAGCATAGAGAGGATGCAAAGAGCTTGGCCACAAGAGGGACCAAAGGGGAAGACAATTCTACCTCGAGCACCTTGGATATTGACAAAGAAGGAGGAGAAGTTGGTGAAAGATGCCATTACCACATTTCGTACTCCAATGGGGTGCATGAGGTGTTTAAAAGGTGCCTTCACAAAGACAAAGAAGAGAGGTGTTGAGCAATTATATGGCTTGAAGTCCCATGATTAGCACAAGATGCTTCAAGTAAGTGAAACATTGAAGTTGTTTGTATTTAACCTGTTTAATCATGATGTATCTAATCATGGTGTATAAATGTTTATAGTTCATTCTTCCTATAATCATTTCCAATTGTGCATCCCACGAAGTGGGAGAGACAATTTATAAGATGGGGGGGCTTGTGAGGTTTGTACCCCAAACCCTCATAGCCAATTTTCTACACGCGTTTTTCTCAAAATGATTTGTTTATTGCTTCACATTGTAGATATGTGAGCTCTAAGGAAATCGATCCATGTACACTTGACTATGCAAGGGTCATGGCGGTGGAGGTAGTTTGTTTGGTGGAGGAGACGTTCCCACGATTAATTCTCACGAGACAACTACATGTTATGGTTTTTTTAATTGATCAGAGTGCCATATGTGGCACTGTGCATGCTTGATGGATGTTCTTTCTTGAGTATTTCATGAAGACCTTGAAGGATGTTGTAAGGCAAAAGGCAAAGCCAGAAGGTAGTATGGCTGAGGGTTTGTTGGTACAAGAATCACTTGATTATATCTCAGAATACCTTGCCGAAAAGGATCCCTCTCCCTAGCCTATGGAGCAAATGAAGAAGACTTAATGATGACCTCTCATGTTCCTCTCAAGGAAAGGGAAATACCAAAGTCATGGATACACAGATGCATAGTAAGCTTAATACCTTTTGTGTGCTTAATAGTGATGTGATGAGAAGATGGGTGGAAAAGTATGAGGATGAAAAGGCAAGAAGACAAAGTGAAAGGTCGACATTCCGTAAGCGCCATGGACATAGTGTGCCATACCCCAAGCACCTACGATCACTTCCCATGGATCTTGATGTAGATTGGCTGTAAGATTCCTCCCTCTGGCTTTTGAGGTGTGCAAGTGTAAGAACCTCCCCTTTTGAGGTGTGCAGGTGTAAGAACCTCCCCTTCTGATCTTATAAATTATTCCCCTCTCTGAAATAAAAGAAAGATCCTGTTGTACCCCATTTTGGCCTAGAGAGAGAAAATGTCTAGAGAGAGGTAATTCAAAATTGAGATATTTCATCTCTCCTCTCTTCTAATTCAAGTCTAGTTCCAAAAAGTAAGCTAAACTAACCTAAAAATGGTCAAAAATTGACCAAATTGATCTTGAAAATTCTAGAATCAGTTTGCTTGGTTAGAAGCTCACTTTTTCCTTTAAATAGAAGCCTCCCCCTTTGTTGAAGCTTAATAGTGTTTTATACACTGTTACTCTGCTCCACCCCAGAGCCAAGGACTATGAATTTCTTAATAATTCATTAGTTTTTGACCTTTTCCTCTTCTAAAGAATTGGTGGCCACTCTTGTTGCAAACAAGAGTAGATCCCTCAAACCATCAAGCCAAAGGAAAGCTCTCAAAAATTTATGTAAGTTAGAAATCTTACTTTTTCTTTATTCTTTTAATGGTTTTCTATTTTTTGTTATCTTTAAAACGATAATCTAATGCTATGCCTTGCTGGAAAGGCTTTCCCCCTCTCTCATTCTTAAATTCAGCCCTTCTTTATCCTAGATAAGTAATCTAATTGTAGGAATTAAATTTCACTTTTCTCTTTTAAAAGTGAAATTTGATTAGTTTAGAGTGGTTAAAACCATTTGGGGATAATTTTAAGATAGAAAAATTTGAAAAATGGTTAGCCATACAAAGGAGGTTATGGAAACATTTTCTAAAAATTGGTGAAGTAAGTTTTATCTTTTATTATTCAAAAAGAGTAATCCCTACCAATTGTGTATCCTAAAAGTGTTATTTTGATTTTATGCATAAATAGATGCATAAAGAAATTTATTTTTATTTCAAAAGAGTTATTCTCATCAATTTTGATTTTATGCGTAGAAAGGTGCATAAAGAAATTTATTTTTATTTCAAAAGAGTTATTCTCATAAATTTTAATTTTATGCATAGAAAGGTACATAAAGAAGTTTATTTTTATTCCAAAAGAGTTTTTCTCATAAATTTTTATGCATAGAAAGGTGCATAAAGAAATTTATTTTTATTTCAAAAGATTTATTCTCATCAATTTTGCTTTTATGCATAGAAAGGTGCATAAAGAATTTATTTTTATTTCAAAAGAGTTATTCTCATCAATTTTGATTTTATGCATAGAAAGGTGCATAAAGAAATTTTTTTAATTTCAAAAGAGTTATTCTCATCAATTTTGATTCTATGCATAGAAAGGTGCATAAAGAATTTATTTTTATTGCAAAAGAGTTATTCTCATCAAATTTGATTTTATGCATAGAAAGGTGCATAAAGAAATTTATTTTTATTTCAAAAGAGTTATTCTCATCAATTTTGATTTTATGCATAAATAGGTGCATAAAGAATTTATTTTTATTTCAAAAGAGTTATTCTGATCAATTTTGATTTTATGCATAGAAAGGTGCATAAAGAAATTTATTTTTATTTCAAAAGAGTAATTCTCATCAATTTTGATTTTATGCATAGAAAGGTGCGTAAAGAATTTATTTTTATTTCAAAAGAGTAATTCTCATCAAATATGATTTTATGTATAAAAAGGTGCATAAAGAATTTTTTTTTTTCAAAAGAGTTATTCTCATCAATTTTGATTTTATGCATAGAATGATGCATAAAGATATGCATAAAAATCATTTATGAAATGAAAATCACACTTTTATAATCAAAATAACAATTTCAATATGCTTCCTTCTAGAAATGCATAGAATTTAATTCTAAAGAAAGTAACACTTTTTTTAATAAAATATTTTTAGTATGCATTTTTCTATACCTAGGATGAAAAGTAACACTTTAAGAATACATATACGATGGGAATTACTCTTTTTGAATAAAAAAAAGTAAAACTTATTTTACACAATTTTAGAAAATTTCACCATAACCTCCTTTGTATGGCTGACCATTTTTCAATTTTTAACTCTCTAAAATTAATTAGAATTTCACCAAGAGTATTTAAATCATTCTAATGTAAACATTTTCTACTTATTTAAGAGAAACATTATGAAAAACTTGATTTTATCCATTAATCATTCATCTAGGATAAAGAATGGTTGGATTTACTAAAGAAGAGAGGGGAATGCCTTTTTTTAATGAGGCATAACATCATATTCATTTTAGAGAAGACAAAAATCATAAAAACCATAAAATGAACAGAAAAAAGAGAGAATTTCCAACTTACGAAGGAATTTGAGAGCTTTCCTTTGGCTTGATGGTTTGAGGGGAATGCTTGGTGATATGCTTCAATAGTTCTACTCCCCCGGGTTAACTCTAAGAATTCGTTCATCTTTGTTTCTAAAAAGCCGGGAGGACAGAACCTCCTCGTTAGGTAAATTTTGAGATCAGTCGAGGTTTGGGTATTTCGGTCGGGACGGTTTATCTCGCAGTGGTTTCTCCATGCCACTCTAGCTGTCTCTACTATCTTCAGCCTTGCAAGAGCCATTTTTCTCTTCTCATTGTACCCGGTGACATCGAAGTATTCTTCCATCGATTCGATCCACTTCTCCACAGCCTCGCCCAAGTTTTCCCCTTCACCCTTGAAAGGTCCAAGGTCGAGCTCTTCTTCATCGAGTTGGGGGTTAACTTTTCTACCACGGCGACCTCGATCCATGTTCCTATCAATACGAAAATTCTTGTTAAGTCTCATTATTTATGATTCAATCCGATTTTTGATTCAACTGATTCTGGGGTTCTCTAAATAGGTCGGCTCCCCATAGAATCAAGGGATAAAGATACTCATATAGAACGCATTATCAGTTAACAATTCATTCAGAATATCTCATTCATATCTTTAACACAATAATGGTCCATCAGACTAATTTTTCCATCTGAACAGTCCTCCATGGGGATTTCAATTTTTCAGATTTTTAATTTATCATCCCTTAACTTGATCCACTGATCAAAAGTTAATAGTAGTAATCTACCAGCACAATCCACTAATCTCATAGTGATTTACTGAAGTCATTAACGTCATCCCAGTTATGAACATCATCACAGGGACTCGTCCCTTTCATCCTCATTGCAGTTTCGCTTAGCTTATTACATTTCAACCAAATTTCAGGGATCATCATTTTTCAATCAGAATCCAAATCAACTCATCAGTTCTCAACCAGAATTTAAAAATCATATCAACCACATTCGAATTTATCATCTGGATAGCATTAATGCTTATAATTTTAAGTCTTAGATTTACTTGTATATACTGCCAGTATATACGTAAAGAGCTGCAGTTATATCCTCGGTATATACAGGTAGTCATGGTTCTTGGATTTATAAGGTAAATACCATCATGTTTAGGCCTCAAGCAAGTCAGGGATTCCATACAATTGCGGTACCAATTTATGAATTTCGATTTGAATATCAAATTGTATGAATTTTATCACACAATTTCAACCTTTTTGTGCTTCTTGAAATTTTTTTGACAAATTTGGCTTCTCGGTTGATACTCATTAGCCAAATAGCTCTGATACCAACTGTGAGATCCCTATCCCCACCGCGCACAAATTCAGGGGTGCTAGCAGCAGAAGTAGCACTTCTTGCGTGGGGCAGGGTCCCACACTCGGGGCCTTGTCCACGGATATTCGGACAAGAGACTAATCCATCGGTTTTTCCAAAACCAAACCCGGAAAAACTTCCTTTGCCCGGAAAGCACGGGCGATTCCACCAGGATAACTTTTCCCTAACGTAGTCAAAAGCCTTAACTAATTGAGCTCATCTAACCGAACCCATAAGTCCCATAGTCAGATTAGGGAAAAGACTGTACTTGGATCATAGAGACCAATGCTTTTTTCCTCATTGAGAGGCACAACCGTTGATTCTTTTCCATAGAACATTTTTGTCTGGAATTTACTTCATCTATCGAACTAAACAGAAATTAAGTCTCGATTTACGGATCCATCAGTCCAGCCTAACCCCATCCAGTCCCATGGATTAGCTAACCACCCAACCACTGTAGTGATGGGATCTAGTTAGGAATTTGGTTAGGTTTTGTCCCGGTGGGTACCAGGGAAAAGAGTTCCCAGGCCCCCTAGCCGGATGTTCATGCAAACATAAAACTAGTCACACCACTTACACACCCGATATGAAATTGCCTTTTTTCTCAGCATCATCTATCTTTAAAACAATACTTTAATGAAACCATTGTGTCACTGATCACAATCCTCAAAATCTCTGGTTGAATCCTTATTTCCAATCATTCCTTCATCGGTGTACTTATGGCATCATTGGCAACCAGAACGCTCACCACCTGTTCACTCAGGGGCCTTTTTCGATAGTTCCTAGCTCATAGTAACCGGCAATATATTCACATAACAAAATGGAATCTCCATGGAAGATCATCAAGATCAACCAAGAGATCCATATAAAAGAGTCATGGACTCATCCGTTGAGGACCAGCAAGGTCAATCAACCAGATCCACACCCGAATTCAAAAACAACTCTTACTCCTTATTCCAATATCTTCCCCGACGTACTTGTGGGTATCTTCAGCGACCCAGAGCCCAAGCACCGTATGGTCTTAGCACCCTCTAGGATCCTTCGCAGGTCACCTACTAGCGCTTCACTCATAGGCCGCTTCCTTGGTCCCTCATCCACTGTACCGGAAGCTCACCATTTTAATCAAACCGAGGCTAGTCAAGACCTTGGCCGACCTTGCTACGCGAGACGTCCTCCATTGACTCTTCGTCTAACAGTTGCAACTTTAACAGATAGATCTCCATGACCTCATTCACAAGACGGTCAAAATACTACCCCAGCATTCTTCACATAAAACAGTCATTTAATAAACAGATTTCACATACAATTACAGTCCCAACCATCTTTTCTCAATCACTCCACATCCTTAGATATCAGCCATACAAAGGAGGTTATTGCAAAATTTTCTAAAATTGTGTAAAATAAGTTTTACTTTTTTTTATTCAAAAAGAGTAATTCCCATCGTATATGTATTCTTGAAGTGTTACTTTTCATTCTAGGTATAGAAAAATGCATACTAAAAATATTTTATTAAAAAAAGTGTTACTTTCTTTAGAATTAAATTCTATGCATAGAAGGAAGCATATTGAAATTGTTATTTTGATTATAAAAGTGTGATTTTTATCATAAATGATTTTTATGCATAAAAGAAATTCTTTTATATTAACAGAGTGATTTTTATCATAAATGATTTGTATGCATAAACATATGCATAAAAGATATTTTTTTATATTAAAAGTGTGATTTTCATCATAAATGATTTTTATAAATCATTTATGATTTTCATCATAAATGATTTTTATGCATAAATGGATGCATAAAAGAAATTCTTTTATATTAAAAGAGTGATTTTCATCATAAATGATTTGTATGCATAAACATATCATGCATAAGAGATAATTTTTATATTAAAAGTGTGATTTTCATCATAAATGATTTGTATGCATAAATGGATGCATAAAAGAAATTCTTTTATATTAAAAGAGTGATTTTCATCATAAATGATTTGTATGCATAAACATATGCATAAAAGATTTTTTTATATTAAAAGTATGATTTTCATCATAAATGGATTTTATGCATAAATTAGATGCATAAGAGAAATTCTTTTATTCTAAAAGTGTAATTCCTACTAAATTGGATTTATGCATGGAAAGATGCATAAAGAATTTATTTTAATCTTATAGGAAGATGCATAAAGAATTTATTTTGATCTTTCAAAAGTGTCATTCTCATTTAAAATAAATTTATGCATAGGAAGATGCATAAAAGATTGATTTTTATTTCGAAAGTGTTATTCTCCTTAAAATGGAATTTATGCATAAATAGATGCGTAAGGAAATCTTATATCAAAAATAAGAATTCTCTTGTATTCTATAAATAGATATGATGATGTGAAATGAATTAGATAGATGAAAATGAACGAAGAATGGATGTAGATGTATGTATGTGAAAATTCGAATGGATGTAGATATATGTATGTGAAAGATGGATACAGATGTATGCATGTGAAGGATGTATGTGAAAGAAAAGATGTATGTGTATGTGATAAGTATGGATGTGGATGTATGTGAAAGAATATATGTGGATGTGAATGTGATGGATACGAACGAGATTAGAGGCGATGAGATGTGAGGTGAATTGGGATGTGAATGAACAATAAGGAACGTGAATGAATGTGTTAGCATGTGAATCGAGATGTGAATGAATGAAATGTGATGTGAAGTGGATGTGATAAGATGAAATGTGATGTGAAGTGGATGTGATAAGATGCAATGTAAACTGAATATATGTTAATGTATAAAAAGTGATGAGATGTATGGGTAGATGCAAGTGGATGAGATCTGATGAGGATAAATGAATAAATAAGTGATGAAATAGAAAAAGATGTGATTATATAAAAATGGAGAATGCTTATGAAATGAATGTGGATTGATGTAGATGAATGTATGAATAATGTGGATTGACATGTGGTTTGATGTAGATGAATGTATGAATAATGTGGATTGACATGTGGTTTGATGTAGATTAAAGTATGAATAATGTGGTTTGATGTGGATGAATGTATGGATGATGTGGTTTAATGTGGATGAATGTATGGATGATGTGGTTTGATGTGGATGGATGTATAGATAATGTGGTTTGATGTGGATGGATGTATGGATGATGTGGGTTGATGTGGATGGATGTATGGATGATGTGGTTTGATGTGGATGCATGTATGGATGATGTGGTTTGATATGGATGGATGTATGGATGATGTGGGTTGATGTGAATGGATGTATGGATGATGTGGATTGATGTGAATGAATGTATGGTGAATGTAGCCTTCCAAGCACTTGAAATTACAGCAGATCCGGGCTCAAGCACGCAAAATATATGCGTGGAGCTTTGCTCCTAGCCATAAAAACTGCAAGAAGCTCTCAAGAAACACACATATACACACACACCATCTATTCTCTCATCTCTCTCTCTAGGAAAACACCATAGCCATATACCCACACAATGAAAAGCTACCTAGTGTAGAGCACACAGAAGATAGACAAGACAATCATCCTCACCATCCTCTTCTCCTTCCTCCATAGCTAGGAAATATTCAAGAACAAGGAAGAGACAAGAGAGAGGCAAGAGTTGTGCTCAAACCAAGAGAGTTAGAAAGGAACGTGAAAGAGGTTGATAAAGGAAGAGAGAGACTCTAACTTCCTCAACCACCCACATCCCACGACCCTTCTTTTCCTCTTTTCTTTATTTGATTCCAAATATTCAAAAGTACATAATGTTTGAACTTTAGGCTTGCTTCATTTTGTGAATACATGGCTTGGACCTTACAAAATACTTAAGAGAGAGTTTTCATGTTGTGGCTTTACAAATGCGGACCCGCTAGTACGCCAAGCATTTACATTAAAAAGGAGTACAAAAGATAAGTACAATTTAGGCATGAATTCCATGAAAGTGTGACTTTTGTCGATGAAGAACCTCCAAACATCACCATAATGCGCCAAAATTGGCACCAAAATCCGGGGTTGTCATTTCTCCTCCACTCAACTGTGAGCGTCCTCGCGAACAAATGTTGATGAAAAACCTCCCATTAACGCATACTTTTAGCTCCTTCACACATCTTCCACACAACTCCCGTGTTCAAGAAACACCCACACTAACTTACACACTCATCACACTCACTTAGTCACTCATCTCTAAACTTACACACTAACACCGCCTCACTCAAATGACATAGGATAAGGATGTACAACATCAACCCTTTGCTCAAAATAACACTCACCCGCCCTCATGGAAACAAAATGGAAACCCCTTCTTTTGACCCCAAATGAAACCCCATCCAAATTTTTTCACTATGCTCGCCCACACAAAACATTTAGTAATCAAGCCCTCCACCCGGCACATCCTAGCTATGGTGCAGAAAATTTCTCCGGCGTAAGGATTATTTTTAGTACCAAAGCCCATATTGATAAAATGTGTGTGTGTGTTTCATTGCCTTGGTGCGAATGATCCCTTAGAATTAGGTGATGATATTTTAATAAAAGATAAAAATGAACTTAAAGAATTGAAACCCTGCAACAATATGACGTGGAGCGAGCACATAGAATGATGTGTAGAGAGCGACAACTTTCTGTCCAACGCCGTAACTGCACCCTCAACTATTCCTTCTACATCGACTTGCTCTTTCCTCTCTGCCATTTGCTGGAGCAACATTCGAGTTTTTCTCTGCACTTCTTGCAACCAAGCTTGCACCAGGTTCTTCCACAGGGTAGCATCGATTTTATGGCCTACCTTTGAGCACACATGGGCATGCTTTTGCCCTTCTATTGCAGCTTCCATGATTAGATCGGTCCCGGCCAGTGCACCAAGAATGCCTCCACTCCTCGTAGCTTCCATGGCTAGCGACTCCCGGCGAACGCACCAAATGAATGTAGCCTTCCAAGCACTTGAAATTACAGCAGATCCGGGCTCAAGCACGCAAAATATATGCGTGGAGCTTTGCTCCTAGCTATAAAAACTGCAAGAAGCTCTCAAGAAACACACATATACACACACACCATCTATTCTCTCATCTCTCTCTCTAGGAAAACACCATAGCCATATACCCACACAATGAAAAGCTACCTAGTGTAGAGCACACAGAAGATAGACAAGACAATCATCCTCACCATCCTCTTCTCCTTCCTCCATAGCTAGGAAATATTCAAGAACAAGGAAGAGACAAGAGAGAGGCAAGAGTTGTGCTCAAACCAAGAGAGTTAGAAAGGAACGTGAAAGAGGTTGATAAAGGAAGAGAGAGACTCTAACTTCCTCAACCACCCACATCCCACGACCCTTCTTTTCCTCTTTTCTTTATTTGATTCCAAATATTCAAAAGTACATAATGTTTGAACTTTAGGCTTGCTTCATTTTGTGAATACATGGCTTGGACCTTACAAAATACTTAAGAGAGAGTTTTCATGCTGTGGCTTTACAAATGCGGACCCGCTAGTACGCCAAGCATTTACATTAAAAAGGAGTACAAAAGATAAGTACAATTTAGGCATGAATTCCATGAAAGTGTGACTTTTGTCGATGAAGAACCTCCAAACATCACCATAATGCGCCAAAATTGGCACCAAAATCCGGGGTTGTCATATGGATGATGTGGATTGATGTGGATGATGTGGACTGATGTGTGGATGATGTGGATTGACATGTGGATGATGTGATTGGATGTGAATTGATGTGGGAATGATGTGATGTGATAGGGATCAATGAAGTAAAATTGTGGTAAGATGAGAAAAGATGGGAACTGAGCATTTTTCAATTTTTAACTCTCTAAAATTAATTAGAATTTCACCAAGAGTATTTAAATCATTCTAATGTAAACATTTTCTACTTACTTAAGAGAAACATTATGAAAAACTTGATTTTATCCATTAATCATTCATCTAGGATAAAGAATGGTTGGATTTACTAAAGAAGAGAGGGGAATGCCTTTTTTCAATGAGGCATAACATCATATTCATTTTAGAGAAGACAAAAATCATAAAAACCATAAAATGAACAGAAAAAAGAGAGAATTTTCAACTTACGAAGGAATTTGAGAGCTTTCCTTTGGCTTGATGGTTTGAGGGATCTACTCTTATTTGAAACAAGAGTGGCCACCAATCTTTAGAAGAGGGAAGGTCAAAAACTAATGAATTATGAGTAAATTCACAGTTTTTTGGCTCTTTGGGAGAAGCACGGTAACAGTGCAAAAAACACTATTAAGATTCAACAAAGGGAGAGGCTTCTATTTATAGGAAAAAATGAGCCTCTAACCAAGCAAACTGATTCTAGAATTTTCCAGATCAGTTTGGTCAATTTTTGACCATTTTTAGGTTAGTTTAGCTCACTTTTGGATCTAGTTGAAACAGGAGAGAGGAGAGATAAAAATATCTCATTATTTGGGAGTTTAAAACTCTCCCACACATGTGAAAGACGTGCCTCCTTCATGAGGGGAATTCCCCCATACTGAGGTGTCAAAAATGCATCATTTCTTCTAAATATCTCTCTTTTTTAACTATTAACCTTGTCCTTAGTCAACTCTTCATCTTATGTGAGTATTTACTCATTTTTGGGGGGATTTTCTTTATTTCTTCCATTTATCTCCTCCACACATTTGGATGAATCTGATTGGCCCCTCAAACCTTAATTTAAAATTTTTAAAAAATCTGGAACCCCAGGATAAGGCCTTTTGAACAGATTATAATTTATTTCGAATGCACCTTCTTTTTGAACTTCTGTTTTGGGGGAACTTATTTAAATACAAAGAGATATTTTTCCATCCAAAAATATACAAAATCTGAATAACCTCTCTCTAGAACATTTTCTCTCTCTAGGCCAAAACAGGTAGAAACAAGATCTTTTATATTTCTGAAGAGGGATTTGACTACAGGGGAAGATACTAGACATCCTGAGAGGCTGGGAAGGAATCTTACAGTGGGTTTCATAAGGCCACCTTGCATTTTGGTGGAATCCATGAAGTTACTGCATTGACAATTACTCATGTATGGTGGTATAGGAGGATTGCAGTTAGGACAGAGGAGAAAGAAGCCAAAGCCAATATAACACATTGAATTCACGAGGCTTAATGTTTTGGATATTGAAAAAATGATTCTTCAATAAAATTCACAATTATAAATTAGTGACTTGAATAAAATTTTGATTGGTTTCAATTTATATTTCACTATGTTCACCACCTCCCATGGATACTTTCAAACTTTTGAAACTTTCAGACATTAAAAACATGGATATAATAATACATCTAAATAAAAAAGGCCCTCCTCATACTCCATGATCCATGATCAACAGCTTTACTTTAGAAGTGTCATTGTATTACATTAGAAAACCAATTTTTTACAAGATATGGGAGTCTACTACTACTCCTAATCCTGCCGATTAGCATCCTCTGGTGCGTGAATCTTTGCCCTCTTTGAAGATAGCTCATCTTGCAATTGTAAAACTAGTGGAACTCTCGGTATTTTCAATGTGATAAGCTCCCTTTTGTCATATTTAGCATCGTGGGAACCTTGATCCCACATGTTAATCCATATGTGATATAGACTAAGTAATATTCTCCTTAGAGCATACAATCTGGGGCCCTACTCTAAGATTCATACCGCTAAGTGCTTCTCTAGAAGCATAACTTCGTCTACATTCCACCTGATGGGGTATCCCCCAAGATATCAAGATAATGTCTTGATTGCAAAAAATGTTGATTGATGACTCAGAATCCTAGATGGATGAAGACTCCTCTTCCCTTCCCAATTATGAGATATTGAGTGTTTGGTGAAGAACTTGAAATTCCTCTTGGGAAGTTTGGCTTCATAGTGTGAAGAGAATCCTTGTACATCATTGATAATGTCTGAGCAGGAGTATGGAACTCACTGACCTTGACATTTGAATCCAATAGAAGATACTTATCCACACCTGAATTTTTTGTGGACCTTTTATGAGGAGGGCCAACTAGTACACGATTGGGCCACGGATCCATTTACCTATGGAAGGATTCATAAGTCCTAAAAGTAGATGTACGAACATAAAAGATGCATCCCACCGATGGAGCATTTGGAAATGATTTTGAAACCACTAAAATAACAACCTAGGTAACAAGTATGTGAAACCCATGAACAACTAGAAGTGTCACAAGAAGAGAACACCTTGTATGCTCCTCCTTTAAATGATAATTTGTGGGAGTTGGGGATGCATGTACTAGACCCACAATATATGTCATGGGAAAGTCCGGAACAGAGTTTGTGGAACTAGATTGGAAAGATGAAACGTCAATCACCCATGCAGTGCACATGCTGAGACCATCTATGATGGGATGAGTCATGGGAAGCTCTTAGAGTGGAAGAGAAAAATTTTGAACTTGATTGCAAGAAAGAACATTTGAATTTACCCACAAGGTTAGATTTTGGCAAATATGGATGAAGAAAAGTGCTATTGTGCTAACTAAAGTGATATCATTAACAACTTTAAAGAAGCTATGACCAATGTTTACAAGTACATGGTCGAAGCATGAACATCAAGTAGCATAACACATTATATGGTAAGATTCCCAATTTTGTATGTTCCTATGTTGTTTAGTGATTCTGATTGAAAATAACCAATGTGCATATGCTATTGTCATTTTTATTCGAGCACATTTTGGAAGCTCATGGTCCCTACTTTGCAAATCAGGGAAGCTTAGCTATCTAGTCTAGCCAAGGCATCGAGCACTCAAATTGGCAAACTTGTTGTGGGTTTCATAAGGCCACCTTGCATGTCAGTGGAATCCATGAAGTTAGTGCATTGACACAATTACTCATGTGGTGGTATAGTAGGATTCCAGTTAGGACAGAGGAGAAAAAAGCCAAAGCCAATATAACACATTGAATTCATGAGGCTTAATACTTTGGATATTGAAAAAACGATTCTTCAATAAAATTCACAATTATAAATTAGTGACTTGAATAAAATTTTAATTGGTTTTAATTTATGTTTCACTATATTCATCACCTCCCATGGATACTTTCAAACTTTGAAACTTTCAGACATTAAAAACATGGATATAATAATAGATCTAAATCAAAAAGGCCCTCCTCATACTCCATGATCCATGATCAATAGCTTTACTTTAGAAGTGTCATTGTATTACATTAGAAAACCAAATTTTTACAAGATATGGGAGTCTACTACTGCTCCTGATCCTGCCCATTAGCATCCTCTGGTGCATGAATCTTTGCCCTCTTTGAGGATAGCTTGGCATCATCTTGTAATTCTAAAACTAGTGGAACTCTTGGTATTTTGAATTTGAGAAGCTCCCTTTTGTCATATTCACTTAGCATCTTGGGATCCCTGATCCCACATGTTAATCCATATGTGATATAGGCTAAGTAATATTCTCCTTAGAGCATACAATCTGGGGCCCTACTTGAAGATTCGTACCGCTAATTGCTTCTCTAGAAGTATAACTTTGTCTGCATTCCACCTGATGGGGTATCCCCCAAGATATCAAGATAATGTCTTGATTGCAAAAAATGTTTATCCTTTTAAAACTTTTTGTGGAATATTATGAATTGTGGGGCCGATTAATGTACTCTCCCAGTGTTGAGTCCTCCCACTCATGATAGGCTCATGCGCACATAAGAAAATCATCCTCATACACCACCAACTACAAAACAAAGATGTCTATAAGCCAACAAAACAAATGCAATATGAAGCTTTATCATGATATTCAAAATTATTATAATCATACCTTCTGATTCTCATCATTAGCAAGTAAATCATTTGTCCATATGTTGATTGATGACTCAGAATCCTAGATGGATGAAGACTCCTCTTCCTTTCCCAATTATGAGATATTGAGTGTTTGGTAAAGATCTTTAAATTCGTCTTCATTGGGAAGGTTGGCTTCATAGTGTGAAGAGCATCCTTGTACATCATTGATAATGTCTGAGCAGGAGTATGGAATTCACTGACCTTGACATTTGAATTCAGTAGAAGATACTTATCCACACCTGGATTGATGAAATCATCTTCTTCATGATTCTAAGCTATGAGGGCAAGACAATAGTCCTTCATGATGTCAAACAATGCTTTAATATTTGTTAATAGGACATACCGGTTGTCACCTATTGGATATGCGAGGGATGATTGTGAATCCAATACAACACGATATGTTGGACTCATTGCACTGGATCTCTTCCTGTCACGTTGTAGTGAATTTTATTCAAAATGTTTTCCCTATTTGTAATTTGAGCCTATTTTGCAGGTTGGAGTTTCTTTGATTGTCAGTGCAGTACAATGAGATGTATGGGCTTCAATGTATTGGTTATTTACATATCTTTTTGTAGTGATTTTTATTCAAAATTTTTCCTTATCAGTCATTTGAGCTGATTTTGAATATTGGAGTTTCCTTCATTGTCAATTCAAGACAGCATGATATGGGGGATTCAATGTGTTGGATGTCTTCCTATCCCATTGAGTGAATTTTACCCAAAAAATTTTCCTTGTTTGTCATTTGAGCCTATTTTGCATGTTGGAGTTTCTTTGATTATGAATGTAGTACAATGCGATGTCTGTGTTTAAATGTGTTAGTTGTTTGCATATCGTGTTGTAGTGATTTTTATCCAAAATTTTTCCTTAAAGGTCATTTGAGCCGATTCTGCGTGTTGGAGTTTCCTTTATTGTGAATTCAATACAATGCGATATGGGGGGTTCAATGTGTTGGAAGTCTTCCTATCCCATTGTAGTGAATTTTATCAAATATATTTTCCTTGTTTGTCATTTGAACCTATTTTTGGTGTTTGAGTTTCTTTGATTGTGAATGCAGTACAACGTGATGTATGGGTTGGAATGTGTTGGTTTACATATTGCATTGTAGTGATTTTTTAATTTTTTTTGGTTAGTCATTTGAGCCATGTGTTCGATTTTGTTATAGATGGCACTGCCAAAGTGGACAGCGAGGGCCTCCTTGTCAAAAGATTCTAAAATAGGTCACAAAGCTAGATCGAAAGAATATATATCTAGCCTTTGGTCAATCAGGACTCGGAGGTACGATCAGCATAGGTCCATTTTACGTGAATTGCGAAAGGTGCAGATTGAAATTCTGAAGCTCCCATTCAAGCACCTTGTTAGATCCATTCGCGAAAGGAACCACATTGGTGTGCGTTGACAAGGCTTGGTGCTGGGTTGCCTACAGGAGGTTGTCAAGTATTGGCTCATTGAGAATTTTTAGGACAGCTATGTTCTAGTTGCCCATGCACACAGAGTGATAGTGATGTCAAAGGACATGTACTCGCTATGGCTTCTTAGGTTCAAGTATGACAAGAATCTAGAGCTGGTTAACCTCATTGACACAAAGATGAAAGTTATCTTGGAGATACCTCCCTTGAGATAAAGAGTTATTGTCACTGAAGAGACAAAAGTCAATCATTCGTGTGACACATGGCTCAATGTACAAAAGACCAATAATGAAGGCAGTAATAGGGAGGCTAAAATAGGGAGAGTATTGAAACGGCAAGGAGAGAAGTTGGTTTTCTAGAATTGCATAATTCTAATGTTGAAGGTTTGAGGTATTTGGCCCCCTCATTCATTGTTGTGAGGTTTCCAGTGCAAGACACACCTTACAACTTACCTTTCGATGTGGAGGAGATTGATGTCTTATCTAGAATGCACAAGGAGGGTAACGACACAGTTATGTATGCTATTTTAAGGTTTGCTATGTCCATGCCCTAAACTTTAATTTAAAGTGTTATGCTTTCTCAGAGTAATACGATGTGAATTATCTATGCAGCCTGATTCATAATTTCCCATCATTCCTTCATCAGAGTATCTATGGCATCATTGGCAACTAGAACGCTCACCACCTGTCCACTCAGGGGCCTTTTCAATAGTTCCTAGCCCATAATACTCGGCAATATAATCACTTATAAAAATCAAGATGGACTCTCGTTGAAGATCAGCAAGATCAACCAACAGATCCATAAAAAGAGCCATGGACTCATCCATTGAAGACCAGCAAGGTCAATCAACCAGATCCATGCCCGGTTTCAGAAAACAACTCTTACTCCTTGTTCCAATATCTTCCTCGACGCACGCGTGGGTATCCTAGGCGACCCAGAGCCCGAGCACCGTATGGTCAGCACCCTCTAGGATCCTTCGCAGGTGACCTAGCACTTCACTCATAGGCCGCTTCCTTGGTCCCTCATCCACCGTACCGGAAGCTCACCATTTTAATCGAACCGAGGCTGGTCAAGACCTCGGTCGACTTGCTACGCGAGATGTCCTCCATTGACTCTCCGTCACAGTAGTTGCAACTTTATCAGTTAGGTCTCCACGACCTTAATCACAAGACGGTCAAAATGCTTCCCCAACATTCTTGACATAAAACAGCCATTTACAAACAGCATTTACAAACAGCATTTACAAACAGTTTACAAATACAATTTCTATATTAACTCTCATTTTTCCACATTATCCCTCATTAATCCACATTACTTATTCCACATTCCATTTATATGTGTACTCATCCAATCACATCATTTTCCATCTCTTCACTTCAGATTCCTTCACATCACATATCATATATTCACATCCATATCCACATCCATACATCCACATCCACATCCACATTCACATCCATACATCCACATCCACATCCACATCCACATTCACATCCATACATCCATATCCACATCCATACATCCACATCCACATCCACATTTACATCCATACATCCACATCCACATCCACATTCACATCCATACATCCACATCTACATGCTTACCTCCATTTTCACATCCTCATTTATACATCCACATCCCATATCCACATTCATACATACACATCCACATCCACATTCACATCCATACATCCACATCTACATCCTTACCTCCATTTTCACATCCTCATTTATACATCCACATTCATACATACACATCCATATCCACATCCATACATCCACATCCACATGCATACATCTACTATCACGTCCTCATTCATACATCCACATCCACATACATACATACATCCACATCCACATTTCCATTCACATCTATACATCCACATCTACATCCACATACATACATACATCCACATCCACATTCCACATTCACATCTATACAGCCACATCTACATCCACATTCACATCTATACATCCACATCTACATCCACATTCACATACATCCACATCCACCTTCCCATTCACATCTATACATCCACATCTACATCCACATTCACATACATCCACATCCACCTTCCCATTCACATCTATACATCCACATCTACATCCATATACATACATCCATCCACATCCACATTCCACATTCACATCTATACAGCCACATCTACATCCACATTCGCATCTATGCATAAACATCTTCATGCATACATCCCTTTCCACATTCATACATCCACACTCCCATCTCCACATCCACACATCCACACTCCCATCTCCACATCCACACATCCACATACATACATCCATTTCCACATTCCCATTCATATAACCCCATATGCCTTCACATCTAATCTCTTACATCACATCCATTCTCGCCCTATCACAACCCATATACATCTTATCCTATCACATACACTTCTTACCTCATCTCATTCACATCTTATCAAATCTTAATTCATCTTATCACCTCATAACTTATTTCATAAGCATCTTATCACCTCTTCTCACATCTTATACACCTCTTATCACATCCTATCACATCTCATATCTATTTATAGAATACAAGAGAATTCTTATATTTGATATAAGATTTCTTTACACATTTATTTATGCATAAATTCTATTTAAGGAGATTAATACTTTCGAAGTAAAAATCAATCTTTTATGCATCTTCTTATGCATAAATTCAATTTGGTAGGAATTACACTTTTAGAATAAAAGAATTTCTCTTATGCATCTAAGTTATGCATAAAATCCATTTATGATGAAAATCACACTTTTAGTATAAAAGAATATCTTTTATGCATACCTCTATACATGAAATCACACTTTTAGTATAAAAGTATATCTTTTATGCATACCTCTATGCATGAAATCCAAATATAATAAAAGTCACACTTTTAAAATAAAATAATCAACTTTTATGCATACCTTTATGCATGAAATTCAAATATAATAAAAGTCACACTTTTATAATAAAATAATCAACTTTTATGCATACCTCTATGCATGAAATCCAATTATGATAAAAGTAACACTTTTACAATAAAATAATCATCTTTTATGCGTACATCTATGCATGAAATCCAAATATGATAAAAGTAACACTTTTATAATAAAATAATCAACTTTTATGCATGAAATTCAAATATGATAAAAGTAACACTTTTATAATAAAATAATCAACTCTTATGCACACTTCTATGCATGAAATTCAATTGTGATAAAAGTAACACTTTTATAATAAAATAATCAACTCTTATACATACTTCTATGCATGAAATTCAATTGTGCTAAAAGTAACACTTTTACATTAAAATAATAATCTTTTATGTATACCTCTATGCATGAAATCTAATTATGATAAAAGTAACACTTTTATGTTAAAATAATAATCTATTATGCATACCTCTATGCATGAAAATCAATTATGCATAATATAAAAATCAATTTCTCTATGAATATCTTCAATTAATCTAGGATGATAATTCCTAGAATATGGTAGGGAGTCCTCTTTTCATGCTTTGAATGAAATTATTTTATGCGTAATTTTTATAAAAATTTTGCCATAGCTCCGCTGCTATGACTGATAAATCTCAATTTTTTCTAAGGGATAAAGCTTATCATTAAGAATTAATTAGAATGATCCCTAATTGGATCAATAATCCATAATGGATTGAATCATTAATATTCATGAAATACATAAACTAAAAGCATAGAAAAAAGCCATTAATTTGACCTCAAGTATAGATTAATCTTGGATTAAGGAAAAGCTTTATGAAAAGCTTCATTTGGATTGAGAATGGGTCATGAGTATGACCATTTCTTGAGTGAGAGAGAGAAATTTCATAAAAACCATTTGAATTAAGCATAAATAGAAATTTATGTAATTCTTAACTATCATTAATCAATTAACTTCAATAGCATTCATCAAATTATGTAACTCTTCACTACCATTCATCAATTAACTTCAATAACATTCAAAAACCATTCTAATTAAGCTTCTCAAGCTTGAGAGGGGTTGAGAAGAGAGAAACATTGAGAAATTATAGAAAATGATCAAAATTCACTAATTACCTTACAAATTGCTTGATTCTTTGTTCACGGTAGAGGCCCCCAACCAATCAATTGGTTAAGTATGTTGATGGATCCACCAATGGGGATTGAAGAAAGAGGGAAGCTCCAAAAACTAGTGAATTATTAATGAATTCACAGTTCTTGGCTTAGGTCGAGTAGAGTAACGATGCATAAACACTATATATTTTTCAACAAGGGGTAGGCTTCTATTTATAGGAAAAAATTGAGCTCCTAACCAAACAAACTGATTCTAGAATTTTCCAAATCAGTTTGGTCAATTTTTGACCATTTTTAGGTCAGTTAAGCTAACTTTTTGGAACTAGACTTGAATGAGGAGAGAGGAGAGATGAAATATCTCAATTTTTATGAGTTTAAAACTCATTCAAGCATGTGAAATATGCACCTCCTTTAAAGAACTCCCCTTCCTTACATATGTGTCAAAATGGAATCATTATACCCAAATATCTCATATTTTTAATATTGCTCATAGTTTTTTACTAATAAACCTTGTACATTTTTAACTCTTCATCTTATGTGAGTATTTACTCATTTTTGGATACCCAAAATATCTCATATTTTTAATATTGCTCATATTTTTTTAGTAATAAACCTTGTACATTTTCAACTCTTCATCTTATGTGAGCATTTACTCATTTTTGGGTATCTTCTTTTACAAATTGGATTTATCTCCTCTCTACACATGGATTGATGCTATTGGCCCATAGGAACCTTAATTGGACCATAATCCAAAAATTTCTGAAAATCTAGACCCTTAGGCTAAGGTCCTTTATACACATTTCCAATTAATTCCAATTGCAGATTGGAAAATTCTTTTTGAATTTCTGTTTCAGGGGAATTCATCTTAATTATAAGAGATATTTTTCTATCCAAGAATATTCAAAATCTGAATATTCTCTCTCTAGAATATTTTCTCTCTCTGAGTTAAAATAGTTAGAAACAAGGTCTTTATATTTCTGAAGAGGGATTGATTACAGGGAAAGATACTAGACATCAAAAAGGGGGTGGCGGAGGAATCTTACAAGTTGGCAGCCTATGCAGCAGGCACCCCTTTACCATCAGGTCCGCCGCCCACAGCGCCCAACAGAGTCCCTTTCCAAGCACTTTACCCTTGCTAGGCACTTCACCTGCCTTTACATTCACCCCTTATCTGTCAGCCCCAGTTAATGCTATAACATCTCCTACACCTGCACCTTCAGGAGATGTGACACCTCACAGCAGTCATCATGGCTCTCATGAGAGTGGTAGTCATTCGTCATAGGGAGGGTAGTCATGGAGATAGGGGCAGTCGTACCTCACGCTGCACTAGCACTAAGAATTGAGGTAGAGGAGATAGAGGATGCCTAGGGCAATGCTTTGGGGGTGGGGATAGTTCTTCAGAGTCACCACCACATCATGGTGATATATTACATTATGATATCACAGATGTGGGCGGCATAGTTGATGCCATCTTGTGGGAAGGAGGTGGTAAAGTACTTGCACACCAAGTAGTTTTTGCACACTATAAAGACTTCTTTATACATTTTAAGAAGCAAAGGAAGAGCCTAGTGGATGATTGCATTAAAGCTGTCCACAAGAAGTATCCTAATCCTCACAACCAAAGCTTTAACAGTAGATGGGCGCAACACAAAACCAAAGACATACTTAAGAATAGGTCTCTAGTAAGGAGACATGCAAAGGAGGAGAAAGCTCGAATAGATGCCAGTCAAAATGGGCACGGCAAGCCATCTACTGCTCATAAGGGCAAGTAAAAGAAAGCCAAGAAGGAGGTCCTAGAAGGAGTAGTGAACCAGCAACAAAGAGAAGCGCGGCTACAAATGGAGCGATATGGATTGTCGCACTTAGAATCTAGAGGTCGTGCATCATGGGAGGCCGAGTTTGTATGTATAGTGCAACTTAGAGTCTTTTCTTTGTATTCTCTCTATTTGAGTTGTGTTATAATGCTTGTCTTGTGATGTAGCATGACATTGCGGGTAGAGATCCTACCCCAGTAGAGACTGGCTACCATCGTCATCGCTCGCCACAATAGAGAAGATACATGGGATTACCTTCACGAGGATGAAGGGATCATCTCCAAGAGACGAACAATACAATCGAGCAAGGAGAACACCAATGCAGGTAATACTTTTTTTTTTACAAAACACGTTTCAACCTTTATAATACTTTCTATTTTTATTTATATATATCTTCACTTTGTTTAGGCACAAGGTGGACAAGAAGGAGGACAAGATGACTCGAGAGTGATGACTCCTCCGAGTAATTTTCCTTGTAGTTTTTCTTCATGTATAGTTTTGGTTTATGCAACTATGTTTCTTTTTGAAGCCTCATGTGGCTATCATCACGTATGGACAATTTCTAGGATATAAGATGAAATTTTTCATCTTCTTTATGTATCTATGTTTTTATTCAAGCCTTATGTGGCTACGATCATGTATGGAGAAAGTTTTGGATATAAAATGTAATTTCTCATCTTCTTTAATCAAGTGTGTTCACAAATCTTTTTGTGCATATCTATCTTTAATTTAAGTTTTTATGTTGATATCTTTGCTGATCTTGATTCGTCTATGTACAAGTAAGCAAAACCTTAAACCAGAGAGCTACTTTTGTGCAGAAAATGTAGCTGCATGTGTAGAAAATGCAGCTGCATGTGTAGAAAATGCAGTTGTACATCTGCACAGGCAGCTCTCTGACACCAAAGGGTCATATATTCAAGATATGAAGCAATAGTGTCCAAAGATACAACTTGGATGGGCGCCCGTATAATGGTGTGACAGAGTATTTATGGCAATTCCCACTTCAAGAGTGTGTGGTAGCAAGTCAAGATGAAGTCCTAAGTAATGTACTTCATGGATATATTATGAGAGTAGTCATTGTAATAACATTAGGCCTCGTATGAGCCTAAAGTTCCCGGCCAGCCATAGTTTAAGTGAGTGTGAACACTTATGGCCATGTATATAAGTGAATATCTCTCATAATACAACATACTCTCCCATTGTGCAGTTGAGTATTGCTCTTGCTAATCCTCTTGCTAATATCTCTCCCTAATGCATGCTAGTGAGTGTGTGTGAGTGAAGTGAGGCAAAAGGGGGGGCGAGTACCCATAGTGCAACGCGACGGTGTGACAACGTTCGTGGGAGGCGTGGTGGAATTTCTTCTCAACAAGGAGTGTTAAAGCTTGGAGACCTCAAGGGTTATGACCTCAGCCATTGGAAAGATCCTCATGACAGTTGCGGCTCACCAAGTAATCTCTTGTTGGATGTGTTTCAAGGGGGGTTAGGGTGAGCCATAACATTTTTGGCGCCGTTGTCGGCAGGAGCCATCATCCCTTGGCTTTTTCCATCATTTTTCTTCTAATCTACGCATTACCAAATTGCCCATTATCCTAATTAACGGTTTCCCATGAAAAAGATGTGGATTTGATGATGATTTGTATGTGACTTGGTGTAAAATAGCTCTCTTTTTTGTTTTTGTAAAGAATGCTTTTTGCTTAATTTTTAGCTTTATTTGTTGTTATTGTGGTTTTTCATGTTCTTAGGGCTTGCACATAGTTTGTATTAGGCTTATTTTGCATCCATTGCATCAATCAATACAATAGAATACAATGTTTAGTGCATGTTAGCCCTTTTGAGTTTGAAACCTAGAACAAAGATCATTAAATTTAGTTTAATTGTGTGATTTCTGTTGAAATTGTTTGCATTAGAGTGTTAGCAAGCATTAGGAGTAGCTTAATCTTTCAAAAATTTTCTTAAAACCATAAAAAATCCTTGAATTCAACTATTTTTTCTTAATGGACTGGTTTTTGTCATTAAGGGTGATAAATCTTGTTCAAGAGGCAAAAACTTTAGAAAATGTGGTAATGGGGGTCTAAATGATCATATGAGTATTGGAAATTAGTATTTTTGAGTGTTTTGAGAGCATCTAGATGCATCAAAACACCTAATTACATCAATTTCTTTGTTAATTGGAGGAAATTGACTCTCTTTGCTTAGTTTTACCTTAAAAGAGGAGACCAAAATTAAGAGTCTAACTAATATCTTATTTTAGATTAATTTACACATTTGTTGATGCACATAGATTAGCATTCCCCTGCTCTATCCAATTATGTGATCAATTGTGTGAATTAAATAGGGATTAGTGGTTAATTAGAGTCCTTGATTAGTGTAAAAGAGGGAAAGATTAATGAAAAGATTAATATTTAATTAATTCTTAATCACTTTTTTACATAACTCATTAAGGCTAAAGAGCATTCAATGAGTAGATGCTCATGAGTTATCAAATTGTCTATTTTGGGGGTCATTTATGAAGGGTATAAGGGATGGCATAAAAAGGTTGACTTTTTTTATTCCCACTTACCTTTTTGGAAAAATGCCCATATCTCCTTAATTTTAAATTTAAAAAATATCCCCCCCAAAAAAAGAAAATTTATATTTCCCACTAGACTCCAATAAATAAATAAATAATCGAATTTAATTTTTTCGTGAAGTCCGCTTCACAGTGTGAGACCCCTTCCCCCTCCGCGGTACCCTGCCGCGGCGGTGGAAGCGGCGTCCGCCTCCCGCGTGGGGCGGGGATCCACACTCGGGGCCTCACCCGCGGATGTCGGACAGGAAGCTAGGTCGGGCGGTCCCTCCAAAACCGGGCCCGGAAAGACTCCCCTCGCTCGGAAGGCACGGGCGATTCCACCTTGGGAAAAATCTGCTAACGGGGGAATTATTCTAAAACGAGTCAAAGTCTTAGCTAGTTAAACTGATCTGACCAAACCTGAAGTCACATGGTCAAATCAAGAAGAGACTTGCACTTGGTCCATGAAATCACCTCTTTTTTCCTCATTTATGAGGCACAGCCGCGATCCCCTCCCAGTCTTCTCAGGATTTAATTTAATTAACGTAACTAATTGTATCTAGTTGTTTCACAGGAATCCTTCCATCGAGCCTAACCCCATCCAGCCCATGGGTTAGCCAACCACCCGAGACCACTGTATTGGTGGGATTCCTTTATAAAGATTTGATTTTGTTTTGTGCGCTCGGGTACCGAGGAAAAGAGTTCCCAGACCCCCTAGCCGGCGATTCATGCAAAAATTAAGGTAGGCATACCACATACACGCCCAATATGAAATTGCCATTTATAACAGATTCGACTGGCTTTAAAATCCTTCAATAGAAATCATAATATTTATAAATTACCATTTATAACAGATTCGACTGGCTTTAAAACAATCCTTCAATAGAAATCATAATATTTATAAATTCGACTGGCTTTAAAACAATCCTTCAATAGAAATCATAATATTTATAAATTCGACTGGCTTTAAAACAATCCTTCAATAGAAATCATAATATTTATGATCATCATTTTCTAAAATTTTGAGTCCATTGTATTACAAAATGCGTCCTTTGGACTCTCCGTTGAACACTAGCTGGCCAACCAACGAGATCCAGTATCAAAATTTGGTTCCCAAAAATCTTTCCTTTTAGTCCACCCGAAATCTTTCTCGACGTACGCATGGGTGTCCTAGCAACAGTGAGCCCGTGCATCACATGGTCAGAACCCTCTAGGATCCTCCTTAGGTGTCCTAGCACTTCACTCAGGGACCGCTTCGTCAGTCCTCGCCCATCGTACCGGAAGCGCACCATTTTAACCATACCGAGGCTGGTCAAGACCTTGCCAAGCTTTGCCACGAGCGACGTCCCTTGATGACTCCCTGCCAACTGTTTCAATGATCCTCCTCTTAGTAAAACAAATGCCAAAATCTTCCTCTAGCATTCTGGCGTAAAACAGTCCTTTAAATGAAAAACAGAGGTTCCAATGCAAGTAAATTCTAGTTTGAGATTGGTTCCAGAAACCCCTTTTTCCATAATTCCCAGTTTCATAAAATGAGGATCCTTGATCTCTCATGAGGGTAATCTACCCATCATTTTGTCTATTTGTCCAACTAGATTCTTGGTGGTTTCGATCAAAGGAAAAACTAGTTTAGTTCCGGTAGTCTATTCTTTGTATTTAGGAATTCGAATTGGTCACGAAGTTTTTTGCTTGATTCAAATCGAGAGATGAACAAGTAGGTTTACTGTCTATCCCTCTCGTAGTCTAACCAAATTCATTCGGTTTAGTTCTAACAAGGATTCCCTTCAGATAAACATGTAGTTTTAGAGTTAATTTTCAAGACAAATTAAGTAGGAAAATTTGAAAAATGGTCAGCCATACAAAGGAGGTTATGGCAATTTTTTTTGGAAATAAGTATTATCTTTTATTATTCTAAAAGAGTAATCCTTATGGTTTCTATATTCTAAAGTATCATTTTCATGCATAGAAGATGCATTTTGGTTATTTGTATAAAAGAAATTTATTTTTATTATCAAAGTGTTACTTTTATCATATTTGAACTTTATGCATAAGAGGGTGCATAAAAGAAATTTGTTTTTATTATCAAAGTGTTACTTTTATCATATTTGATTTTTATGCATAAGAGGGTGCATAAAAGAAATTTATTTTTATTATCAAAGTGTTACTTTTATCATATTTGATTTTCATGCATAGAAGTATGCATAAAAGATTATTATTTTTTTATAAAAGTGTTACTTTTATCATATTTGATTTTCATGCATAGAAGTATGCATAAAAGATTATTTTTTTATAAAAGTGTTACTTTTATCATATTTGATTTTCATGCATAGAAGTATGCATAGAAGATTTTTTTTATTATAAAAGTGTTACTTTTATCATAATTGATTTTTATGCATAAATGGGTACATAAAAGATATTTTTTTAATACTAAAAGTGTGATTTTTATCATAAATTATTTTATGCATAAATTAGATGCATAAAAGAAATTATTTTATATTAAAAGAGTGATTTTTATCATTAATGATTTGTATGCATAAACATATGCATAAAAGATATTTTTTTTATACTAAAAGTGTGATTTTCATCATAAATAATTTATGCATAAATTAGATGCATAAAAGAAATTATTTTATATTAAAAGAGTGATTTTCATCATAAATGATTTGTATGCATAAACATATGCATAAAAGATATTTTTTTAATATTAAAAGTGTGATTTTCATCATAAATGGATTTTATGAATAAATTAGATGCATAAGAGAAATTCTTTTATTCTAAAAGTGTAATTCCTACTAAACTGGATTTATGTATGGAAAGATGCATAAAAGATTGATTTTTAATTCAAAAGTGTCATTCTCATTTAAAATGAATTTATGCATAGGAAGATGCATAAAAGATTGATTTTTATTTCAAAAGTGTTATCCTCCTTAAAATGGAATTCATGCATAAATAGATGCGTAAAAAAAATCTTATATCAAAAATAAGAATTCTCTTGTATTCTATAAATAGATATGAGGATGTGAAACGAATCAGATAGATGAAAATGAACGATGAATAGATGGGGATGTATGTATGTGAAAGAATGGATGTAGTTATATGTATGTGAAAGAAATGATGTAGATGTGAATGTGAATGTGAATGTGAATGTGGATGTATGTGAAAGTGAATGAGGATGTGGAATGTGGATATGGTTGTAGATATGGAATGTGGATGTGGATGTATGTGAATGTGAATGAGGATGTGGAATGTGGATATGGATGTATGCATGTGGTGGAAGTGGGTATATGGATGTGGATATGGATATGTATGTATGAATGCGGATGTGGAAGTGGATGTATGGATGTGGAAGTATGAATGCGAATGTGTATGTGAAATAATGTGACATCGATATGAGTGAATGGATGAGATGTGATGGCATGTGAATAAATGATATGTAATGTGAATGAATCTGATGTGATGAGATGGAAAATGATGTGAATGGATAAGAATGAGTACACATATGAATGGAATGTGGAATAAGTAATGTGGATTGATGAGGAATAATGTGGAAAGATGAGAGTTCATTGTAGAAATTGTATTTGTAAACTGTTTGTAAATGACTGTTTTATGTCAAGAATACTGGGGAAGCATTTTGACCGTCTTGTGATTAAGGTCGTGGAGACCTAACTGATAAATTGCAACTGCTGATGGGGAGTCAATGGAGGACGTCTCGCGTAGCAAGGTCGACCAGCCTCGATTCGATTTAAATGGTGAGCTTCCGGTACGGTGGATGAGGGACCAAGGAAGCGGCCTATGAGTGAAGCGCTAGGTGACCGGCGAAGGATCCTAGAGGGTGCTGACCATACGGTGCTCGGGCTCTGGGTCACCGAAGATACCCACACGTGCGTCGTGGAAGATATTAGAATAAGGAGTAAGAGTTGTTTTTCTGAAACCGGGCATGGATCTGGTTGATTGACCTTGCTGGTCCTCAACGGATGAGTCCATGGCTCTTTTATATGGATCTGTTGGTTGATCTTGCTGATCTTCGACGGAGATTCCATTTTGTTATGTGAATATATTGCCGGTTACTATGAGCTAGGAACTATCTAAAAGGCCCCTGAGTGAACAGGTGGTGAGCGTTCTGGTTGCCAATGATGCCATAAGTACACCGATGAATGAATGATTGGAAATGTGGATTCAACTAGAGATTTTGAGGATAGTGATCAGTGACATAATGGTTTCATTAAAGGATTGTTTTAAAGTTAGCTGATGCTGAGAAAAAGGCAATTTCATATATGGGTTGTGATAGGGCGAGAATGGATGTGATGTAAAAGATTAGATGTGAAGGCATATGGGGTTATATGAATGGGAATGTGGAAATGGATGTATGTATGTGGATGTGTGGATGTGGAGATGGGAGTGTGGATGTGTGGGTGTGGAGATGGGAGTGTGGATGTATGAATGTGGAAAGGGATGTATGCATGAAGATGTTTATGCATAGATGTGAATGTGGATGTAGATGTGGCTGTATAGATGTGAATGTGGAATGTGGATGTGGATGTATGTATGTATGTGGATGTAGATGTGGATGTATGGATGTGAATGGGAAGGTGGATGTGGATGTATGTGAATGTGGATGTAGATGTGGATGTATAGATGTGAATGGGAAGGTGGATGTGGATGTATGTGAATGTGGATGTAGATGTGGATGTATAGATGTGAATGTGGATGTAAATGTGTCTGTATAGATGTGAATGTGGAATGTGGATGTGGATGTATGTATGTATGTGGATGTAGATGTGGATGTATAGATGTGAATGGGAATGTGGATGTGGATGTATGTATGTATGTGGATGTGGATGTATGACTGAGGACGTGATAGTAGATGTATGCATGTGGATGTGGATGTATGGATGTGGATATGGATGTGTATGTATGAATGTGGATGTATAAATGAGGATGTGAAAATGGAGGTAAGCATGTAGATGTGGATGTATGGATGTGTGTGGATGTGTATGTATGAATGTGGATATGGGATGTGGATGTATAAATGAGGATGTAAAAATGGAGGTAAGCATGTAGATGTGGATGTATGGATGTGAATGTGGATGTGGATGTGGATGTATGGATGTGAATGTGGATGTGGATGTGGATGTATGGATGTGGATATGGATGTATGGATGTGAATGTGAATGTGGATGTGGATGTGGATATGGATGTATGGATGTGGATGTGGATGTGGATGTATGGATGTGAATGTGGATGTGGATGTGGATGTATGGATGTGGATATGGATGTGAATATATTGTATGTGATGTGAAGGAATCTGAAGTGAAGAGATGGAAAATGATGTGATTGGATGAGTACACATATAAATGGAATGTGGAATAAGTAATGTGGATTAATGAGGGATAATGTGGAAAAATGAGAGTTAATATAGAAATTGTATTTGTAAACTGTTTGTAAATGCTATTTGTAAATGGCTGTTTTATGTCAAGAATGCTGGGGAAGCATTTTGATCGTCTTGTGATTAAGGTCGTGGAGACCTAACTGATAAAGTTGCAACTGCTGACGGAGAGTCAATGGAGGACATCTCGCGTAGCAAGTCGACCGAGGTCTTGACCAGCCTCGGTTCGATTAAAATGGTGAGCTTCCGGTACGGTGGATGAGGGACCAAGGAAGCGGCCTATGAGTGAAGTGCTAGGTCACCTGCGAAGGATCCTAGAGGGTGCTGACCATACGGTGCTCGGGCTCTGGGTCGCCTAGGATACCCACACGTGCATCGAGGAAGATATTGGAACAAGGAGTAAGAGTTGTTTTCTGAAACCGGGCATGGATCTGGTTGATTGACCTTGCTGGTCTTCAATGGATGAGTCCATGGCTCTTTTTATGGATCTGTTGGTTGATCTTGGTGATCTTCAACGAGAGTCCATCTTGATTTTTATAAGTGATTATATTGCCGAGTATTATGGGCTAGGAACTATTGAAAAGGCCCCTGAGTGGACAGGTGGTGAGCGTTCTAGTTGCCAATGATGCCATAGATACTCTGATGAAGGAATGATGGGAAATTATGAATCAACCGGATAAATTGGAAGATTGTGACCCGCTCAGAAAACCCAAGAGCAGGTTTTGAAAGCTAATAAAGATAATTAAATTCTTATCTGAAATTGGTAATAAGAATTCAGAAACAGCAATTTCATAATGTATTTTCATTCCGTAAGCTTCTTTTAATGAAGAAATTTTAATCAAAGAAATTGTTTTTATAGATGGAAGTTCCCCATTTATCTGGTATTCCCGACCTCACCCAGTCTCAAGATATGATTGCATTTGCCTTCGAGCATCTCATCTCTTCCGCTTCAATACGAACAAGCCGAGCAAGACTCGCACGCCATTTCGAGGAATTATATTTTCCTAACCCAGTGGAGAGACAATAGCATAAGTGGTTTGCAGGGCTATATATCCACGCCTCTTATAATCGGCGTGCAATGCTGAGGCAGAACCTCTCATTGGCCATGATTTTGATAAAGCTGAAAATGACGCGTGGTGTCATTCTATATCTTTCAACGCCTCAAAATTTCAGACTTGCTTGCCAAGTTTATAGACTCCTTAGTCGATTTATCCCTAAGGAGAAAATAATAGCTCCCTTCGCAGTTAGAGAACTTATGTAACAGGGCATGACTATGGCCCAGTACGGTCCTCTTATATGTCTTTCGAGGAGGTTTTGAACTCAGAGCCGAGTTGCTCTATGTACATATTGCAATTTTTATATAAATAAAGAAACGTTTTCCGGTTAAAAAAATTCCTGTTGGATAAATGATTGTTTATGGCGAACGATCTGCTGCTGCTGATAAAGAAAAAAAAAATCTGTTATCGGACATATGTCTTAGATCTCCATTAAGATCTTGTCTTGTATAAGAAATTGCTTTCCGAACTCTTAAGTCTTAGGATCTCGTGAATAATATCAAAATAAAAATTTAATAATATATAAATTTTGGCAGAATCATGAGAAGAGGAAACCGTGGTCGTCAGCCAGACCCTGTCTCTGAAGATGACGAGCTTGACCTTGATGTTCGCAAGGCTCTTCATAGGTCTCAGCCAGGACCCTTCAAAGGAGAAGGGGAGAAATGGGTGGAAGCCTTGGAAGAGTATTTGATGTCACAGGATACAATCATCAGAGCAATTGGCTAATAAAGATCAACTGAGAAGCCAAATATGTCAAAAATTTATCAAGAAACACAAAAAGGTTGTAATTGTGTGATATAATTCATACAATTTGATATTCAAACTGAAAAATTCGTAATTTAGTAATTGGGTTTTCAGATGGAAGTACCGCAATTGTATGGAACCCTGACTTGCTTGAGGCCTAGACATGATTGTATCTATCTTATAGTTCCAAGTATCATGACTACCCGTATATACCGAGAGTATAACTGCAGCTCTTTATTGACAGTATATACGAGTAAATCTAAGACTTGAAATTATAAGCGTTAATGCTATCCAGATGATGATTTCGAATGTGGTTGATATGATTTTTAATTCTGTTTGAGAATTGACATGAATTGATTTGGATTCTGATTGAAAAATGATGATTTTTGAAATTTAGTTGGAATATTATAACCTGAGCGAAACCACAATGAGGATGAATGGGACGAGTCTTTGTGATGATACTCATAACTAGAATGATGATAATGATTTCAACAAATCACTATGAGATTAGTGGATTGTGCTGTCAACTTGCTACTGTTAACACTTGTCACGGTAGATCAAGTTAAGGGATGACAAATTGATAACTTACTTAACTGAAATTCCCGTGGAGGAATGTTCAGAAGGAAATTTTTCGGTCTAATGGACCATTATAGTAGGAATGATATGATCTAAATGAATTATTATTTAATGATGAGTTCTATATAAGGAATATTTATCCCAATATTCTGTTGGGTTGACCAGAATCTAAGGAACCCAGAATAAATTGGATCCTAAGAAAAAGAGTTGTCCTCTACTTTGCGAGATGAGGACATCTCGCACCTTTTTAAGTGGGGTAGAAGTTTGTAAGAATCCTCCCCCCAACCTTCGAGGTATACAGGAGTAAGAATCTCCCTTTCAAATCTTAAAATTATTCCCTCTCTAAAATAAAAGAAAGATTCTGTTTAAAAAGGGAAGACACTTTCCCCAGAATACCTTATCAGGAGCCCACCTATTTTAAGAATTCAGAACAATGAGTTCAGAAGTGAGAACCGGTGTTTTGGATGCCAAGGTTTTGGTCATCAGTTAAAAGACTACCCGACTCCTACCATGAAAAGGGCACAGGGAAGTCTAGAACCCAAATTCAGAGACCAATTCCTTCATACCAATCTAATCAGGGTCCGTCTCGGACAAGATTGCTTAAACTAGGTCCAACCCATTGATTAGGGTCGAGATGACCAGTCAAATGCTTGGCGACTTAGAGCAAGAGATGCAGGCAATTCATAAAGATATAAACGCTGCCCAGGATCGACAGAGACAACATACAGATAAGAAGAGGACAGTCAGAGAATTCAAAGAAGCAGTTATAGTCTTCATTTGATTACGGACCAAAAGAATTTCTTTATCTCTAGGGGAGTATAAGTAGTTATCCCCCAGCTATTGTGGATCAAAGACAGTAGGTGACTTAGCCTACGAACTTCTTTTATCTCCTCATCTCAAAGTTCTTAATGCCTTCTATAGAAATTTGTGCCAAACCCAAATCATGGAAAGACGGTAAAACTTCAGTGGTGGCAAGATACCGTTGGCTTCTAGGTTACGCTAACTCCTTCCTTTATATAAGTCGTAACTTTTACTTATCGCTCACAGTAATCTTACTTCCATCGATCTCCCTTCTTCTTAATCTCCTTCATGGCTTGGCAACAGGAATTAGTTTTATCCGTGATGATTTCTCACCTTCAAGACGCAAGCGAGTCTGTGAAGAAGGATTTTAGAGAACAGTATGAGCGCTCACTTTTTCCTCACTTGGGAACGTCTGTAGCTCAGACCAAATGGTGGACCTATCAAAACATAACTAGGGTAACACCCTGGGGTCAGCAGCACTTTCGTAACAATGTCCGCTTGGCCATGGTTATCGAAGCCTTGGGTTTGGGTCCGCGATACTACTGCGTCATGAGATCAAGACATCTTGGGTTTTCTGAGCGGGTCTTCTTACTGGCGTGTTTTCTTCCTCATCAGAAGATATGCCTTTACCCCGTTTTTGGTTTGCCTCTCAGAGGTCCTTTTGTTAGAACACCTCATACCACTGAGATAGGCGTGGCAATAACCAACAGAATCATTCCCATAGATGAGTTACCTTATACGTGCGCAGCTTGTGAGTGCTGCTTTTGTGATCGGGCTTATGGAAGTGTAAAGAGTTCTTCTATCTTTACTGTATATGTTCCAAGAATGAATAAAGTTTAAATCTTGTTCTTGTCTTGACCTTACTCTCTTTGAGACTTTTTTAATTGGTGATTAATCTTAATTAAAAAATTTCTCTCAGTCTCATACTTGTGCATCTTGCGAAATTACCCCCAGTTTGCGAGATGAGGGCATCTCGCATTTTTCAAGTGGGAGAGAATGTAAGATTCCTCCCGAGCCTCTCAAAATGTCCAGCATCTTCCCCTGTAATCAACCCCTCTTCAGAAATATAAAAGACTTGTTTCTAACTGTTTTAACCTAGAGAGAGAAAATATTCTAGAGAGAGAATATTCAGATTTTTAATATTTTTGGATAGAAAATTACCTCGTCTTATCAAAAAAAGTTCCCCTGAAACAGAAATTCAAAAAGAACTTTCCAATGTGCAATTGGAATTAATTGGAAATGGGTATAAAGGACCTTAGCCTAAGGGTCTAGATTTTCAGAAATTTTTGGATTATGGTCCAATTAAGGTTCCTATGGGCCAATAGCATCAATCCATGTGTAGGGAGGAGATAAATCCAATTTTGTAAAAGAAGATACCCAAAAATGAGTAAATGCTCACATAAGATGAAGAGTTGAAAATGTACAAGGTTTATTAGTAAAAAACTATGAGCAATATTAAAAATATGAGATATTTTGGGTATAATGATTTCATATTGACACTATGTAAGGAAGGGGAGTTCTTTAAAGGAGGTGCATATTTCACATAAGATGAAGAGTTGAAAATGTACAAGGTTTATTAGTAAAAAACTATGAGCAATATTAAAAATATGAGATATTTTGGGTATAATGATTTCATATTGACACTATGTAAGGAAGGGGAGTTCTTTAAAGGAGGTGCATATTTCACATAAGATGAAGAGTTGAAAATGTACAAGGTTTATTAGTAAAAAACTATGAGCAATATTAAAAATATGAGATATTTTGGGTATAATGATTCTATTTTGACACATATGTAAGGAAGGGGAGTTCTTTAAAGGAGGTGCATATTTCACATGCTTGAATAAGTTTTAAACTCATAAAAATTGAGATATTTCATCTCTCCTCTCTCCTAATTCAAGTCTAGTTATAAAAAGTTAGCTCAACTGACCTAAAAATGGTCAAAATTGACCAAACTGAGTGGGAAAATTCTAGAATCAGTTTGTTTGGTTAGGAGCTCAATTTTTCCTATAAATAGAAGCCTTCCCTTGTTGAAAAAAATATATAGTGTTTATGCATCGTTACTCTACTCCACCTAAGCCAAGAACTGTGAATTCATTAATAATTCACTAGTTTTTGGAGCTTCCCTCTTTCTTCAATCCCCATTGGTGGCTCCATCAACATACTTAACCATGGGGTACCCTCCCCCACATGCTTGCAAAGTTTAGTCACAATGGGAGCATGTTTGGATTGGTAATTAGCGCGCAAAAGTGTTACTTTTATCATATTTGAATTTCATGCATAAAGGTATGCATAAAAGTTGATTATTTTATTATAAAAGTGTGTCTTTTATTATATTGAATTTCATGCATAGAGGTATGCATAAAAGTTGATTATTTTATTATAAAAGTGTGACTTTTATCATAATTGAATTTCATGCATAGAGGTATGCATAAAAGTTGATTATTTTATTGTAAGAGTGTTACTTTTCTCATATTGGATTTCATGCATAGAGGTATGCATAAAAGATATTCTTTTTATACTAAAAGTGTGATTTTCATCATAAATGGATTTTATGCATAACTTAGATGCATAAGAGAAATTCTTTTATTCTAAAAGTGTAATTCCTACCAAATTGAATTTATGCATAAGAAGATGCATAAAAGATTGATTTTAATTTCGAAAGTGTTAGTCTCCTTAAATGGAATTTAGGCATAAATAAATGTGTAGAGAAATCTTATATCAAATATAAGAATTCTCTTAAAAAAGATATGAAAGGTGATAAGATGTGATAAGAGGTGTATGAGATGTGATAAGATTTGATAAGATGCGTATGGAAAGTTATAGGATGTGATAAGAGGTGTATGAGATGTGAAAAGAAGTGATAAGATGTGTATGAGATGTGATAGAATGTGTTAAGATGAGTTAGGATGTGTTAAGATGTATATGGAATGTGTTAGGACGAGAATGGATGTAATATGGTTGTATGAATGTGATGTGGATGTATACATGTAGATGTATATGTATGAATGTGAATGTGGATGTGGATGTGGATGTATGGATGTAGATACGGATGTGTATGTATGTATGTATGTGGATGTGTATGTATGAATGAGGATGTGAAAATGGATGTATGTATGTAGATGTGGATGTATGGATGTATGTATGTAGATGTGGATGTATGTATGTAGATGTAGATGTATGGATGTGAATGTGAATGAAGAGGTGGATGTGGATGTATGGATGTAGATACGGATGTGGATGTATGTATGTGAATGTAGATGTATGAATGAGGATGTGAAAATGGATGTATGCATGTGAATGTGGATGTATGAATATGAATGCGGATGTGTGGATGTGGAAATGGAGGTATGGATGTATGAATGTGGATGTGGATGTATGCATATAGATGCGTATGTATGAATGTGAAATTGGATGTATGATGTGGACGTACGAACATGGATATGTATGTAGAATAATGAATATGAAGGTGTATGTGAGATAATGTGTAGTCTATATGAGTGAATGGATGAGAACGAGTACACATTGAATGGAATGTGGAATAAGTAATGTGGTCCGAGAGTGGATAATATGGAAAGACAAGAGTTCGTTATAGAAACTGTATTTTGTGACTGTTTTATGTCAAGAATGCTGGAGAAGCATTTTGACCGTCTTAAGGATTAAGGTCATGAAGACCGAACTGATAAAGTTGCAACTGCTGACGGAGAGTCAATGGAGGACGTCTCGCGTAGCAAGGTCGATCGAGGTCTTGACCAGCCTCGGTTCGATTTAAATGGTGAGCTTCCGGTACGGTGGATGAGGGGCCAAGGAAGCGGCCTATGAGTGAAGCGCTAGGTCACCTGCGAAGGATCCTAGAGGGTGCTGACCATACGGTGCTCGGGCTCTGGGTCGCCGAAGATACCCACACGTGCGTCGTGGAAGATATTGGAACAAGGAGTAAGAGTTGTTTTTTGGAACCGGGCATGGATCTGGTTGATTGACCTTGCTGGTCCTCAACGGATGAGTCCATGGCTCTTTTATATGGATCTGTGGGTTGATCTAGCTGATCTTCCACGGAGATACAGGAATCTCACAGTTGGTATCAGAGCAGGTTTTGAAGGCTAATAAAGATAATTAAATTCTTATCTGAAATTGGTAATAAGAATTCAGAAACAGCATTTTCATAATGTATTTTCATTCCGTAAGCTTCTTTAATGAAGAAATTTTAATCAAAGAAATTATTTTTATAGATGGAAGTTTCCCATTTATCTGGTATTCCCGACCTCACCCAGTCTCAAGATATGATTGCATTTGCCTTCGAGCATCTCATCTCTTCCGCTTCGACACGAACAAGCCGAGCAAGACTCGCACGCCATTTCGAGGAATTATATTTTCCTAACCTAGTGGAGAGACAACAGAATAAGTGGTTTAGAGGACTATATATCCACGCCTCTTACAACCGGCGTGCAATGCTGAGGCAGAACCTCTCATTGGCCATGATTTTGATAAAGCTGAAAATGACACGTGGTGTCATTCTATATCTTTCAATGCCTCAAAATTTCAGACTTGCTTGCCAAGTTTATAGACCCCTTTGGTCGATTTATCCCTAAGGAGAAAATAATACTTCCCTTCGCAGTTAGAGAACTTATGTAACAGGGCATGACTATGGCCCAGTACGGTCCTCTTATATGTCTTTCGAGGAGATTTTGAACTCAGAGCCGAGTTGCTCTATGTACATATTGCAACTTTTATATAAATAAAGAAACGTTTTCCGGTTAAAAAATTCCTGTTGAATAAATGATTGTTTATGGCGAACGATCTGCTGCTGATAAAGAAAAAAAAAATCTATTATCGGACATATGTCATAGATCTCCATTAAGATCTTGTCTTGTATAAGAAATTGTTTTCCGAACTCTTAAGTCTTAGGATCTCGTGAATAACATCAAAATAAAAATTTAATAATATATAAATTTTGGCAGAATCATGAGACGAGAAAACCGTGGTCGTCAGCCAGACCCTGTCTCTGAAGATGACGAGCTTGACCTTGATGTTCGCAAGGCTCTTCATAGGTCTCAGCCAGGACCCTTCAAAGGAGAAGGGGAGAACCTGGGTGAGGCTGTGGAGAAATGGGTGGAAGCCTTGGAAGAGTATTTTGACGTCACAGGATACAATCATCAGAGCAATTGGCTAATAAAGATCAACTGAGAAGCCAAATATGTCAAAAATTTATCAAGAAACACAAAAAGGTTGTAATTGTGTGATATAATTCATACAATTTGATATTCAAACTGAAAAATTCGTAATTTAGTAATTGGGTTTTCAGATGGAAGTACCGCAATTGTATGGAACCCTGACTTGCTTGAGGCCTAGACATGATGGTATCTATCTTATAGTTCCAAGTATCATGACTACCCGCATATACCAAGAGTATAACTGCAGCTCTTTACTGACAGTATATACGAGTAAATCTAAGACTTGAAATTATAAGCGTTAATGCCATCCAGATGATGATTTCGAATGTGGTTGATATGATTTTTAATTATAATTGAGAATTGATGAATTGAATTGGATTCTGATTGAAAAATGATGATTTTTGAAATTTAGTTGAAATATTATAACCTGAGCGAAACCACAATGAGGATGAATGGGACGAGTCTCTGTGATGATACTCATAACTAGAATGATGATAATGATTTCAGCAAATCACTATGAGATTAGTGGATTGTGCTGTCAAATTGCTACTGTTAACACTTGTCACGGTAGATCAAGTTAAGGGATGACAAATTGATAACTTAACTGAAATTCCCGTGGAGGAATGTTCAGAAGGAAATTTTTCGGTCTAATGGACCATTATCGTAGGAATGATATGATCTAAATGAATTATTATTTAATGATGAGTTCTATATAAGGAATATTTATCCCAGTATTCTGCTGGGTTGACCAGAATCTAAGGAACCCAGAATAAATTAGATCTTAAGAAAAAGAGTTGTCCTCTACTTTGCGAGATGAGGACATCTCGCACCTTTTTAAGTGGGGTAGAAGTTTGTAAGATTCCTCCCCCAACCTTCGAGGTATACAGGAGTAAGAATCTCCCTTTCTGATCTTAAAATTATTCCCTCTCTAAAATAAAAGAAAGATTCTGTTTAAAAAGGGAAGACACCTTCCCCAGAATACCTTATCAGGAGCCCACCTGTTTTAAGAATTCAGAACAATGAGTTCATAAGTGAGAACCGGTGTTTTGGATGCCAAGGTTTTGGTCATCAGTTAAAAGACTGCCCGACTCCTACCATGAAAAGGGCACAGGGAAGTCTAGAACCCAAATTCAGAGACCAATTCCTTCGTACCAATCTAATCAGGGTCCATCTCGGACAAGATTGCTTAAACTAGGTCCAACCCATTGATTAGGGTCGAGATGACCAGTCAAATGCTTGGTGACTTAGAGCAAGAGATGCAGGCAATTCATAAAGATATAAACGCTGCCCAGGATCGACAGAGACAATATACAGATAAGAAGAGGACAGTCAGAGAATTCAAAGAAGCAGTTATAGTCTTCATTTGATTACGGACCAAAAGAATTTCTTTATCTCTAGGGGAGTATAAGTAGTTATCCCCCAGCTATTGTGGATCAAAGAAAGTAGGTGACTTAGCCTACGAACTTCTTTTATCTCCTCATCTCAAAGTTCTTAATGCCTTCTATAGAAATTGTGCCAAACCCAAATCATGGAAAGACGGTTAAACTTCAGTGGCAAGATACCGTTGGCTTCTAGGTTACGCTAACTCCTTCCTTTATATAAGTCGTAACTTTTACTTATCGCTCACAGTAATCTTACTTCCATCGATCTCCCTTCTTCTTAATCTCCTTCATGGCTTGGCAACAAGAACTAGTTTTATCCATAATGATTCCTCACCTTCAAGACGCAAGCGAGTCTGTGAAGAAAGATTTTATAGAACAGTATGAGCGCTCACTTTTTCCTCACCTAGGAACTTCTGTAGCTCAGACCAAATGGCGGACCTATCAAGACATAACTAGGGTAACACCCTGGGGTCAGCAGCACTTTCGTAACAATGTCCGCTTGGCCATGGTTATTGAAGCTTTGGGTTTGGGTCCCCGATACTACTGCGTCATGAGATCAAGACATCTTGGGTTTTCTGAGCGGGTCTTCTTACTGGCGTGTTTTCTTCCTCATCAGAAGATATGCCTTTACCCCGTTTTTGGTTTGCCTCTCAGAGGTCCTTTTGTTAGAACACCTCATACCACTGAGATAGGCGCGGCAATAACCAACAGAATCATTCCCATAGATAAGTTACCTTATACGTGCGCAGCTTGTGAGTGCTGCTTTTGTGATCATATGATGGACGGGCTTATGGAAGTGTAAAGAGTTCTTCTATCTTTACTGTATATGTTCCAAGAATGAATAAAGTTTAAATCTTGTTCTTGTCTTGACCCTTACTCTCTTTGAGATTTTTTTAATTGGTGGTTAATCTTAATTAAAAATTTTCTCTCAGTCTCTTACTTGTGCATCTTGCGAAATTACCCCCAGTTTGCGAGATGAGAGCATCTCGCATTTCAAAAATCATCATTTTTCAATCAGAATCCAAATCAATTTCATCAGTTCCCAAACAGAATTAAAAATCATATCAACCACATTCGAATTCATCATCTGGATAGCATTAACGCTTATAATTTCAAGTCTTAGATTTACTCGTATATACTGTCAGTAAAGAGCTGCAGTATACTCTCGGTATATACGGGTAGTCACGGCCCTTGGAATTATAAGGTAAATACCATCATATCTAGGCCTCAAGCAAGTCAGGGATTCTATATAATTACGGTATTTCCATCTGAAGACCCAATTACCAAATTACGAATTGCAGTTTGAATATCAAATTGTATGAATTATATCACACAATTATAACCTTTTTGTGCTTCTTGATAAATGTTTGACATATTTGGTTTCTCAGTTGATCTTTATTAGCCAAATGCTCTGATACCAACTGTGAGATCCCTGTTCCCACTGAGCAACGGATTCGGGGTACTAGCTGCGGAAGTAGCACTTCTCGCGCGGGACAGGGGTCCCACACTCGGGGCCTCACCCATGGATATCCGGATAAGAGACTAATCCGTCGTTGTTCCAAAACTGAACCCGAAAAAACTTCCTTTACCGGAAAGCACGGGCGATTCCACCAGGATAACTTTTTTACTCTAACGTAGTCAAGATCATTTCTGATCAAACTGATCCAATTGCATCTATAAGATATTTGGTCGGATCAAGGAAGAAACTTGCACTTGGATCATTGGGATCAACGCTTTTTTTCCCATTCAAGAGGCACAGCCGTTGATTCCTATCCATAGAACAATTACTGTTCGGGATTTACTTTATCTATCGCAATAACAAAAGTTGAGTCTCGATTTATGGATCCATCAGTCCAGCCTAACCCCATCCAATCCCATGGGTTAGCCAACCGCCCAACCACTGTAGTGATGGGATCCAATTTGGAATTTGGTTAGGTTTTGTCCCGGGTACCAAGGAAAAGAGTTCCAAGGCCCCCTAGCCGGAAGTTCATGCAAACATAAAACTAGCCACACCACTTACACACCCAATATGAAATTGCCTTTTTCTTAGCATCAGCTAACTTTAAAACAATCCTTTAATGAAACCATAGTACCACTGATCACAATCTTCCAATTTATCTGGTTGATTCATAATTTCCCATCATTCCTTCATCAGAGTATCTATGGCATCATTGGCAACTAGAACGCTCACCACCTGTCCACTCAGGGGCCTTTTCAATAGTTCCTAGCCCATAATACTCGGCAATATAATCACTTATAAAAATCAAGATGGACTCTCGTTGAAGATCAGCAAGATCAACCAACAGATCCATAAAAAGAGCCATGGACTCATCCATTGAAGACCAGCAAGGTCAATCAACCAGATCCATGCCCGGTTTCAGAAAACAACTCTTACTCCTTGTTCCAATATCTTCCTCGACGCATGCGTGCGTATCCTAGGCAACCCAGAGCCCGAGCACCGTATGGTCAGCACCCTCTAGGATCCTTCGCAGGTGACCTAGCGCTTCACTCATAGGCCGCTTCCTTGGTCCCTCATCCACCGTACTGGAAGCTCACCATTTTAATCGAACCGAGGCTGGTCAAGACCTCGGTCGACTTGCTACGCGAGATGCCCTCCATTGACTCTCCGTCACAGAGCAGTTGCAACTTTATCAGTTAGGTCTCCACGACCATAATCACAAGACGGTCAAAATGCTTCCCCAGCATTCTTGACATAAAATAGCCATTTACAAACAGCATTTACAAACAGTTTACAAATACAATTTCTATATTAACTCTCATTTTTCCACATTATCCCTCATTAATCCACATTACTTATTCCACATTCCATTTATATGTGTACTTATCCAATCACATCATTTTCCATCTCTTCACTTCAGATTCCTTCACATCACATATCATATATTCACATCCATATCCACATCCATACATCCACATCCACATCCACATTCACTGTAAGATCCCTGTTCCCACCGAGCAACGGATTCGGGGTATTGGCAGCGGAAGTAGCGCTTCTCGCGCGGGACAGGGGTCCCACACTCGGGGCCTCGCCCACGGATATCCGGATAAGAGACTAGTCCGTCGGTTGTTCCAAAACCGAACCCGGAAAAACTTCCTTTACCGGAAGCACGGGCGATTCCACCAGGATAACTTTTTACCCTAACGTAGTCAAGATCATTTCTGATCGAGATGATCCAGTTACATCTATAAGGTACTTAGTCAGTTCAAGGAAGAAACTTGCACTTGGATCATTGGGATCAACGCTTTTTTCCCCATTCAAGAGGCACAGCCGTTGATTCCTATCCATAGAACAGTTACTATCCGGGATTTATTTTTTTTCTATCGTAAAAACAAAAGTTTGAGTCTCGATTTACGGATCCATCAGTCCAGCCTAACCCCATCCGATCCCATGGGTTAGCCAACCGCCCAACCACTGTAGTGATGGGATCCAATTAAAAATTTGGTTAGGTTTTGTCCCGGGTACCAAGGAAAAGAGTTCCAAGGCCCCCTAGCCGGATGTTCATGCAAAATAAAACTAGTCACACCACTCACACACCCAATATGAAATTGCCTTTTTTCAACCAGATTCAACCAGTTTAAAACAATCCTTTAATAAAACCATAGTATCATTGATCACCATCTTCCAATTTATCCAATTGATTCTTAATTTTCCATCATTCCTTCATCAGAGTATCTATGGCATCATTGGCAACTAGAACGCTCAGGAGCCGTTTCGATAGTTCCTAGCCCATAATACTTGGCAATATAATCACTTAACAAGATGGACTCTCGTTGAAGATCAGCAAGATCAACCAACAGATCCATATAAGGAGCCATGGACTCATCCATTGAAGACCAGCAAGGTCAATCAACCAGATCCATGCTCGATTTCAGAAAACAACTCCAACTCTGTTCCAATATCTTCCTCGACGCACGCGTGGGTATCCTAGGCAACCCAGAGTCCGAGCACCGTATGGTCAGCACCCTCTAGGATCCTTCGCAGGTAACCTAGCGCTTCACGCATAGGCCGCTTCCTTGGCCCCTCATCCACCGTACCGGAAGCTCACCATTTTAATCGCACCGAGGCTGGTCAAGACCTCGGCCGACCTTGCTACGCGAGACGTCCTTCATTGACTCCCCGTCAGCAGTTGCAACTTACCATCACGACTTTAATCACAAGACGGTCAAAATGCTCCCCCCAGCATTCTTGACATAAAACAATCATTTACAAACAGCATTTACAAACAGTATTTACAAACAGTTTACAACACAATTTCTATTTTAACTTTCATTTTTCCACATTATCCCTCATCAATCTACATTACTTATTCCATATTCCATTTATATGTATACTCATCCCATCACATCATTTCTATCTCCTCACTTCAGATTCCCTCACATCGCATATCGTATATTCACATTCATACATCCACATCTATATGCGTACATTCACATCTACATGCATACGTCTACATCTCTATGCATACATCCACATCTACATTCACATTCACCTCCATACATCTACATCTACATGCCTACATCCACATCTCCATTCACATCTACATCTATACATCTACATCTACATGCATCCATCCACCTCCACATCCACATCTACATCTATACATCTACATCTACATGCATACATCCATATCTCCATTCCCATCTACATCTATACATCTACATCTACATGCATCCATCTACCTCCACATCCACATCTACATCTATACATCTACATCTACATGTATACATCCACATCCACATCTATACATCTACATCTACATGCATACATCCACATCTCCATTCACATCTACATCTATACATCTACATCTACATGCATCCATCCACCTCCACATCCACATCTACATCTATACATCTACATCTACATGTATCCATCCACATCTCCATTCACGTCTACATCTATACATCTACATCTACATGCATACATCCATATCTCCATTCCTGTCTACATCTATACATCTACATCTACATGCATCCATCTACCTCCACATCCACATCTACATCTATACATCTACATCTACATGCAAACATCCACATCTCCATGCATAATAAAATTCTTTTAATTAATCTAGGATGATAGTTCCTAGGATATGGTAGGAAGTCCTCTTTTTGTGCTTTGAATGAATTTATTTTATGCGTGATTTCTATAAAAATTTTGCCATAGCTCCGCTACTATGACTGATAAATCTCAATTTTTTTTCTAAGGGATAAAGCTCATTATTAAAGAAATAATTAGAATGGTCTCTAATTGGATCATCAATCCATAATGGTCTCTAATTGGATCATTAAGAAAACAATTAGAATGGTCTCTAATTGGGTCATCAATCCATAATGGATTGAATCATCAATGTGCATAAACTAAAAGCATAGCAAAAGCCATTAATTTGGCCTCAAGCATAGCTTAATCTTGGATTAAGGAAAAGCTTTATGAAAAGCTTCATTTGGATTGAGAATGGGTCATGAGTATGACCATTTCTTGAGTGAGAGAGAGAAATTATAAAAACCATTAGAATTTAAATATAAGTGGAAATTAACTTCTATAGCATTTATTAAATTATGTAACTCTTCACTACTATTCACCAATTAACTTCAATAGCATTTAAAAAAAACCATACCAATTAAACTTCTCAAGCTTGAGAGGGGTTGAGAAGAGAGAATCATTGAGTAATTATAGAAAAGATCAAAATTCGATATACTTACCTTATAATTTGCTCGATTCTTTATTCACGGTAGAGGCCCCCAACCAATCAATTGGTTTAGTATGTTGATGGAGCCACCAATGGGGATTGAAGAAAGAGAGAAGTATCAAAAACTAGTGAATTATTAAAGAATTCACAGCTCTTGGCTTAGGTAGAGTAGAGTAACAAGGCATAAGAGACTATATATTTTGGCTTAGGTAGAGTAAAGTAACAAGGCATAAGAGACTATATATTTTGGCTTAGGTAGAGTAGAGTAACAAGGCATAAGAGACTATATTTTGGCTTAGGTGGAGTAGAGTAACAATGCATAAGACATTATATTTTTTTCAACAAGGGGAGGCTTCTATTTATAGGAAAATTTGAGCTCCTAACCAAACAAACTGATTCTAGAATTTTTCAAGTCAGTTTGGTTGAATTTGGACTAGATTTGGACCTAGTTTGGTTACTTTTTGATTCGGTTTGGTTCCATTTTGATTTGGTTTGGTTCAAGAGAGATGAGAGATAAAAATATCACATTATTTTTGAGTTTAAAACTCATTCAAGCATGTGAAATATGCACCTCCTTTAAAGAATTCCCCTTCCTTACATATGTGTCAAAATTTTATTGCTCATAGTTTTTTACTAATAAACCTTGTACATTTTCAACTCTTCATCTTATGTGAAATATGCACCTCCTTTAAAGAACTCCTCTTCCTTACATATGTGTCATAGTTTTTTTACTAATAAACCTTGTACATTTTCAACTCTTCATCTTATGTGAAATATGCACCTCCTTTAAAGAACTCCCCTTCCTTACATATGTGTTTATTTACTAATAAACCTTGTACATTTTCAACTCTTCATCTTATGTGAAATATGCACCTCCTTTAAAGAACTCCTCTTCCTTACATATGTGTTTATTTACTAATAAACCTTGTACATTTTCAACTCTTCATCTTATGTGAGCATTTACTCATTTTTGGGTATCTTCTTTTACAAATTGGATTTATCTCCTCCCTACACATGGATTGATGCTATTGGCCCATAGGAACCTTAATTGGGCCATAGTCTAAAGATTTATGAAAATCTAGACCCTTAGGCTAAGGTTCTTTATACCTCTTTCCAATTAATTCCAATTGCACATTGGAAAATTCTTTTTAAATTTCTGTTTCAGGGGAACTCATCTGAATTATAAGAGATATTTTTCTATCCAGAAATATTCAAAATCTGAATATTCTCTCTCTAGAATATTTTCTCTCTCTAGGTTAAAACAGTCACAAACAAGATCTCTTATATTTCAGAAAAGGAATTGATTACAGGGGAATATACTAGACATCAAAAAGGGGTTGGGGGAGGAATCTTACATTCTACCCCACTTAAAAAACGCGAGATGTCCTCATCTCGCAACTTGGAATAATTTCGCAAGATGCACGAATATGAGACTTAGAGAAAAATTTTAATCATGATTAACCACCAAGAAAAGTCTTAAAGAGAGCAAGATTCAAAATAAGAACAAGATTTAAACTTTATTCATTCACGGGACTTATATAGTGAAGATAGAAGAACTCTTTACACTTCCATAAGCCCGTCCATCATATGGTCACAAAAGAAGTCCTCACAAGCTGCACAAGTATAGGGTAACTCATCTATGGGAATGATTCTGCTGGTTATTGCCGCACCTATCTCAGTGGTATGAGGTGATCTAACAAAAGGACCTCTGAGAGGCAAGCCAAAAACGGGGTAAAGGCATATCTTCTCATGAGGAAGAAAACACGCCAGTAAGAAGACCCGCTCAGAAAACCCAAGATGCCTTGATCTCATGACGCAGTAGTATCGGGGACCCAAACCCAAGGCTTCGATAACCATGGCCAAGCGGACATTGTTACGAAAGTGCTGCTGTCCCCAGGGTGTTACCCTAGTTATGTTTTGATAGGTCCGCCATTTGGTCTGCGCTACAGAAGTTCCTAGGTGAGGAAAAAGTGAGCGCTCATACTGTTCTATAAAGTCTTTCTTCACAGACTCTCTTGCGTCTTGAAGGTGGGAAATCATCAGGGATAAAACTAATTCCTGTTGCCAAGCCATGAAGGAGATTAAGAAATAAAGGAGATTGATGGGAGTAAGATTACTGTGAGCGACAAGTAAAAGTTACGACTTATATAAAGGAAGGAGCTAGCGTAACTTAGAAGCCAACGGTAACTTGCCACTGAAGTTTTACCGTCTTTCCATGATTTGGGGTTTGACACATTTTTCTATAGAAAGCATTAAGAATTTTGAGATGAGGAGATAAAAGAAGCTTGTAGGCTAAGTCACCTACTTTCATTGAATTCAGATATAAGGCTCACAATATCTGGGGGATAACTTCTTATACTTCCCAAGAGATAGAACTTCTTTTGGGCTGTACTCGAATGAAAACCAAAACCTTGGTATCCAAAACACCGATTCTCACTTCTAAACTCATTGTTCTAAATCCTTAAAACAGGCGTGACTCCTGAGAAGTATTCTAGGAAAAGGGTCTTCCTTTTTTAAACAGAAATTTTCTTTTATTTTAGAGAGGGAATAATTATAAGATCAGAAAGGAAGATTCTTACTCCAGTATACCTCGAAGGCTGGGGAGGAATCTTACATTCTACCCCACTTAAAAAAAATGCGAGATGTCCTCATCTCGCCAAGTAGAGGACAACTCTTTTTCTTAAGATCCAATTTATTCTGGGGTTCCTTATATTCTGGTCAACCCAACAGAACACTGGGATAAATATCCCTTAAATAGAACTCATTATTAAATAACAATTCATTCAGATCATATCATTCATATCTTTAACATGATAATGGTCCGTTAGACCGAAAAGTTTCCTTCGAAACATTCCTCCACGGAAATTTCAGTCAAGCAAGTTCTCAATTTGACATCCCTTAACTTGATCTACCGGTCAAATATTAACAGTAGCAATCTAACAGCACACCCATTAACCTCATAGTGATTTGCTGAATTCATTATCATCATTCTAGTTATGAATATCATTACAAGGATTCGTCCCATTCCCCCTCATTGTGGTTTCATTATATTTCAACTAATTTTTTAAAAATCAACATTTTTCAATCAGCATTTTCAATCAGCATTTTCAATCAGAATCCAAATCAATTCATCCATTCTCAAACAGAATTAAAAATCATATCAATCACATGCAAAATCATCATCTGGATAGCATTAACGCTTATAATTTCAAGTCTTAGATTTACTCGTATATACTGTCAGTAAAGAGCTGCAGTATACTCTCGGTATATACGGGTAGTCACGGCCCTTGGAATTATAAGGTAAATACTATCATGTCTAGGCCTCAAGCAAGTCAGGGTTTCTATATAATTGCGGTACTTCCATCTGAAGAACCAATTACCAAATTATGAATTTCAGTTTGAATATCAAATTGCATGAGTTATATCATACAATTATAACCTTTTTGTGTTTCTTGATAAATTTTTGACATATTTATCTTCTCAGTTGATCTTTATTAACCAAATGCTCTGATACCAACTGTAAGATCCCTGTTCCCACCGAGCAACGGATTCGGGGTATTGGCAGCGGAAGTAGCGCTTCTCGCGCGGGACAGGGGTCCCACACTCGGGGCCTCGCCCACGGATATCCGGATAAGAGACTAGTCCGTCGGTTGTTCCAAAACCGAACCCGGAAAAACTTCCTTTACCGGAAGCACGGGCGATTCCACCAGGATAACTTTTTACCCTAACGTAGTCAAGATCATTTCTGATCGAGATGATCCAGTTACATCTATAAGGTACTTAGTCAGTTCAAGGAAGAAACTTGCACTTGGATCATTGGGATCAACGCTTTTTTCCCCATTCAAGAGGCACAGCCGTTGATTCCTATCCATAGAACAGTTACTATCCGGGATTTATTTTTTTTCTATCGTAAAAACAAAAGTTTGAGTCTCGATTTACGGATCCATTAGTCCAGCCTAACCCCATCCGATCCCATGGGTTAGCCAACCGCCCAACCACTGTAGTGATGGGATCCAATTAAAAATTTGGTTAGGTTTTGTCCCGGGTACCAAGGAAAAGAGTTCCAAGGCCCCCTAGCCGGATGTTCATGCAAAATAAAACTAGTCACACCACTCACACACCCAATATGAAATTGCCTTTTTTCAACCAGATTCAACCAGTTTAAAACAATCCTTTAATAAAACCATAGTATCATTGATCACCATCTTCCAATTTATCCAATTGATTCTTAATTTTCCATCATTCCTTCATCAGAGTATCTATGGCATCATTGGCAACTAGAACGCTCAGGAGCCGTTTCGATAGTTCCTAGCCCATAATACTTGGCAATATAATCACTTAACAAGATGGACTCTCGTTGAAGATCAGCAAGATCAACCAACAGATCCATATAAGGAGCCATGGACTCATCCATTGAAGACCAGCAAGGTCAATCAACCAGATCCATGCTCGATTTCAGAAAACAACTCCAACTCTGTTCCAATATCTTCCTCGACGCACGCGTGGGTATCCTAGGCAACCCAGAGTCCGAGCACCGTATGGTCAGCACCCTCTAGGATCCTTCGCAGGTAACCTAGCGCTTCACGCATAGGCCGCTTCCTTGGCCCCTCATCCACCGTACCGGAAGCTCACCATTTTAATCGCACCGAGGCTGGTCAAGACCTCGGCCGACCTTGCTACGCGAGACGTCCTTCATTGACTCCCCGTCAGCAGTTGCAACTTACCATCACGACTTTAATCACAAGACGGTCAAAATGCTCCCCCCAGCATTCTTGACATAAAACAATCATTTACAAACAGCATTTACAAACAGTATTTACAAACAGTTTACAACACAATTTCTATTTTAACTTTCATTTTTCCACATTATCCCTCATCAATCTACATTACTTATTCCATATTCCATTTATATGTATACTCATCCCATCACATCATTTCTATCTCCTCACTTCAGATTCCCTCACATCGCATATCGTATATTCACATTCATACATCCACATCTATATGCGTACATTCACATCTACATGCATACGTCTACATCTCTATGCATACATCCACATCTACATTCACATTCACCTCCATACATCTACATCTACATGCCTACATCCACATCTCCATTCACATCTACATCTATACATCTACATCTACATGCATCCATCCACCTCCACATCCACATCTACATCTATACATCTACATCTACATGCATACATCCATATCTCCATTCCCATCTACATCTATACATCTACATCTACATGCATCCATCTACCTCCACATCCACATCTACATCTATACATCTACATCTACATGTATACATCCACATCCACATCTATACATCTACATCTACATGCATACATCCACATCTCCATTCACATCTACATCTATACATCTACATCTACATGCATCCATCCACCTCCACATCCACATCTACATCTATACATCTACATCTACATGTATCCATCCACATCTCCATTCACGTCTACATCTATACATCTACATCTACATGCATACATCCATATCTCCATTCCTGTCTACATCTATACATCTACATCTACATGCATCCATCTACCTCCACATCCACATCTACATCTATACATCTACATCTACATGCAAACATCCACATCTCCATGCATAATAAAATTCTTTTAATTAATCTAGGATGATAGTTCCTAGGATATGGTAGGAAGTCCTCTTTTTGTGCTTTGAATGAATTTATTTTATGCGTGATTTCTATAAAAATTTTGCCATAGCTCCGCTACTATGACTGATAAATCTCAATTTTTTTTCTAAGGGATAAAGCTCATTATTAAAGAAATAATTAGAATGGTCTCTAATTGGATCATCAATCCATAATGGTCTCTAATTGGATCATTAAGAAAACAATTAGAATGGTCTCTAATTGGGTCATCAATCCATAATGGATTGAATCATCAATGTGCATAAACTAAAAGCATAGCAAAAGCCATTAATTTGGCCTCAAGCATAGCTTAATCTTGGATTAAGGAAAAGCTTTATGAAAAGCTTCATTTGGATTGAGAATGGGTCATGAGTATGACCATTTCTTGAGTGAGAGAGAGAAATTATAAAAACCATTAGAATTTAAATATAAGTGGAAATTAACTTCTATAGCATTTATTAAATTATGTAACTCTTCACTACTATTCACCAATTAACTTCAATAGCATTTAAAAAAAACCATACCAATTAAACTTCTCAAGCTTGAGAGGGGTTGAGAAGAGAGAATCATTGAGTAATTATAGAAAAGATCAAAATTCGATATACTTACCTTATAATTTGCTCGATTCTTTATTCACGGTAGAGGCCCCCAACCAATCAATTGGTTTAGTATGTTGATGGAGCCACCAATGGGGATTGAAGAAAGAGAGAAGTATCAAAAACTAGTGAATTATTAAAGAATTCACAGCTCTTGGCTTAGGTAGAGTAGAGTAACAAGGCATAAGAGACTATATATTTTGGCTTAGGTAGAGTAGAGTAACAAGGCATAAGAGACTATATATTTTGGCTTAGGTAGAGTAGAGTAACAAGGCATAAGAGACTATATTTTGGCTTAGGTGGAGTAGAGTAACAATGCATAAGACATTATATTTTTTTCAACAAGGGGAGGCTTCTATTTATAGGAAAATTTGAGCTCCTAACCAAACAAACTGATTCTAGAATTTTTCAAGTCAGTTTGGTTGAATTTGGACTAGATTTGGACCTAGTTTGGTTACTTTTTGATTCGGTTTGGTTCCATTTTGATTTGGTTTGGTTCAAGAGAGATGAGAGATAAAAATATCACATTATTTTTGAGTTTAAAACTCATTCAAGCATGTGAAATATGCACCTCCTTTAAAGAATTCCCCTTCCTTACATATGTGTCAAAATTTTATTGCTCATAGTTTTTTACTAATAAACCTTGTACATTTTCAACTCTTCATCTTATGTGAAATATGCACCTCCTTTAAAGAACTCCTCTTCCTTACATATGTGTCATAGTTTTTTTACTAATAAACCTTGTACATTTTCAACTCTTCATCTTATGTGAAATATGCACCTCCTTTAAAGAACTCCCCTTCCTTACATATGTGTTTATTTACTAATAAACCTTGTACATTTTCAACTCTTCATCTTATGTGAAATATGCACCTCCTTTAAAGAACTCCTCTTCCTTACATATGTGTTTATTTACTAATAAACCTTGTACATTTTCAACTCTTCATCTTATGTGAGCATTTACTCATTTTTGGGTATCTTCTTTTACAAATTGGATTTATCTCCTCCCTACACATGGATTGATGCTATTGGCCCATAGGAACCTTAATTGGGCCATAGTCTAAAGATTTATGAAAATCTAGACCCTTAGGCTAAGGTTCTTTATACCTCTTTCCAATTAATTCCAATTGCACATTGGAAAATTCTTTTTAAATTTCTGTTTCAGGGGAACTCATCTGAATTATAAGAGATATTTTTCTATCCAGAAATATTCAAAATCTGAATATTCTCTCTCTAGAATATTTTCTCTCTCTAGGTTAAAACAGTCACAAACAAGATCTCTTATATTTCAGAAAAGGAATTGATTACAGGGGAATATACTAGACATCAAAAAGGGGTTGGGGGAGGAATCTTACATTCACATCCATACATCCACATCCACACCCACATCCACATTCACATCCATACATCCATATCCACATCCACATCCACATTCACATCCATACATCCACATCCACATCCACATTCACATCCATACATCCACATCTACATGCTTACCTCCATTTTCACATCCTCATTTATACATCCACATTCATACATACACATCCACATCCATACATCCCCATCTACATGCTTACCTCCATTTTCACATCCTCATTTATACATCCACATTCATACATACACATCCATATCCACATCCATACATCCACATCCACATGCATACATCTACTATCACGTCCTCATTCATACATCCACATCCACATACATACATACATCCACATCCACATTCCCATTCACATCTATACATCCACATCTACATCCACATACATACATACATCCACATCCACATTCCACATTCACATCTATACAGCCACATCTACATCCACATTCACATCTATACATCCACATCTACATCCACATTCACATACATCCACATCCACCTTCCCATTCACATCTATACATCCACATCTACATCCACATTCACATACATCCACATCCACCTTCCCATTCACATCTATACATCCACATCTACATCCACATACATACATACATCCACATCCACATTCCACATTCACATCTATACAGCCACATCTACATCCACATTCACATCTATGCATAAACATCTTCATGCATACATCCCTTTCCACATTCATACATCCACACTCCCATCTCCACATCCACACATCCACACTCCCATCTCCACATCCACACATCCACATACATACATCCATTTCCACATTCCCATTCATATAACCCCATATGCCTTCACATCTAATCTTTTACATCACATCCATTCTCGCCCTATCACAACCCATATACATCTTATCCTATCACATACACTTCTTACCTCATCCCATTCACATCTTATCAAATCTTAATTCATCTTATCACCTCATAACTTATTTCATAAGCATCTTATCACCTCTTGTCACATCTTATACACCTCTTATCACATCCTATCACATCTCATATCTATTTATAGAATACAAGAGAATTCTTATATTTGATATAAGATTTCTTTACACATTTATTTATGCATAAATTCTATTTAAGGAGATTAATACTTTCGAAGTAAAAATCAATCTTTTATGCATCTTCTTATGCATAAATTCAATTTGGTAGGAATTACACTTTTAGAATAAAAGAATTTCTCTTATGCATCTAAATTATGCATAAAATCCATTTATGATGAAAATCACACTTTTAGTATAAAAGAATATCTTTTATGCATACCTCTATGCATGAAATCACACTTTTAGTATAAAAGTATATCTTTTATGCATACCTCTATGCATGAAATCCAAATATAATAAAAGTCACACTTCTAAAATAAAATAATCAACTTTTATGCATACCTTTATGCATGAAATTCAAATATAATAAAAGTCACACTTTTATAATAAAATAATCAACTTTTATGCATACCTCTATGCATGAAATCCAATTATGATAAAAGTAACACTTTTACAATAAAATAATCATCTTTTATGCGTACATCTATGCATGAAATCCAAATATGATAAAAGTAACACTTTTATAATAAAATAATCAACTTTTATGCATACTTTTATGCATGAAATTCAAATATGATAAAAGTAACACTTTTATAATAAAATAATCAACTCTTATGCACACTTCTATGCATGAAATTCAATTGTGATAAAAGTAACACTTTTACAATAAAATAATCAACTCTTATGCATACTTCTATGCATGAAATTCAATTGTGCTAAAAGTAACACTTTTACATTAAAATATTAATCTTTTATGCATACCTCTATGCATGAAATCTAATTATGATAAAAGTAACACTTTTATGTTAAAATAATAATCTATTATGCATACCTCTATGCATGAAAATCAATTATGCATAATATAAAAATCAATTTCTCTATGAATATCTTCAATTAATCTAGGATGATAATTCCTAGAATATGGTAGGGAGTCCTCTTTTCATACTTTGAATGAAATTATTTTATGTGTAATTTTTATAAAAAATTTGCCATAGCTCCGCTGCTATGAGACTGATAAATCTCAAATTTTTCTAAGAGATAAAGCTTATCATTAAGAATTAATTAGAATGATCCCTAATTGGATCAATAATCCATAATGGATTGAATCATTAATATTCATGAAATACATAAACTAAAAGCATAGAAAAAAGCCATTAATTTGACCTCAAGTATAGATTAATCTTGGATTAAGGAAAAGCTTTATGAAAAGCTTCATTTGGATTGAGAATGGGTCATGAGTATGACCATTTCTTGAGTGAGAGAGAGAAATTTCATAAAAACCATTTGAATTAAGCATAAATAGAAATTTATGTAATTCTTAACTATCATTAATCAATTAACTTCAATAGCATTCATCAAATTATGTAACTCTTCACTACCATTCATCAATTAACTTCAATAACATTCAAAAACCATTCTAATTAAGCTTCTCAAGCTTGAGAGGGGTTGAGAAGAGAGAAACATTGAGAAATTATAGAAAATGATCAAAATTCACTAATTACCTTACAAATTGCTTGATTCTTTTTCACGGTAGAGGCCCCCAACCAATCAATTGGTTAAGTATGTTGATGGAGCCACCAATGGGGATTGAAGAAAGAGGGAAGCTCCAAAAACTAGTGAATTATTAATGAATTCACAGTTCTTGGCTTAGGTGAAGTAGAGTAACAATGCATAAACACTATATATTTTTCAACAAGGGGTAGGCTTCTATTTATAGGAAAAAATTGAGCTCCTAACCAAACAAACTGATTCTAGAATTTTCCAAATCAGTTTGGTCAATTTTTGACCATTTTTAGGTCAGTTAAGCTAACTTTTTGGAACTAGACTTGAATGAGGAGAGAGGAGAGATGAAATATCTCAATTTTTATGAGTTTAAAACTCATTTAAGCATGTGAAATATGCACCTCCTTTAAAGAACTCCCCTTCCTTACATATGTGTCAAAATGGAATCATTATACCTAAATATCTCATATTTTTAATATTGCTCATAGTTTTTTACTAATAAACCTTGTACATTTTCAACTCTTCATCTTATGTGAGTATTTACTCATTTTTGGATACCCAAAATATCTCATATTTTTAATATTGCTCATATTTTTTTACTAATAAACCTTGTACATTTTCAACTCTTCATCTTATGTGAGCATTTACTCATTTTTGGGTATCTTCTTTTACAAATTGGATTTATCTCCTCTCTACACATGGATTGATGCTATTGGCCCATAGGAACCTGAATTGGACCATAATCCAAAAATTTCTGAAAATCTAGACTCTTAGGCTAAGGTCCTTTATACACATTTCCAATTAATTCCAATTGCACATTGGAAAATTCTTTTTGAATTTCTGTTTCAGGGGAATTCATCTTAATTATAAGAGATATTTTTCTATCCAAAAATATTCAAAATCTGAATATTCTCTCTCTAGAATATTTTCTCTCTCTAAGTTAAAATAGTTAGAAACAAGGTCTTTATATTTCTGAAGAGGGATTGATTACAGGGAAAGATACTAGACATAAAAAAGGGGGTGGGGGAGGAATCTTACAAGTTGGCAGCCTATGCAGCAGACACCCCTTTACCATCAGGTCCGCCGCCCACAGCGCCCAACAGAGTCCCTTTCCAGGCACTTTACCCTTGCTAGGCACTTCACCTGCCTTTACATTCACCCCTTATCTGTCAGCCCCAGTTAATGCTATAACATCTCCTACACCTGCACCTTCAGGAGATGTGACACCTCACAGCAGTCATCATGGCTCTCATGAGAGTGGTAGTCGTTCGTCATAGGGAGGGTAGTCATGGAGATAGGGGCAGTCGTACCTCATGCTGCACTAGCACTAAGAATTGAGGTAGAGGAGATAGAGGATGCCTAGGGCAATGCTTTGGGGGTGGGGATAGTTCTTCAGAGTCACCACCACATCATGGTGATATATTACATTATGATATCACAGATGTGGGCGGCATAGTTGATGCCATCTTGTGGGAAGGAGGTGGTAAAGTACTTGCACACCAAGTAGTTTTTGCACACTATAAAGACTTCTTTATACATTTTAAGAAGCAAAGGAAGAGCCTAGTGGATGATTGCATTAAAGCTGTCCACAAGAAGTATCCTAATCCTCACAACCAAAGCTTTAACAGTAGATGGGCGCAACACAAAACCAAAGACATACTTAAGAATAGGAGGTCTCTAGTAAGGAGACATGCAAAGGAGGAGAAAGCTCGAATAGATGCCAGTCAAAATGGGCACGGCAAGCCATCTACTGCTCATAAGGGCAAGTAAAAGAAAGCCAAGAAGGAGGTCCTAGAAGGAGTAGTGAACCAGCAACAAAGAGAAGCGCGGCTACAAATGGAGCGATATGGATTGTCGCACTTAGAATCTAGAGGTCGTGCATCATGGGAGGCCGAGTTTGTATGTATAGTGCAACTTAGAGTCTTTTCTTTGTATTCTCTCTATTTGAGTTGTGTTATAATGCTTGTCTTGTGATGTAGCATGACATTGCGGGTAGAGATCCTACCCAGTAGAGACTGGCTACCATCGTCACTCATCGCTCGCCACAATAGAGAAGATACATGGGATTACCTTCACGAGGATGAAGGGATCATCTCCAAGAGACGAACAATACAATCGAGCAAGGAGAACACCAATGCAGGTAATACTTTTTTTTTTTACAAAACACGTTTCAACCTTTATAATACTTTCTATTTTTATTTATATATATCTTCACTTTGTTTAGGCACAAGGTGGACAAGAAGGAGGACAAGATGACTCGAGAGTGATGACTCCTCCGAGTAATTTTCCTTGTAGTTTTTCTTCATGTATAGTTTTGGTTTATGCAACTATGTTTCTTTTTGAAGCCTCATGTGGCTATCATCACGTATGGACAATTTCTAGGATATAAGATGAAATTTTTCATCTTCTTTATGTATCTATGTTTTTATTCAAGCCTTATGTGGCTACGATGATGTATGGAGAAAGTTTTGGATATAAAATATAATTTCTCATCTTCTTTAATCAAGTGTGTTCACAAATCTTTTTGTGCATATCTATCTTTAATTTAAGTTTTTATGTTGATATCTTTGCTGATCTTGATTCGTCTATGTACAAGTAAGCAAAACCTTAAACCAGAGAGCTGCTTGTGCGCAGAAAATGTAGCTGCATGTGTAGAAAATGCAGCTGCATGTGTAGAAAATGCACTTGTACATCTGCACAGGCAGCTCTCTGACACCAAAGGGTCATATATTCAAGATATGAAGCAATAGTGTCCAAAGATACAACTTGGATGGGCGCCCGTAATGGTGTGACAGAGTATTTATGGCAATTCCCACTTCAAGAGTGTGTGGTAGCAAGTCAAGATGAAGTCCTAAGTAATGTACTTCATGGATATATTATGAGAGTAGTCATTGTAATAACATTAGGCCTCGTATGAGCCTAAAGTTCCCGACCAGCCATAGTTTAAGTGAGTGTGAACACTTATGGCCATGTATATAAGTGAATATCTCTCATAATACAACATACTCTCCCATTGTGCAGTTGAGTATTGCTCTTGCTAATCCTCTTGCTAATATCTCTCCCTAATGCATGCTAGTGAGTGTGTGTGAGTGAAGTGAGGTAAAAGGGGGGGCGAGTACCCATAGTGCAACGCGACGGTGTGACAACGTTCGTGGGAGGCGCGGTGGAATTGCTTCTCAACAAGGAGTGTTAAAGCTTGGAGACCTCAAGGGTTATGACCTCAGCCATTGGAAAGATCCTCATGACAGTTGCGGCTCACCAAGTAATCTCTTGTTGGATGTGTTTCAAGGGGGGTTAGGGTGAGCCATAACATTTTTGGCGCCGGTCGGCAGGAGCCATCATCCCTTGGCTTTTTCCATCATTTTTCTTCTAATCTACGCATTACCAAATTACCCATTATCCTAATTAACAGTTTCCCATGAAAAAGATGTGGATTTGATGATGATTTGTATGTGACTTGGTGTAAAATAGCTCTCTTTTTTGTTTTTGTAAAGAATGCTTTTTGCTTAATTTTTAGCTTAATTTGTTGTTATTATGGTTTTTCATGTTCTTAGGGCTTGCACATAGTTTGTATTAGGCTTAGTTTGCATCCATTGCATCAATCAATACAATAGAATACAATGTTTAGTGCATGTTAGCCCTTTTTAGTCTGAAACCTAGAACAAAGATCATTAAATTTAGTTTAATTGTGTGATTTCTGTTGAAATTGTTTGCATTAGAGTGTTAGCAAGCATTAGGAGTAGCTTAATCTTTCAAAAATTTTCTTAAAACCATAAAAAATCCTTGAATTCGACTATTTTTTCTTAATGGACTGGTTTTTGTCATTAAGGGTGATAAATCTTGTTCAAGAGGCAAAAACTTTAGAAAATGTGGTAATGGGGGTCTAAATGATCATATGAGTATTGGAAATTAGTATTTTTGAGTGTTTTGAGAGCATCTAGATGCATCAAAACACCTAATTACATCAATTTCTTTGTTAATTGGAGGAAATTGACTCTCTTTGCTTAGTTTTACCTTAAAAGAGGAGACCAAAATTAAGAGTCTAACTAATATCCTATTTTAGATTAATTTACACATTTGTTGATGCACATAGATTAGCATTCCCCTGCTCTATCCAATTATGTGATCAATTGTGTGAATTAAATAGGGATTAGTGGTTAATTAGAGTCCTTGATTAGTGTAAAAGAGGGAAAGATTAATGAAAAGATTAATATTTAATTAACTCTTAATCACTTTTTTACATAACTCATTAAGGCTAAAGAGCATTCAATGAGTAGATGCTCATGAGTTATCAAATTGTCTATTTTGGGGGTCATTTATGAAGGGTATAAGGGGTGGCATAAAAAGGTTGACTTTTTTTATTCCCACTTACCTTTTTGGAAAAATGCCCATATCTCCTTAATTTTAAATTTAAAAAAATCCCCCCCCAAAAAAAGGAAATTCATATTTCCCACTAGACTCCAATAAATATATAAATAATCAAATTTAATTTTTTCGTGAAGTCCGCTTCACAGTGTGAGACCCCTTCCCCCCCTCCGCGGTACCCTGCCGGCGGTGGAAGCGACGTCCGCCTCCCACGCGGGGCGGGGATCCACACTCGGGGCCTCACCCACGGATGTCGGACAAGAAGCTAGGTCGGGCGGTCCCTCCAAAACCGGGCCCGGAAAGACTCCCCTCGCTCGGAAGGCACGGGCGATTCCACCTTGGGAAAAATCTGCTAACGGGAGAATTATTCTAAAACGAGTCAAAGTCTTAGCTAGTTAAACTGATCTGACCAAACCTGAAGTCACATGGTCAGATCAAGAAGAGACTTGCACTTGGTCCATGAAATCACCTCTTTTTTCCTCATTTATGAGGCACAGCCGCGATTCCCTCCCAGTCTTCTCAGGATTTAATTTAATTAATGTAACTAATTGTATCTAGTTGTTTCACAGGAATCCTTCCATCGAGCCTAACCCCATCCAGCCCATGGGTTAGCCAACCACCCGAGACCACTGTATTGGTGGGATTCCTTTATAAAGATTTGATTTTGTTTTGTGCGCTCGGGTACCGAGAGGAAAAGAGTTCCCAGACCCCCTAGCCGGCGATTCATGCAAAAATTAAGGTAGGCATACCACATACACGCCCAATATGAAATTGCCATTTATAACAGATTCGACTGGCTTTAAAATCCTTTAATAGAAATCATAATATTTATAAATTGCTATTTATAACAGATTCGACTGGCTTTAAAACAATCCTTCAATAGAAATCATAATATTTATAAATTCGACTGGCTTTAAAACAATCCTTCAATAGAAATCATAATATTTATAAATTTGACTGGCTTTAAAACAATCCTTCAATAGAAATCATAATATTTATGATCATCATTTTCTAAAATTTTGAGTCCATTGTATTACAAAATGTGTCCTTTGGACTCTCCGTTGAACACTAGCTGGCCAACCAACGAGATCCAGTATCAAAATTTGGTTCCCAAAAATCTTTCCTTTTAGTCCACCCGAAATCTTTCTCGACGTACGCATGGGTGTCCTAGCAACAGTGAGCCCGTGCATCACATGGTCAGAACCCTCTAGGATCCTCCTTAGGTGTCCTAGCACTTCACTAAGGGACCGCTTCGTCGGTCCTCGCCCATCGTACCGGAAGCGCACCATTTTAACCATACCGAGGCTGGTCAAGACCTTGCCAGGCTTTGCCACGAGCGACGTCCCTTGACGACTCGCTGCCAACTGTTTCAATGATCCTCCTCTTAGTAAAACAAATGCCAAAAGCTTCCTCTAGCATTCTAGCGTAAAACAGTCCTTTAAATGAAAAACAGAGGTTCCAATGCAAGTAAATTCCAGTTTGAGATTGGTTCCAGAAACCCCTTTTTCCATAATTCCCAGTTTCATAAAATGAGGATCCTTGATCTCTCATGAGGGTAATCTACCCATCATTTTGTCTATTTGTCCAACTAGATTCTTGGTGGGTTCGGTCAAAGGAAAAACTAGTTTAGTTTCGGTAGTCTATTCTTTGTATTTAGGAATTCGAATTGGTCACGAAGTTTTTTGCTTGATTCAAATCGAGAGATGGACAAGTAGGTTTACTGTCTGTCCCTCTCGTAGTCTAACCAAATTCATTCGGTTTAGTTCTAACAAGGATTCCCTTCAGATAAACATGTAGTTTTAGAGTTAATTTTCAAGACAAATTAAGTAGGAAAATTTGAAAAATGGTCAGCCATACAAAGGAGGTTATGGCAATTTTTTTTGGAAATAAGTATTATCTTTTATTATTCTAAAAGAGTAATCCTTATGGTTTCTATATTCTAAAGTATCATTTTCATGCATAGAAGATGCATTTTGGTTATTTCTATAAAAGAAATTTATTTTTATTATCAAAGTGTTACTTTTATCATATTTGAATTTTATGCATAAGAGGGTGCATAAAAGAAATTTGTTTTTATTATCAAAGTGTTACTTTTATCATATTTGATTTTTATGCATAAGAGGGTGCATAAAAGAAATTTATTTTTATTATCAAAGTGTTACTTTTATCATATTTGATTTTCATGCATAGAAGTATGCATAAAAGATTATTATTTTTTTATAAAAGTGTTACTTTTATCATATTTGATTTTCATGCATAGAAGTATGCATAGAAGATTATTTTTTTATAAAAGTGTTACTTTTATCATATTTGATTTTCATGCATAGAAGTATGCATAAAAGATTTTTTTTATTATAAAAGTGTTACTTTTATCATAATTGATTTTTATGGGTGCATAAAAGATATTTTTTTAATACTAAAAGTGTGATTTTTATCATAAATTATTTTATGCATAAATTAGATGCATAAAAGAAATTATTTTATATTAAAAGAGTGATTTTTATCATTAATGATTTGTATGCATAAACATATGCATAAAAGATATTTTTTTAATACTAAAAGTGTGATTTTCATCATAAATGATTTATGCATAAATTAGATGCATAAAAGAAATTTTTTTATATTAAAAGAGTGATTTTCATCATAAATGATTTGTATGCATAAACATATGCATAAAAGATATTTTTTTAATATTAAAAGTGTGATTTTCATCATAAATGGATTTTATGAATAAATTAGATGCATAAGAGAAATTCTTTTATTCTAAAAGTGTAATTCCTACTAAACTGGATTTATGTATAGAAAGATGCATAAAAGATTGATTTTTAATTCAAAAGTGTCATTCTCATTTAAAATGAATTTATGCATAGGAAGATGCATAAAAGATTGATTTTTATTTCAAAAGTGTTATCCTCCTTAAAATGGAATTTATGCATAAATAGATGCGTTAAAAAAATCTTATATAAAAAATAAGAATTCTCTTGTATTCTATAAATAGATATGAGGATGTGAAACGAATCAGATAGATGAAAATGAACGATGAATAGATGGGGATGTATGTATGTGAAAGAATGGATGTAGTTATATGTATGTGAAAGAAATGATGTAGATGTGAATGTGAATGTGAATGTGAATGTGGATGTATGTGAAAGTGAATGAGGATGTGGAATGTGGATATGGTTGTAGATATGGAATGTGGATGTGGATGTATGTGAATGTGAATGAGGATGTGGAATGTGGATATGGATGTATGGATGAGGATGTGGAATGTGGATATGGATGTATGCATGTGGTGGAAGTGGGTATATGGATGTGGATATGGATATGTATGTATGAATGCGGATGTGGAAGTGGATGTATGGATGTGGAAGTATGAATGCGAATGTGTATGTGAAATAATGTGACATCGATATGAGTGAATGGATGAGATGTGATGGCATGTAAATTGGGATGTGAATAAATGATATGCAATGTGAATGAATCTGATGTGATGAGATGGAAAATGATGTGATTGGATAAGAATGAGTACACATATGAATGGAATGTGGAATAAGTAATGTGGATTGATGAGGGATAATGTGGAAAGATGAGAGTTCATTGTAGAAATTGTATTTGTAAACTGTTTGTAAATGACTGTTTTATGTCAAGAATGCTGGGGAAGCATTTTGACCGTCTTGTGATTAAGGTCGTGGTGACCTAACTGATAAATTGCAACTGCTGACGGGGAGTCAATGGAGGACGTCTCGCGTAGCAAGGTCGACCGAGGTCTTGACCAGCCTCGGTTTGATTTAAATGGTGAGCTTCCGGTACGGTGGATGAGGGACCAAGGAAGCGGCCTATGAGTGAAGCGCTAGGTGACCTGCGAAGGATCCTAGAGGGTGCTGACCATACGGTGCTCGGGCTCTGGGTCACCGAAGATACCCACACATGCGTCGTGGAAGATATTAGAATAAGGAGTAAGAGTTGTTTTCTGAAACCGGGCATGGATCTGGTTGATTGACCTTGCTGGTCCTCAACGGATGAGTCCATGGCTCTTTTATATGGATCTGTTGGTTGATCTTGCTGATCTTCCACGGAGATTCCATTTTGTTATGTGAATATATTGCCGGTTACTATGAGCTAGGAACTATCTAAAAGGCCCCTGAGTGAACAGGTGGTGAGCGTTCTGGTTGCCAATGATGCCATAAGTACACCGATGAATGAATGATTGGAAATGTGGATTCAACCAGAGATTTTGAGGATAGTGATCAGTGACATAATGGTTTCATTAAAAGATTGTTTTAAAGTTAGCTGATGCTGAGAAAAAGGCAATTTCATATTGGGTGTGTAAGTGGTGTGAGTAGTTTTATGTTTGCATGAACTTCCGGCTAGGGGGCCTGGGAACTCTTTTCCCTGGTACCCGGGACAAAACCTAACCAAATTCTAAATTAGATCCCATCACTATAGTGGCGGTTGGCTAACCCATGGGACTGGATGGGGTTAGGCTGGATGGGGTTAGGCTGGACTGATGGATCCGTAAAATGAGACTTCTTTCTGTTATATTATGTTAGATAAAGTAAATTCCGTATAGTAATTGTTCTATGGATAGGAATCAACGGCTATGCCTCTTGACGGGGAAAAAAGCGCTGGTCTCTATGATCCAAGTGCAATCTGTCCTTTGTTCTAACTATGGAACTTACGAGTTCAGTCAGATCAATTCAGTTAATTAAGGCTTTTGACTACGTTAGGGAAAAAAGTTATCCTGGTGGAATCACCCATGCTTTCCGGGCAAGCGAAGTTTTTCTAAGTTTGGTTTTAGAAGAACCGAGGAATTAGTCACCTGTCCGGATATCCGTGGGCGAGGCCCTGAGTGTAGGACCCTACCCCACGCAAGATGTGCTACTTCCCCTACTAGCACCCAGAATCCGTTGCACGGTGGGGACGGGGATCTTACAACACTAGCTGGCCAACCAACGAGATCTAGTATCAAAATTTGGTTCCCAAAAATCTTTCCTTTTAGTCCACCCGAAATCTTTCTCGACGTACGCATGGGTGTCCTAGCAACCGTGAGCCCGTGCACCACATGGTCAGAACCCTCTAGGATCCTCCTTAGGTGTCCTAGCACTTCACTCGGGGACCGCTTCGTCGGTCCTTGCCCATCGTACCGGAAGCGCACCATTTTAACCATACCAAGGCGGCTGGTCAAGACCTTACCAGGCTTTGCCATGAGCGACGTCCCTTGACGACTCCCTGCCAGCTGTTTCAATGATCCTCCTCTTAGTAAAACAAATGCCAAAAGCTTCCTCTAGCATTCTGGCGTAAAACAGTCCTTTAAATGAAAAACAGAGGTTCCAATGTAAGTAAATTCCAGTTTGAGATTGATTCCAGAAACCCCTTTTTCCATAATTCCCAGTTACATAAAATGAGGATCCTTGATCTCTCATGATTGAGGGTGATCTACCCATCATTTTGTCTGTTTGTCCAACTAGATTCTTGGTGAGTTCGATCAAAGGAAAAACTAGTTTAGTTCCGGTAGTCTATTCTTTGTATTTAGGAATTCGAATTGGTCACGAAGTTTTTTGCTTGATTCAAATCGAGAGATGGACAAGTAGGTTTACTGTCTGTCCCTCTCGTAGGCTAACCAAATTCATTCGGTTTAGTTCTAACAAGGATTCCCTTCAAATAAACATGTAGTTTTGGGTAAATATCAATTTAGTGATTTTTTCAATTAAAATATCCAAAGATACTCCTTATGCCACATAATTTCTCGACCTTAATTCATTAGGTAGAATTATGGTGGAAATTCATCTTTTGACACTAAGATTTAATTCAAATCTATATTTTCTTAAATATCATAAAAATTCTTCTTTTAACTAAATACCAATACCTATTTTTTTAATAAACTTAAAATCCCTCTTTTTCTCATTTAATGAGTGCAATCCAATTATCATGGGAATTCCTCTTTTACCATAAATTAAATCTATCTAAAATTCTTCTTAAAAATTACATAAAAATATCCATTAATTCCATTAAGCTAGAAATTTCACTTTTCTCATTCAAATGATTGAATTCCAAATATGGTGGGAATTCCTCTTTCATCATTTAAATTTATCTATGCAAAAAGATAAATCTAACTAAATTTTCTCTTAAAAATTAAATAAAAATCTCCATTAATTCCTTTACACTAGAAATTCCAATTTGCTCATTTAAATGGTTGAATTCCAATTATGGTGGGAATTCCTCTTTCATCATTTAAATTTCTCTATGCAAAAAGATAAATTTAACTAAATTTTCTCTTAAAAATTAAATAAAAATCTCCATTAATTCCTTTACATTAGAAATTTCCTTTTTCTCATTAAAATGGTTGAATTCCACTTATGGTGGAAATTTTATCTATGCAAAAAGATAAATTTAACTAAATTTCTTCTTTAATTTTTAAATAAAATATCCATTATTTTGGTATTCCAAATTTTTCTCTTTCCTCATTAGAATACATGGATTTGTCATGGGAAATTCTCTTTTATCATAAAAATGAATTACTAGAAATTTTCTTTTTTCCTAATTAACTATTTATGTATAAACATAAAAATCAAATTTTCCATGGTTATGATGAGAATTATTCTATTAATCTAGGATGATTAATCCTAGAATATGGTGAGAAGTCCCCTTTTCATATTATGTACGAAAATGATTTATGTGTTAGTTTTTTAAAAAAATTTCCATAGCTTCGTTGCTATTACTGATAATTTTTCAATAATTTTGAAAGCATAAAGTTTTAGTAATACAATATGATAGAATAACTATCATTAGGATCAATATCCAATTATGGACTTGATTCCTAAGTTTTTCATAATTTAAATAGCATAAAAGCATTAAAAACCCACTTCTTTGGGCTCTAATTTGTCAAGCATAGAAATTACTTTTAGATTTGAGAATTGCTTCATGAGAAGCATCATTTGAATATAGAATAGGTCATAGGAATGACCATTCTTTGGGGGGGAGAGAGATATGCTTAAAAAACATTTTAATTTAAGCATAAATGGAAACTCTATAAGATTTATCACTAAAATTCATTAGAGAGTTCCAACTGCATTAAAGAGCCATTCAAATGAATGCTTCTCAAGCTTGAGAGGGGTTGAGAAGTGAGAGACATTTTGAGATTAAGAAAAAAGACCATAAACCACACTTTACCTCTTAATTTGCTTGATTATTTAGTCTAGGGAGAGGCCCCCAACCAATCAATTGGTTTAGTATGTTGATGAAGACTCCAGGGAAGGTTGAAGAGAGAGAAAAGCTCCAATCTCTTCAATTTGTAGAGGATTATTAGATGATAATAGAAAATATGCTTATTTTAGAGTAATACCGACAGAGTTTAGTTCACATATGAGAATATACAAAAGAATGAGGGTCTATTTATAGGTGAGGGAGGCCACTCACTGAGTCCAACTAAGTTCTAGAATTTTTTAGCTTTAGTTTGGCTGAATTTGGACCAGTTTGGCTCCCTTTTTTATTTGGTTTGATCCAGGAAAGAGGAGAGATAAACATATCCCATTATTTTTGAGTTTAAAACGCCTCCACACATGTGAATTAGGAGCCTCCTTGAAGGCTCCCCCTTTCCTTACCAAGGTGTCAAAAATGAATGATTACTCCAAAATATCTCATTTTTTTAGTAATATTTCATACTTTTTAACTAATAAAACTTGTACTCAGTCAACTCTTCATCTTATGTGGGCAGCTACTCATTTTTGGGTATTTTCTTTTATTCATTGGATTTATCTCATTCCAGCACTTGGATTAATCTTACTGGTCCATAGAAACCTTAATTGGACCATAATCCAAAATTTTCAGAAAATCTTGACCCTTAGGCTAAGGTCTTTTAAATAATTTTTAATTAATTCCAATTGCACCTTGGAAAATTTGTTTTGATTTTTTGTTTCAAGGAAACATATTTTTGATATCTGTAGAATTTGTATATCCAAAAATATCTCAATATTGATTTACCACTCTCTATAAATTTTTATCTCATTAGGCAAAACAAGGTAAAATAATATTTTCTTGTATTCAGAAACAGGGAATGATTACAGGATAAAGAAGTAAAGGCTTAATCATTATTCAGGCTAAGGAGGAATCTTACATCCTCTCCCACTTAAAAAACGCAAGATGTCCTCATCTCACAAAGTGGGGGTAATCCTTCGCCAACTCTTCTTCTTTCTCCCAGGTAGCATCTTTTCTAGAGGGAAGAACTTCCACTTTACTAAGAATTCTCTAAGGACTCTACTCCTGAGAATCTTCTCTTGAACATCAAGGATTTCCTCAGGTTGGAGTACCATCTGGCCTTGAGTCGGAGAGATTAATTGTTCATCAATCGAGCATGTGACTCGAGCTGGTGGGTACATACTTCTTAAGCAAACTGATGTGGAATACATCATGTACCTTGAGATGGGGAGGTAGAAGAAGTTTGTAGGCTAGATCTCCCACTTTCTTTTATAACAACATAAGGCCCAGAGTATCTGGGAGAGAGCTTCTTGTACTTCCCTAAGGATAAGGAACTTCTTTTTGGTCGTACTCAAATGAAGACCATATCTGATTCTTCAAACTCTCTCTCTAATATCTCTTTATCAGCATACTACTTTTGCCTATCTTGGGCTGCCTTTATATTTTTATGGATTGATTGCATCTGCTAGTCCATGTCATCAAGCATTTGTCTAGACATTCGACTTTGATCAATGGGTCAGACCAAGTCAACGGTGTAAGGCAATCTTGTCCATACAAAGCTTTGAAAGGACTCATCCCAATGCTTCGATGATAAGAAGCATTGTAAGCAAATTGGACTAGATGAAAATGGCTTAACCACTTCTTGGGTTCCCTGCCATAGCATGACCGAAGGATATCTTCAATTACCTGGTTCACTCTTTTAGTCTGGCCATCTGTTTCGGGGTGATAGGCTGTGCTGAGATCCAAGAAAGTTCTTACTACTTCGAAGAATGTAGTCTAGAATTTTGATGTGAATATGGGATCTCTATCACTTACTATCCTCCTGGGTAAACCATGCAATCTGAAGATCTCCTTAAGGAAAACTCTGGCAACATCCACTGCAAAGTATGTTTCTTTCATTGGAATCAGATGGGCAACTTTTGTTAGCCTGTCAACTACCACAAAAATAGAGTTGTAACTTGATTCTACTGAAGGTAATCCAATGACAAAGTGCATATTGATACATTCCCACTTTATCTATGGAATGTCTAGAGGTTGCAGTTTCCCTAGCATCTTGACTCTCTCTACCTTGACTCTTTGGCACATTAAGCATTTCCGCACATAATCAAGTACATCCTTTTTGAGTCCTGGCCAGAAGAAGCTTTTCTTCATAGACATATAGGTTTTTATAAACCTTGGATGTCCAGCTATCATGCTATCATGGGCTTCTCTTAGAATTCTTCCCTTTATTCCCTCATCATTGGGGATACATAGCCGATTATTATAATACATGCATCCTTCATCCAATTTGTACCCAAGAACTCGACTCATTTCCTGAGGAGTCTTGCTTTCTTGCATCAGAAGTGTAGCAATAGGGGCAAAGAATTTGTCATGCATGATTTTCTCCTTTACTTCACTAATCAATGGATTTGACACCGCTGTAATTGCAAGCAAGGAGGCTTTTATGCTGAGTGCATCTGCAACCACATTTTCTTTTCTTGGTCGATACTTAATTTCAAAATCAAATTCTTGCAGGGTCTACATCCATCTCCTTTGACGCATGTTGAGATCCCTTTGGGTGAAGATCCACTTCAGACTTTGATGATCTGTCACCATCAAGGTGAAGATAATGTCTCCACAACTTCAAAGCATAAACTACTGAGAGTAACTCCAAGTCATGGATGGATGGCATAATTCCTCTCATGTGTTCTAAGTTTTCTGGATTCATAGGCTACTGCATGACCTTCCTGCACATCAGAGCATCGCCTAAGGCAAAACCACTGGCATCAGTAACTACCTCAAAGGGTTTGGTAAAATCTGGTAACTTAAGGACATGGTTGGTTACTAAGGCTGTCTTCAGCTTGTCAAAGGCACTCTAACACATTGCTTGAATGCTGTCTTTGGGATGTCCTGCTCTTTGATTTTGATCCGGTAGTACCCGGATTTGAGATCTATCTTTGTGAACATTTGGGTCCCACTTAACCGATCCAGAAGTTCATCAATCCTAGGAATAGGATACTTATTTTTAATTATTTGTTAATTGATTCAATCCTCTGTAGTCATCAATAAAGAGTCTTAGCGTTCCATCTTTCTTCTTTTGAAAGAGAACGGGCGCACCCCAAGGTGAGACACTGGGTCTGACGAATCCCTGCTCTAACAGTTGTCTTGACTGCTCCTTAAGTTCTATGGCTTCAGGGGCTGGTATTTTGTATGCATGCTGAGCCACTAGGGCTGAGCTCCGAGGATTAATTCAATCTCATGATCTACTTCATGAGACGAAGGGATCTCAACAACACATCTGCATACTCACTTAACCACTCTAGTTCTTTAGCCTTGCATTTTATGTCTACTGGATTCATTTTAATGTCATACACAGCTTGCCTCTTTCTGAGCCCTTTTAATAATTTAGAAGCCTTGACTAATTGCAGCACTGGGGATCTGGAAATTTCAATCCCTTGAACTTTATTCCCGTGAAGGTCTAGGAAAGAGATGGTTTCTTTGTGACAATGAATGTCAACCTGATTCTTTTAGAGCCAATCCATTCCAAGGATTCCATCATAGATTCCCAAGGGTAGGACTCTGAACTGTCACTCTGTTACATTCCCATCTAGGCTAAACTGAATAAGGTCTGTGTCTTAAGGTGTGTGAAAAGAATCTTTCCACTGGCCAATTCCACTTGCATAGGTTTCCCTGATTTTTTATTTAGGACTAATTTACACAGACATCCTGGGAAAATAAAAGAATGAGTACTGCCTGAATCAATCAAAAGCTTGAATTGCTTACCCTGGTACTCTGCTAGAGTCTAGAGGACTGAGAATTGATGATTATTCCCCTGATGCTCTATTGCTGCATAGATCTGTCCTTTCTCTTCCTCCACTTCATCAGCTATAGTGACAGCTCTAGCTACTGCAGTCTGAGGGGTGGAACTATCTCTCTTTGATTGTTCCAATTTTGGGAGGGAGTTCGGAGACTGCTTTGCATGGAGGCTGCAGGAAGCTGAGCTGGCACTCTTCTGGGGTTACCCTGATTTTGGCGCGGGGGACCCTGATTGGATTGATACGAAGGAGTCTGTCTTTGAATTATTGGACCTTGGCTTCCTTGGCCCACAGAAGGAGATGGGCAATCCTTGAGCTGGTGCCCAAATCCCTGACATCCGAAGCATCTGTTTTTGCTTCGAAGCTCTTCCCTTTGGATTCTTGAGAGAGTCGGAGTTCCTGAGAAAGTACTTCAAGGGAAAGGTCTTCCTTCATTTTTGAAGCTTCCTGTCTCCACATTCTAGTTAGGACCTTGGTGTCTCTTTGGAGGCGGAAGGTTGGAAGAACTTCCCAGTGTTTGAAATCTTTTGAAGGATGAGGGAGCTGGCTTTGGTGGGACTTTCACACGATGAAGGCTTTGGCAAAGTCCTTTGCCATTCTGACATGGCTTGGCATTCTTGACCAGTGTGTCTAAGGGTTCGTTCATTCCTGGAATGAACCTGGCCATGAGTTGCTCTTCATCTAGAGGTGGTGAATATTTGAGTAGAAGACCGAATGCTTGGTGATATTCTTTTGATGGTTTTGCTCCCCTGTTTTAGTTCTAAAATTTTGTTCATTTTGGTTTCTAAAAACCCGAGGGGACAACATCTCTTCCTCAAATAGGTTTTAAGGTCATTCCAGGACTGAGTATTTTTGTCTAGATGGTTGGTGTCACAATGGTTCCTCCATGCCACGCTGGCTGTTTCCACAATTTTTAGCATGGCAAGAGCCATTTTGCTTCTCTCATTATAGCCTGTGATGTCAAAATATTCTTCCATAGCTTCCACCCATTTCTCCACAGCCTCGCCCAGGTTTTCCCGTTCTCCTTTGAAGGGTCCTGGCTGAGTTCTATGAAGAGTCTTACAGATGTTGAGGTTAAGCTCTTCATCTTGAGAGAGAGGGTCTGGCTGACAGCCACAGTTTTCTCGTCTCATGATTCTGCCATAAAATGATATTTTCCACCACGAGATCCTAAGATTTAAGAGGTTTGGAAAACAATTTCTTAAACAAGATAAATGATCTTATTGGAGATCTATGACATATGTGCGGTAACAGTTTTTATTTTGATATATTTTTAAGTTTTTATTTTGATATTTTCCACGAGATCCTAAGATTTAAGAGTTTTGGAAAACAATTTCTTAAACAAGATAAATGATCTTATTGGAGATTATGACATATGTGCGGTAACAGTTTTTTCTTTATCAGTTCATCCATAAACAATCACTTATACAACAGGGAATTTTTCTCTAGAAAATATTTCTTTATTTATATAAAAGTTGCAATATGTACATAGAGCAGCTCGGCTCCAGAAGTCAAAATCTCCTCAGGAGACGCATAAGACGACGGTACTGGGCTATAGACATGCCCTGGTACAAACGTTTCCTTACTGCCAAGGGAGCTACTATCTTCTCCTTATAGGAATAAAGTGACTAAGGAGTCTATAGATTTGGCATGAAAGTCTGAAATTCTGAGACGTTGAGTGATAATATAATGCCATGTATCACTTTTAGCTTCATCAAAATCATCATCAATAAGAGATTTTGCCTCAGCATCGCACGACGCTGGTCACAAGAGGCATGGACATACTGCCCTGTAAACCACTTGTGCTGCCGTCTCTCTGCTGGGTCATGAAAATATAGATCCTCAAAATGGCGTGCGCGAGTCTGAGTCGGCTCATTCGAGTTGTAGCGGAAGAGATGAGATGCTCGAAGGCAAACACAGTCATGTCTTGTGACTGGGTGAGGTTGGGAACACCAGATAAGTATGGAACTTCCATCTATAAAAAAAATTTCTTTGATTAAAAATTCTTCATTAATGAAGCTTACGGAATGAAAATACAATATGAAAATGCTTTTTCTGAGTTTTTATTATCAACTTCTAATAAGAATTTGTTTGTCCTTATTAGCTTTTAACAAAGCTCTGATACCAGCTGTGAGACCCCTGCCCCCTCCGCGATACCCTGCTAGCGGCGGCGGCGGCAGAAGCAGCATCGGCCTCCTGCATGGGGCGGGGATCCACACTCAGGGCCTGGCCCCATCTCATCCATTCAGTCACATCTCATCCATTCAGTCACATCTATCTAATTCACATCACATCTATTCACATCTATCTAATTCACATCACATCTATTCACATCACATTACATTCATTCACATTACATATCATTCATTTACATCCCGATTCACATGACATCACATCTCATTCATTCACATCTATCTTGTTTCACATCACATCACATTCATTCACATCACAGATCATCCATTCACATCACATCACTTTCATATTCATTCACATCACAGATCATCCATTCACATCCCATATCATTTATTTACATCCTGATTTACATCACATTACATCTCATCCATTCATTCACATCTATCTGATTCACATCACATCTCATCATTCATTTACATCCCGATTCACATGACATCACATAAAGAAAAAGAGAAAGTGGTTGAGCCACTTGTTATGCCTGATATTTCTATAGGGCATTCTCTTATTGATGGAGAGTCTAGTGGCTTGGAGAAGAGCTGTGAGACCCCTCTGGCCCCTCTAGCATTCTGGCATAAGACAGTCCTTTAAGAAAACAGGGTTTCTTTTGAATACAAGGAGTATTTCTTAAATCAGTATCCCCAAAACTTCTTGATCGAAATTCTGAATTTCATACCAGAATTCTGCGAATTCTATAACCTTGATCCACAGATCAATTCGAAGGGTCTCAAACTCAGTTTCAGATTTGGCGGGAATTTTGAGTGTATTTTTCTAAACTAGTCACATCTTCTTTCCTGGAAACTGATGAAAGAGTTTGGTCTTGGTCATAGTTTGATTCAAGGTTCGAGTCGGATAAGATTTTTCCTAAACTATCTTTCTCGAAAAGGTTTGATAATTCAGTTACTATTCTACAAAATTTCTTTCTTTGAATATTCACTAAACTGATTTCTAAATTAGTTACGAATTCCAATGAGGAATAAATTAATCATTTATCTGAATATTTCGATCTCGATAGATTTCTTGAATTTTTTTTTTACAATCCGTGTGAATATAAAACGATATTTCTCTCTTAGAGTATTTAATTATTTATTAATCAAATACTCATAGAATTTAAGAGAATTCTAATCTCGATATAAAAATCCTTTTATGCATAAAAATCAACTTCAAAGGGAATAACACTTTTATAAAAAAAAATCCTTTTATGCATCTATTTATGCATAAAAATCAACTTCAAAGGGAATAACACTTTTAAATAAAAAGAATTTCTTTATGCATCTATTTATTCATAAAAATTAATTTTTATAAGAATAACGCTTTTATGATAAAAAAATTCCTCTATGCATCTTTCTATCCATAGAAATCAAATTTAATAAGAATAACACTTTTGTAATAAAAATAATTCCTTTATGCATCTTTCTATGCATAGAAATCAATTTTAATAATAATAACACTTTTGTAATAAAAAAAATTCCTTTATGCATCTTTCTATACATAGAAATCAAATTTAATAAGAATAACACTTTTGTAATTAAAAAAATTCCTTTATGCATCTTTCTATGCATAGAAATCAAAATTAATAGGAATATCACTTTTGTACTAAAAAAAATCCTTTATGCATCTTTCTATGCATAAAAATCAAATTTAATAAGAATAACACTTTTGTAATAAAAAAATTCCTTTATGCATCTTTCTATGCATAAAAATCAAATTTAATAAGAATAACACTTTTGTAATAAAAAAATTCCTTTATGCATCTTTCTATGCATAAAAATCAAATTTAATAGGTGTGAGATCCCACTGTCCCTTTTTGCGCACCGGATGCCCGGATGGTAGTTCCGGAAGTAGCTTCTTCTTACACGGGGCAGGGTTTCTAACTCGGGGCCTCGCCCTCGAATGTTCGAGCACGAGACTAAGCTGGTGATCATTCCGAAAACTGAAACCAGGAAAATTTTCCCTGCCCGAAAAACGAGGACGATTCCACCATTTTTATTTTCTTAATGAATTTCTCTAACGAGGTCAAGATACTAAACTAACCTTCATCTGATTAAATCAGATAGAAGGGAAACTATTACAGACTTAACTTGAAGGAATCAATGCTTTTTTTCGTATTGAATCAGGCATAGCCGTTGATCTATTCATCAGATAAGTCTTTAGGCTTTTAATTAACTACTCGAGTTCTAAGCGTATTCCTATTGATCAATTTTATTATTAAAACTCTACTGATTCCAGCCTACCCCATCCGGCCCATGGGTTAGCCACCGCCCAATCATTGGAATTGGTAGAACCAGACAAGTACGCACCCACCCATAATTGAATGCCTTTCTTAACTTTTGCTTTAGAATACAGATACGCACACACTCCTGTTTAAACTTTAACTTTTAAAACAATCCATTGACAAACAATTATTGGTCAGACGTCATAACTCAAAATTTCCATTCGATCCTTGTTTCTCACAAAACAGTATCACTCTGGACTCTCCGTTGAGACCAGCAGGTCAGCAACGAGATCCAGTAATAGATTACAATAATTTTCTCATCATCATACATATATATATCTTCCACGACATACGCATTGTTGAGATTCAAGCTCGATGTCAGTGGTGTGAGCCAGCTATGCTATGTGCTGGCAGATTAGGTAGGAACATGTGTGAGACATAAATGACCGCGTGTCTAGCTGGTCATAGTGTGTGGACATTAGCTAGGGTTAGTAGAGTGTGGACACAACTCATTGTGTGTTGTGTGGATTATGGATTAGTGCATTATGCTTTGTGTGAGAGTGGACATGGCTTCCCTCTATGGTTAGGGTTTGTAATATACATTAGGGTTTGCTCCTGTGTGTGTGTCTCCTCCCCCTCTACTGTTCTTTCAACATGGTATCAGAGCCTTGTGCTGTTTATTAGGGTTTATGAGTGAGTGAAAAGAAGAGGGAAAAGAAGCTGTGAAGCTTGCCATTGGAGCTGTGAAGCTTGGAGCACACCAAATACTATCAGATCTGAGAGCTTGGCCTACCGGGTAAGGTCTTCTAAACATCCTTGAGCGGATTGTAGGTGATACAGGCAAAAACAAAGCAAATCAAAGCAAACAAAAATTCTGGTTTTTGGAAGCTCTCCATTAAAGCTTGGCAACATTGATGTATGGTGGAAATACATGTAAATCTGGCAAAGGACATATGTATCTGACAATGAGGGATGTAATGGCAACTCTTATGCAAGCCCTATTGTGATTTTGGAGCATTTTGGAAGCATTTGAATGTATGAAAATCTCTGGTTTTTGAGCCCTCACAAAACAGAGAAGAGGAAGCCCAAAATTGAAGCATTTGGAGTGTGATTTTGGCTAAAATCCAACCATTGGTGGATTGCACATGTACCTAGGTGTGTTGGGCACCTATAGTCATCATCAATTAGCATCACCACCACTCCCAAACCCCTTATTTGCAGGCGGCGCAGCCAGAACAGAGGAAACAGAGTAGTTTTTTGGTTTTTTGCCTACGAGGAGATCGATTTCTCATTGGGTGCTTGATATCTTCCACAATTTCTTTAGCAATTGGTTGCTTCATACTTTGGAGAAGAGGGCTATGTGATTTGTTTGGTCAATGATACCTAATTGAGCTGGGAATGAGCTGATTAAAACAGGCTGTCCACTGGTTGCAGAGAAACAGAGCATTTTTAATTGAGCAATTAATCCTTGGTCTTTTACAATTGGACAAATTCCTCTTACATGGAGTTGATGGAAACTAATGCTAAGCTAATGAATGCCTGGTTGCTCAATTTGGACAAATATTGAAGGAATTAGAGCAAATTTTCTACTGGTTTTTCTGGTTTTTCTGGTTTTTCCAAAAACAGAGAAAGGGGTTTTCAAAAATTGATATGTACACATGTCAGATGGTGTTGATACTCAACATTGAGGTTGATTAGGTGTCAATGCAAGTTGCCCATACTTGATTGCACCATTACATTGTGATTTGGAGCCGTGGAAGCGCATCAATACAGGGTATCTCGGACTGCGTGAGTCAGTTCATCTTGGATGATTACAGGTTGATTTTCTACATCAAATTTGGAGTTTGTTGGCTACCTTGGTGTATCTGGAACATTCATTGGAGTGTGGTTGAGCTGAGGAAGGCTCATTTATAGATTTGAAGTGTGCGGAAGGTGTATGCATTGAGCAACATGTCGGATAATCCAGTTCAGATTGTTGGTGAAAAGCTGGATAGGAAGAACTTCCAGGCATGGAAGTACAAGATAAAGAGTTTCTTGAAAGGGAAAGGATTTTGGAATCTCATTACAGGTGCTGAGCCAGAGCCTAAGCTACCTCGACAACCTACACAGCAGCAGCTTATTGCTCATAAGCAATGGTCAGAGAGAGCATTCAAAGTGCTGCATTATTTGTCTATATGTATATCTGATGCTATGCTCATACACATACAGGATGCTGAGAATCCCAAAGATGCATGGGATACTTTGGTCAAGATGTTTGATACAGATACGAGTGCTTGCAAGTCTCAGTTGCGATAGCAGATACATAATGTGAAAAGGAATAAAAGGAGCATACATGATTATGTGCAAGAAATCAAGAAGTTTGTAGATGCATTGGCCACAATAAATGCCCCCATGCCTGATGATGATTTGGTGGATATTACCTTGCGTGGTCTTGGCAAGGAATACAAATCTTTTGATACATCTATCTCAGTGAGGAGTACAGGTTTACCCGACTTCGATGAGTTGGTTTCACTCTTGTTGGTGGAGGAAATCAAACTCACTGATTCATTTCTGGATGCATCTACTAGCCATGATGATGGCAGAAATCAGGCTTTCTACTCGCAGAGAGGCTTTAGAGGCAGGGGGAGATTCGCATCACGTGGACGTGGTGGTAATGGTCGTGGATGGCAGGACAGGCCTCCACAACAGAATTTTCAGCCTTTATATGGTGCTCGAGGTGGTCGTGGATATGCACCACAAAGAGGCAGAGGTAACCCCCGTGGAAGAGGACGTTGGCAAGGCCAACAAAATTCTATGCAAGATGTGGAATGCCATTATTGTGGCAAATATGGTCATATGGCGAGAGATTGTTTCCGCAAACAGAATGATTTGAGAGGGGGAAGAGCACAACGTGGTGGTCATTATGGTGGCAATTATGCACAACATGGTGGAAACTATGCATCAAGCAGTAATGATGGCACTGCAAATTGTTTGCCATGAAGCATGTTGTGGGTTCTATGATGACAAATGCTGAGAATGATGACACATGGTATATGGACTCAGGAGCATCAAACCATATGACATGTCATGGTGAATGGTTTGAGCATATGAAGCCTATGGATGTAAAAGGCTATGTGGAAACAGGTGATGATACCCAGCATGTCATTACACATGTTGGAAGTGTACCATTGGTCATGCATAATGGTCAAACAAAGTCTATGTCTGATGTGTTATACGTGCCTTCTATCACAAAGAGCTTGAGTTGGTCAAATGGTGGAACAGGGATTACAGGTTCGTTTCAACGAGCATGGATGCTTCGTTGAAGATTTTAAACATGGATGTAGAGTGATTGCTAAAGGCAAGAAAGAAGGCAGATTGTTTAAGCTGGATGTTGGAATTCCTGAGCTAAAATTAGCCATGTTCTCCAAAAGTAAAAATGTGGTACAGGACATTGATATGTGGCACAAGAGGATTGGGCATGTCAATATACAGAGATTAAAGAACATGCAAACAAGAGGCATTGTCAATGGATTGCCTAGGTTCAAATATGATGGACATATACATGTTTGTGAAGCCTGTCAGTTTGGAAAGCAGGCAAGGTTGAGGTTTCCTAGAGAAGGAAATATGAGTAACAGGCCACTTGAGATCGTACATAGTGATGTATGGGGTCCTGCACAAAACCCATCTATCAAAGGCAGTTTATACTATGTTACATTCATAGATGATTTCAGCAGGATGACATGGATATACTTTCTGAGAGAGAAGAGTGAAGTATTGGAAAAGTTCATGGATTTCAAAGCTTTTGCAGAAAAGCAATATGGCTGTTGGATTAAATGTTTGAGGACAGATGGAGGTGGTGAATACACCTCAAAAGCTTTTGAGCATTTATTGAGGAAGCATGGAATAAGAAGACAATTGACTTGCAGGTATACACCTCAGCAGAATGGTGTGGCTGAGAGAAAGAATAGAGTCATATGTGAAGTGGCAAGGGCAATGCTTAATGAAAAGAGCATGCCAAATTACTATTGGGCAGAAGCATGTGCTACTGCAGTGTATATACTGAAAAAAACACCTACAGCAGCCATTCATGGAAGCACGCCAGAGATGCGGCTTACAGGTTACAGGCCAGACATTGGACATCTCAAAGTTTTTGGATGCATAGCTTATATACATGTGCCTGATGAAAGAAGAAGGAAGTTGGATCCTAAGGCAGAGAAATGTGTATTTGTTGGATATGCATAGGATCGAAAGGCATACAAATGTTATAATCCACAAACTAGACAAGTGGTCATCTCACGAGATGTGGTGTTTGATGAGCTTGCTAGTTGGTACAAAGCAAAAGATGAGGGAGTCATTGAGTCACTTGAGGCTGATGTACATGTGAACTTGCCACCACAAGCAAGTTCTAGTTCTACTTCTATGTCTGGGCCAGCTGCAGAAGCTGAGAGCAGCAGTGTACGTCCATGGTCAGGACGTTTGAGGCATGAGAGTGTGAGCACTGGGAGTAGTGCTTTGGATAAAGGAAAGAAGAAGGTTGAAGGCATTGGAATCACAGGTTATGAGTCATCTAGTTCTGAGAGTTTGGATGAGGAGCTTGGCATACCTGTTTTACGCACACCTGGTGCTAGACAAGATAGATATGTGCCACCACATGCTAGAGTTACAGGTGTACAGAGTGACCCGCATGCATTGCGGAGATCCCAGAGAGTCAGATATCCTGTTGACAGATTGACATATCGAGATTTTGCTATGCACTATGCATATATGACATCTATGGTGAAGCATGTGGAACCTACATGCTATACAGAGGCTATTGGAGAGCATGTATGGGAGAAAGCAATGGATGTAGAGATGGACTCATTGGTCCATAATGATACATGGGACTTGGTTGCATTACCAAAGGACAAGAATGTTATTGGATGTAAATGGGTTTACAAAGTGAAGTGCAAATCTAATGGTTCTATTGAGAGACATAAAGCAAGATTGGTAGCAAAGGGTTATGCACAAACCCAAGGATTGGATTATGATGAGACGTTTAGTCCAGTGGCTAAGATGGGCACAGTGAGAGCAGTCATTGCTATGGCTGCAGCTAATGGCTGGGAAATGCATCAGATGGATGTCAAGAATGCATTTTTGAACGGAGATCTACAAGAGGAAGTGTACATGGCACAGCTAGAAGGGTATGTACACCCTAGATATCCCACTCACGTATGCAGATTGAAAAAGGCATTGTATGGTCTAAAGCAAGCACCTCGTGCTTGGAGTGATAAGATGAGCAGATATCTTATCTCACTTGGTTTTCAGATTTCTACAGCAGATTCTTCACTCTATGTGAAGAAGACACAGCATGGGATTGTTTTACTCGTCATCTATGTGGATGATTTGATTATCACAGGTGATCATGGTGCAGATGTGATGCATGTCAAGTAAGCTTTGAGTGGGAAATTTGACATGAAAGATCTTGGTGAGTTGAGATACTTTCTTGGAATAGAAGTGGTCAAAGATCATGCACGTACTTGGTTAGTACAGCGCCAATATGCATTGGATATGTTGGCAAAGTATGGCATGACAGGGTGTAAGCCTATGAGTACACCTTTGGAGCAAAATGTGAAGTTGCGGGCTGATTATGGCAAGGAAGTGGATGATCCTTCTATGTACAGGAAGATGGTTGGTAGTCTCATATACATGACTATCACACGCCCAGATTTGAGTTATGTTGTGGGGCTAGTCAGCCAGTTTATGCAGAGCCCCAAGAAACCACATTTGGATGCAGTGAGACGCATCATGAGATATGTGAAGACCACAACACATTATGGTCTATTTTATGAGAGTGGTAAAAGCTTGGACATACATGGCTACACAGATGCTGATTGGCCAGGTAGCGCATATGACAGGAGGTCTACTAGTGGATATGCTTTTACACTTGGAAGTGCCGTGGTGAGTTGGAGTAGCAAAAAGCAACCTACAGTTGCTTTATCCAGTACAGAGGCTAAGTACAGGGGTGCAGCCATTGCTACTTGTGAGGCTATATGGTTAAAGAGTCTCTTGACAGATTTATGTGAGTCTCTTGATGGCAAAGTTGTCATTCATTGTGACAACATGAGCTGTATACAGTTGGCAAAGAATCCAGTGTTTCATGCGAGGACCAAACACATAGAGGTCCATTATCACTTTGTCAGAGAGAAGGTGCTGGATGGTACAGTTGATCTTCAGTATGTGAAGACTGATGAGCAGGTGGCTGATATCTTTACGAAGCCACTTAGCAGGGAGAAGTTTGAGTACTTCCGGACTATGTTGGGAGTACATGGGATGAGCTTGAGGGGGAGTGTTGAGAGTCTTGATATCCCAAGCTCATCTACATCTTCATCGGCAGTACATCATGAGCTTGAGAGGGGCTGTTGAGATTCAAGCTCGATGTCAGTGGTGTGAGCCAGCTATGCTATGTGCCGGCAGATTAGGTAGGAACATGTGTGAGACATAAATGACCGCGTGTCCAGCTGGTCATAGTGTGTGGACATTAGCTAGGGTTAGTAGAGTGTGGACACAACTCATTGTGTGTTGTGTGGATTATGGATTAGTGCATTATGCTTTGTGTGAGAGTGGACATGGCTTCCCTCTATGGTTAGGGTTTGCAATATACATTAGGGTTTGCTCCTGTGTGTGTGTCTCCTCCCCCTCTACCGTTCTTTCAACACGCATGGGTTTCCTAAGCACCGTGAGCCCGTGCATCGCCTGGTCAGAACCCTCCTTAGGTGTCCTCCTTAGGTGTCCTAGCACTTCACTCAGGGACTGCTTCCTCGGCCCTCACCCATCGTACCGGAAGCACACCATTTTTCACCATACCTAGGTTGGTCCATCAAGACCTGGGCAAGTTTTTGCCGTGTGAGCCGTCCTTTCAACACTCCCTGCCAGCTGTTGCAACCGAACTTCCCTTAGAAAAACACATATACCAAATGCTCCCTCCAGAATTCTGGCATAAAACAGTCCTTTAAGAAAACAGGGTTTCTATGCAAGTTTTCAGTTTTGATTTTCTTTTGAATACAATGAGTATATCTTAATTCCATATCCCAAGACTTCTAGATCAGAGGTCTGGATTCCCAAGCAGAATTGCTCGAATTCTGTAATCTTGATCCTTAGATCAAAATCAAAGGTCTCAATTTAATTTCAGATTCGGTGGGTGATTTGATTGAATTTTCCTGAACTGATCACATCGTCTTTTCTTGAAAGTGACGAAGGAGATTAAGTCATGGTCATAGTCTGATTCAGGGTTCGAGTCTGGAAAGGTTCTCCTTGAACTATCTTTCTCGAAGGGTAATATTTCAATTACTATTTTATTGAATTTCATTCATTGAGTATTTTGCTTAACTGAATTCATATGAGGAATAAATTAATCATTTAACTAAAATTTTGACTTCGATAGATCTTCTGAATTTTCTCATTACCATCCTAGAGAATATGAAACAGTAGAATTTTCCTTCACAGAGTATTTACTTATTCATTTACCAATATTCATGAGATTTAAACAATAATTAAAGAGAACTCTCATTTTGATATATCAAAAATTATGTATGCATCTATTTATGCATAAAATCCAACGTCTATGGAAATAACACTTTTATATAAAAGAAAATCCTTTTATGCATAAAAATCAATGAAACTAACACTTTTATAATTAAAAAAAATCAATGAAACTAACACTTTTATAATGAAATAACACTTTTATATAAAAGAAAATCCTTTTATGCATAAAAATCAATGTTGATGAAACTAACACTTTTATAATAAAAAAATTCTTTTATGCATTAAAATCCATTTTGATGAAAGTAACACTTTTATAATAAAAAAATTTCTTTTATGCATCTATTTATGCATAAAAATTAATATTGATGAAAGTAACACTTTCATAATAATAAAAACATTCTTTTATGCATCTATTTTTGCATAAAAATCAATAGTGATGAAAGTAACACTTTTATAATAAAATTTTTTTTATGCATCTATTTATGCATAAAAAATCAATATTGATAAAAGTAACACTTTTATAATAAAAAAATTTCTTTTATGCATCTATTTATGCATAAAAATCAATATTGAGATGAAAGTAACACTTTTATAATTAAAAAAATTCTTTTATGCATCTATTTATGCATAAAAATCAATCTTGATGAAAGTAACACTTTTATAATACAAAAATTTCTTTTGTGCATCTATTTATGCATAAAAATAAATACTGATGAAAGCAACACTTTTATAATAAAAAAATTTCTTTTATGCATCTATTTATGCATAAAATCAATGATGAAAGTAACACTTTTATAATAAAAAAATTATTTTATGCATCTATTTATGCATAAAAATTAATATTGGTGAAAGTAACACTTTTATAATAAAAAAATTATTTTATGCATAAAAATCAATATTGGTGAAAGTAACACTTTTATAATTAAAAAAAATATCCAATATGCATCTTTCTATGCATAGAATTTAAATCTAATGAGAATCACTCTTTCATAATAATAAAAAAATAACCAATATGCATCTTTCTATGCATAGAATTTAATTTTAATGGAAATAACACTTTTATTATAAAAAAAATTCTACTATGCATTTTTCTATGCCTAGAATGAAAATAAGACTTTTAGAACTAACAAACGGTGGGGATTACTCTTTTTTAATAATAAAAGATAAAACTTATTTCACAAAATTTAAGAAAATTTTGCCATAACCTCCTTTGTATGGCTGACCATTTTTCAATTTTTCCTATCCTTAAGTCACTTAAAAATTTTCCCCAAATGGTTTAAAGCATTCTAAACTAATCAAAATTCACTTTTAAAAGAGAAATAATATGAAAAGTTTAATTCCAATAATTAGATTACTTATCTAGGATAAAGAAAGGCTGAATTTAAGAATGAGAGAGGGGGAAAGCCTTTCAAACAAGGCATAGCATCATTTTACATTTCAAAGAAAATAAAAAATAGAAAACCATTAAAAAAGAATGAAGAAAAAGTAGGATTTCTAGCTTACATGAGTTTCTGAGAGCTTTACTTTGGCTTGATGGTTTGAGAGATGTACTCTTGTTTGCAACAAGAGTGGCCACCAATTCTTTAGAAGAGGGAATGGTCAAAAACTAATGAATTATTAAGGAATTCACAGTTTTTGGCTCTGGGGAGGAGTAGAGTAACAGCTCATAAAACACTATTAGGTTTCTACAAAGGGGGAGGATTTTATTTATAGAAAAAAGTGAACTTCTAACCAAGCAAACTGATTCTAGAATTTTCCAGATCAGTTTGGTCAATTTTTGACCATTTTTGGGGCAGTTTAGCTTACTTTTTGGAACTAGACTTGAATTAAGAGAGAGGAGAGATGAAATATCTCAATATTTGAGAATTTAAAACCCATACATGTGAAATAGGTGCCTTCTTCATGAGGGGGAATCCCCACTCTGAGGTGTCAAAAATTTATTTTTTTAGTATTTCCTTTGGTCCTTAGTCCAACTCTTCATCTTATGTGAGTATTTACTCATTTTTGGGGGGATTTTCTTTATTTCTTCTATTTATCTCCTCCCTACATTTGGATGAATCTGATTGGCCCCTCACAACCTTAATTTAAAATTTTTTAAAAATCAAGACCCCTAGGATAAGGCCTTTTGAACAAATTATAATTGATTTCTAATGCACCTTCTGAAAATCTTTTTGAACTTTTCTCTCTCTAGATAAAAACAGGTAGAAACAAGATCTTTTGTATTTCTGAAGAGGGATTTGATTATAGGAGAAGATATTGGACATCTTGAGGGGTTGGGGAAGAATCTTACATTCTCTCCCACTTGAAAAATGTGAGATGTCCTCATCTCGCAAACTGGGGGTAATCCCGCAACAGTTCGGCTACTTTCTCCCATGTGGCATCTTCAAAAGGATAGAACTTCCATTTGACCAATAATTCTCTCAGAATTCTGTTCCTAAGAACCTTTTCTCGAACATTAAGGATTTCTTCAGGTTGGAGTTCCATCTGCCCTTGGGTTGAAGAAGTTAAGATTTCATCTCATCAAGCACATGATTCGGGCTTCGTATATACTTTTTAAGAAGGCTGACATGAAATACATTATGTACTTTGAGATGAGGAGGCAGAAGAAGTTCGTAGGTTAAGTCACCTACTTTCTTTGTGATCAAATATGGTCAACAATATCTGGGGGATAGCTTCTTGTACTTCCCAAGAGATAGAGAACTTCTTTTGGGGCGTACTCGAATGAAGACCATATCTACTTCTTCGAATTTTATGTCTGTCCTCTTCTTATCTGCATACTGCTTCTGTCTATCCTGGGCAGCTTTTATATCTTTGCGAATTGACTGCATCTGCTTCTCCATGTCATCAAGCATCTGTCTGGACATCTTGACCCTGATCAATGGGTTGGACCAAGTTAATGGAGTTAAGCAATCTTGTCCATACAGAGCTTTGAAAGGGCTCATCCCAATACTTCGGTGATAAGAAGCATTGTAGGCAAATTTGACTAGGTGCAGATAGCTTAGCCACTTCTTGGGTTCCCTCCCACAGCATGACCGAAGTATATCTTTGATTACTTGGTTCACCCTTTCAGTTTGACCATCGGTCTCGGGGTGGTAAGTTGTGCTGAGATCCAAGAAGGTTCCTACTGCTTTGAAAAATGCAGTCCAGAATCTTGACGTGAACTTGGGATCTCGATCAATTACTATTCTCCTGCGTAGGCCATGTAATCTGAAGATTTCCTTGAGGAACACTTTGGCCACATCCACTGCAATAGTGTAGGTTTCTTTTATTGGAATCAGATGGGCAACTTTGGTTAGTCTATCAACTACCACAAAGATGGAGTTGTAACCTAATTGCACTGAAGGTAATCCAGTAAAAAAATCCATACTGATACATTCCTCGTTCATCTGGGGGATGTCTAATGGATGTAACTTCCCAGGCATTTTTACTCTCTTGGACTTGACTTTCTGGCAGGTCAGACATTGACGTACATGATTAAGTACATCCTTTTTTAGACGAGGCCAAAAGAAGCTTTTCTTCACAGACATGTAGGTTTTGATGAAACCTGGATGTCCTGTAATGAGGCTGTCATGGGCTTCATTCAAAATTTGACCCTTAGTTCCCTCATCATTGGGAATGCATAGCCTGCGATTATAATACATAATTCCATCATCTAGGCTGTACCCTTGAACTCAGTTCAACTCCTGTGGAGTTTTGCTTTCCTGCATAAGCAGGGTAGCAATAGGGCCAAAGAATCTATCCTGCATGATCTTCTCTCTTGATTCAATAATCGAGGGATTTGACACCAGTAATTGCAAGCAAGGAGGCTTTTCTGCTGATGAGGGCATCTGCTACCATATTTTCTTTGCCTGGGTGGTACTTGATTTCAAAATCAAATTCCTGCAGGGTCTGTATCCACCTTCTTTGGCACATGTTGAGATCCTTCTGAGCGAAGATCCACTTTAAGCTCTGATGATCTATCGCTAAAGTGAATCTTTGACCAAGTAGGTAATGTCTCCACAACTTCAGGGCATATACTACTGAAAGTAGTTCCAAGTCGTGGTGGACAGCATAATTTCTCTCATCCATTCTAAGTTTTCGAGATTCATAGGCCACTGCATGACCTTCCTACATGAGTGCACCTCCCAGGGCAAAACCACTGGCATCAGCTATACTACCTCAAAGGGTAGAGAGAAATTTTGCAACTTCAAAACGGGATTGGTTACCAAGGCGGTCTTCAGCTTATCAAAAGCACTCTGGCACCTGGCAAACCGTTAAAACGAGATATTCTTCTTGAGAAGATCAGTCAGGGGGGAAGCTATGAGAGCATACTTTGGTATAAAAATTCTATACCAACGAGTCAATCCCAAGAATCCTCTGACTTCTTTCGCTGACTTTGGTTCAAGCCAATCTATGACTGCTTGGACTTTTGCGGAATCTAGAGAAATTCCATCTTTGGATACCAGAAAGCCCAAGTATTCAACATGGTCGACAGAGAAAGTGAATTTGCTCTTTTAGAGTTGGTGCTTCCTTAGAATCTCAAGAACTTTTCTGACATGAGCTTCATGGTCAGCTCCATTCTTTGAGTAAATCAGAATATCAAGATCATCCAAGTATTCTCTGAGAATGTCTTGCATTAAACAATTGAATGTAGTTGGGGCATTTGACAATCCAAACGGCATGACAGTGAATTCATAATGCCCATACCGAGTATTGATGGCTGTCTTCGGGATATCTTGCTCATTAATCCTGATTTGATAATACCCTGATTTGAGATCTATCTTTGTGAAGATCTGGGCTCCATTTAGAATATCCAGAAGCTCCTCAATTCTAGGGATAGGATACTTATTCTTAACTGTCATAGCTGATTGAGACCTCTATAGTCCATACAAAGTCTTAGCGTTCCATCTTTCTTTTTCTGAAAGAGAACTGGCGCACCCCAAGGTGAAACACTGGGTCTTACAAACCCTTGCTCTAGCAGCTGTCTAAGCTTTTCCTTGAGTTTGATGGCTTCAGGAACTGGCATTTTGTACATGCGCAGGGCTACTGGTGGGTGAGCTGGGGATCAATTCTATCACATGATCTACTTTCCAAATTGGAGGCATCTCTGATAATTCTGCTGGGAATAAATCATCATATTCATTTAACCATTCAGGTTCTTTAGCTTTTAACTTTGTGTCTATTGGATTCATTTTGACAACATAAATGAGCTGCTTCTTTCTAAGTCCTTTTAGTAACTTAGAAGCCTTTACTAATTGCAGACTTGGGGATCCTGAAATTCTGGTTCCTTGAATTTTATTTCCGTGAAGGTCACGGAAGGAAATGGTTCCATTATGACAGTGAATGTTAGCTTGATTTTTGTGGAGCCAATCCATTCCAAGGATCCTGTCAAAAACTCTCAAAGGTATAACTTTGAACTGACAGTCAGTTAAATTCCCATCTAGATTGAATTGAATACGATCTGTCTCAAGGTGAGTGAAAAGAATCTTCCCACTTTGAACTGACAGTCAGTTAAATTCCCATCTAGATTGAATTGAATTGAATATGATCTGTCTCAAGGTGAGTGAAAAGAATCTTCCCACTGGCCAATTCAACTTGCATAGGTTTCCCTGATTTCTGTTCTAAGACTAGCTTATGCAAGCAGCCTAGGGAAATGAAAGAATGAGTACTGCCTGAATCAATCAAAAGCTTAAAAGGCTTACCCTGATACTCAGCTAGAGTATGGATGATGTAGAATTGGCAATTTGGCCCTTGGTTTTCAATTGCTGCATAAATCTGTCCTCTTTTCTCTTCCACTACTTTTGCTATTGTGACTGCTGTGGTGGCTGCTGCAGTGTGGCGGAACTCTTTCTCTTTGGTTGCCCCAGTTCTAGAAAGGAGTTCTGAGGCTACTCTGGATAGAGGCAGATGGCTGAGCTGGAGTTCTCCTAGGATTGCCCTGATTTTGACGAGATGGACCCTGATTTGACTGATAGGAAGGGGCTTGTCTCTGCACTCTTGGTCCTTGACTTCCCTGTCCCCTTGACATGGCAGGAGTCGGGCAGTCTTTCAGCTGGTGACCATAACCCTGACATCCAAAACACTGGTTTCCACTTCTGAGCTCATCCCTCTGAATCCTTGAAAGAGGTGGGGATCTTGAGAAAGTGTTATGTGGGAAGGGTCTTCCTTCACTTCTGAATCTCCCAGTATCCTAGTTCTGATTTGGGCCTTGCTACCTCTTTGGGGGAGGAAAGTTTGAAGTACTTCCCGGGTTTTGGAGTCTTTTAAAATTAGATGGTGCAGGCTTCGGTGGGACCTTAACTACAAAGGCTTTGGCAAAGTCCTTTGCCATTCTTACTGCTTCGGCCATTGAGACAAGTTTGGCATTCTTCACTAAGGTGTCCAATGGCTCGTTCATTCCTCGAATGAATCTGGCCATCAGCTGTGCTCTTCATCCAATTGCGGGGAATATTTAAGGAGAAGGGCAAAAGCCTGATGGTACTGTTCAATTGTCTGGCTATCCTACTTTAGTTCCAAGAACTCATTCATTTTAGTTTCAAGGAAGCCCGGAGGACAAAACCTCTTTCTGAGGTAAGCTTTAAGATCAGTCTGGGTCTGGGTATTCCGGTTGAGACAGTTAGTCTCATAGTGGTTCCTCCAAGCGACCCTAGCCGTTTCCACAATCTTTAACCTGGCAAGAGCCATCTTGCTTCTCTCATTATAGCCAGTTACATTAGCCAGTTACATCAAAGTATTCTTCCATAGCCTCAATCCACTTCTCCACTGCTTCACCTAACTGCTCCCCTCCTTCACCCTTGAAGGGACTAGGTTGGGATCTGTGCAGGGCTTCTCGAACATCTGGATCTAACTCTTCGTCATCGGTTAGAGGATCTGGTTGCCTTGCACGGGCCGCGCGCCTCATGACTAACAAAATGAGATTTTCGTCAACTTAACTTTGACAACAGATTTATGATTATTTATTTTTGCGATTTATTCTTTAAACAGATAATTATTTCATCATACTTCATGAAACAAGACTTACTTTGATAATTTTACTAACCATTCACAATCATGAAAATAATTTAGATTTTTTTTGTGTAAAACATCGTTTATTATCAAAAGTTTTCGATATATACATAGAGCATCGCGGCCTCCAAAATCACTGCCTCAATCGTATATGCATAAAGAAGCGAACTGCGAAGGAGACATGCCATGGTACACACGATTCATTATAGAAAGAGGTGCAATAATTCTACTTCTAGGGATAAAGCGGCTAAGAAGCCTAAAAATTTGGCATGAAATTTTGGAGTTCCTGGGTGACTGATCAAAGAGTTTCACATGCTGAACAAGCCCTAGCCTTATCAGAATCATGGCTAAGGAAATATTTTGCGTGAGCCTCTAACGCTGACTGGTACTGACATTAATATATTGTCCTCCACAGAACCACATATACCGACATCGCTCAGGAGGATCAGGAAAGTAAAGACTCTCAAAATGACGTGCGCGTCTCACTCTGCTTACTCGAGTCATAGCAGAGTTGATGAGGTGCTCGAATGCAAAGGCTATCATATCCTGACTCTGGGAGAGTTCAGGAATGCCAGATAGGTTTTTCGGGTATCCATCTATAAATTTCCAATTCAATTTATGAGTTTTCAATTTTTGAAGTTCATTCAACATAATATTAACAAGTGAAAACATTATTTCCGCGATTTACTTTAAAAATTTAAGCAATTTCTTCTGCTGTTACGTAAATTTACACAACAGTGCTCTGATACCAACAAAACCAAGTAAGAAAATTAGCTTACATGGAGCTTGTAAGCTCTCCTTTGGCTTGAGGGATTGAGGTTTCTACTCTTGTTTGAAGCAAGAGTGACCACAAAATCACTTTGGAGAGGATTAGGCCAAAAACAATTGAATTATTAAAAAATTCAATGTAGATGCCTCAAGACAAGAGTAGAGTAACAGTGCATAAAACACCATTAAGCTTTTACAAAGGAGGAGGCTTCTATTTATAGGAAAAAGTGAGTCTCTAACCAAGCAAACTGATTCTAGAATTTTCCAAATCAGTTTGGTCAATTTTTGACCATTTTTGGGTCAGTTCAGCTTACTTTTTGGATCTAGTTTTGAAAAAGGAGAGAGGAGAGATGAAAATATCTCATTTTATTGATTATGAATTGGGGGTAATGATGAGAAAAAGGCACCTACTTCATGAGGGGAGATCCCCACAAGGTGTCAAAATTTAATTTTTTTATTCTTTTCTTTGGTCCTTAGTCCACTCTTCATCTTATGTGAGCATTTCCTTAAGATCCTACTGATTCTGGGGTTCCTTATAGTCTGGTGAACCCAATAGAATCCTAGGATAAAGATCCCTTATATAGAACTCATCATCTCAGTAACAATTCATTCAAATCATATCATTCATATCCTTAACACAATAATGGTCCATTAGAATGAAATTTCCATCTGAACATTCCTCCATTGGGAATCGCAATTCTACAAGTTTTTTATTTGTCATCCCTTAACTTGATCCACCACCAGGGTCAAGTGTTAACAGTAGCAATCTGTCAGCACTATCCACTAATCTCATAGTGATTTGCTCAAGTCATTATCGTCATTCCAATTAACGAACATCATCACAGGGACTCATCCCATTCATCCTCATTGTGGTTTTGCTCAGCTTATCGCTTTTCAACCAAAATTCAGGAATCATCAATTTTCAATCAGAATAATCCAAATCAACTCATCAGTTCTCAACTAGAATTTTAAAATCATATCAACCACATTTGAATTCATCATTTGGATAGCATTTTTGCTTATAATTTCAAGGTCTTAGATTTACTCGTATATATTGCCAGTAAAGAGCTGCAGTTATACCCTCGGTATATACGGGTAGTCACGGTCTGTAAGGTTCCCCCACTTAAAAAAATAGGGGAAACACTTAAGATAGTCCACTAAGTCTTATCTTGGAGAAAATTTCCTACTTATCAACACCTTGACCATGCAGAGATTCAAGGATACGATTCATAGGTAAGACCTAGTTCTATCCTGCAGGGGGAGCGTGGTCTTCTAAAAATCAAATCACCCATAGGGTAATTGATCATAATTTGGGAAACTACTAGTCTTGATTCCTAGAGACAATGCTTTTTTCCTCATCCATGCAAGGCACAGCCTGTGGCCTAGTCTTCTAGAATAGAATTGCCCGAGAACCTATTTATCTAACGTAGGGCTTTCACTTAATATGTTGGAAAGCTACCCGACTAATCGGTCCACCCGTCCGTAGGATGGTGCCGTCGGGGTATTCCATCCTAAACACTTAAGATAGTCCACTAAGTCTTATCTTGGAGAAATCATACAATCATCCCCAACCTTTATCTCCTCTTACTCTTACTATGACTCTTCTCTCTTTCTAAGGTCTATGGCAAAATAGCCTTCTCTTACAAGGCTACGGCATACTATTCTTTCTCTAAAAGAAAAGCTATGGAGTTTTGGTCTCTTCCTCCAAAAGACCATAGCAATCTAACCTTCTCTTCTAAGATATTAGATAGGAATGAAAGGATATATACATCTCAAGCTCTAGGATTACCTTGAGGCGTCTTGCTGTCTTCTTACAGTTTTCCCTGTGTAGAGACCCTGATAGAATCAGCGAATTGTTTTGGCCATAACTCTCTGATGAAAACTCAGAATATGGTCATATAACTAGTTAAAAGAACCAAAAGACATCTAGTCTACAAGCTAAGTTGGGTAGAATAGGCAAAAACATCTGTATATAGCCACAAACACACCATCTTTAGAAACGCGTTGCTTTTCCACATTTTTAGTATGCATGGACTCTAAATATGTAGAAGTACTCTAGATATGACCTCTTATCACCTAAATTCGAATTTCTATTTTTGGAGATACTTCTCTTTTTAATAGAACTATTCTTGTCTTCTTCTTTCTTTTAGGATTTTCGGAGCTCATATTTTTATTCTAACACTTTCCTAATGTTTCTAGCCTTATTGTCTCACTCTTCTCTAAGTACACTGATCTCTTTCCTTATTGAAATCTATATTAAAAGAGACACATACATACATGGCTTGGGAGGGACCTTACACGGTCCTTGGAATTTTTAAGGTAAATACCATCATGTCTAGGCCTCAAGCAAGTCAGGGATTCTATACAATTGCGGTACTTCCATTTGAAGACCCAATTACCTATTTATGAATCTTCATTCTGAATATCAATTTATATGAATTTTATCACACAATTACAACCTTTTACTGCTACTTCATAAATTTTTGACATTTATGGTTTCTCGGTTGATCCACTTTAGCCAATTCGCTCTAATACCAGCTGAAAGATCCCTGTCCCCCTCTGCACAACAAATTCAAGGGTGCTAGCAGTGGAAGTAGAACTTCTTGCGCCGAGCAAGGTCCCTCACTCGGGGCCTCGCCCACGCATATTCGGACAAGAGACTAATCCCTCGGTTCTTCCAAAAATGAACCCGCAAAAGCTTCCCTCGCCCAAAAAAGCATGGGCGATTCCTCCAGGATAATTTTACTCTAATGTAGTCAAGAGCCTTAAATAACTGAACTAATACCCGTAAGTCCCATATTGAGATCAAGGAGAAGACTTGCACTTGGATCATAGAGATCAACACTTTTTTTCTCATTGAGAGGCACAGCCGTTGATTCTTTTCCATAGAATAATTTTTATCTGGGATTTACTTCATCTATCACATATCATTCACATCACATATCATCCATTCACATCTATCCCAATTTACATCACATCTCATCACATCCATTTCACATCACATCTCATTCATCCACATCTATCCAATCGTTCACATGTACGACTATCCATATCTATCGATACATTCACATTTATCACTTCACATCCACATATATTCATGTCACATCACATCACATTCTTTTACATACACATCCACATCCATTCTTTCACATACATCCACATCCATTCTTTTGCATACACATCCACATCCATTCTTCACATATACATTCACATCCATTTTCACATACACATCCACATCCATTCTTCACATACACATTCACATCCATTTTCACATACAGATTCATATCCATTCTTCACATACACATCCACATCCATTCTTCACATACACATCCACATCCATTTTCACATACACATCCACATCCATTCTTCACATACATCCACATCCATTCTTTCACATATATCCACATCCATTCTTTCACATACACCCACATTCATTCACATCACATTACATCTCATCCATTCATTCACATCTATTTGATTCACATCACATCTATTCACATCACCTTACATTCATTCACATCACATATCATTCATTTACATCCCGATTCACATGACATCACATTACATCTCATCCATTCATTCACATCTATGTGATTCACATCACATCTCATCATTCATTTACATCTTGATTCACATGACATCACATAAAGGTAAAGAGAAAGTGGTTGAGCCACTTGGTATGCCTGATATTTCTATAGGGCATTCTCTTATTGATGGAGAGTCTAGTGGCTCAGAGATGAGCTGTGAGACCCCTCTGCCCCTCCAGCATTCTGGCATAAGACAGTCCTTTAAGAAAACAGGGTTTCTATGCAAGTTTTCAGTTTGATTTTCAAAAATCCTTTTATGAATCTATTTATGCATAAAATCAAATTTGATAGGAATAACACTTAAAAAAAAGAATTTCTTTATGCATCTATTTATGCATAAAAATTAAATTTTATAAGAATAACGCTTTTATGATAAAAAATTTCCTCTATGCATCTTTCTATGCATAGAAATCAAATTTAATAAGAATAACACTTTTGTAATAAAAATAATTCCTTTATGCATCTTTCTATGCATAGAAATCAATTTTCATAATAATAAAACTTTTGAAATAAAAAATTTTCTTTATGCATCTTTCTATGCATAGAAATCAAATTTAATAAGAATAACACTTTTGTAATAAAAAAAATTCCTTTATGCATCTTTCTATATGCATAGAAATCAAATTTAATAAGAATATCACTTTTCTAATAAAAAAATTCCTTTATGTATCTTTCTATGTGTAGAAATCAAATTTAATAAGAATAACACTTTTGTAATAAAAAATTCTCCTTTATGCATCTTTCTATGCAGCATAAAAATCAAATTTAATAAGAATAACACTTTTGTAATAAAACAAATTTCTTTATGCATCTTTCTATGCATAAAAATCATATTTAATAAGAATAACACTTTTGTAATAAAAAATTCCTTTATGCATCTTTCTATGCATAAAAAATAAATTTAATAATTAATATCAGTGATATCCATGCATATTCATAGGTGAATATGTACATGGAGTAATTAGAATATCTCTTTTAGATACAAAAATGGTGGGAATTACTCTTTTGGAACAACAAAAAAACAAATTTTCTTTTTCACAAAATTCTGGAAAATTTTGCCATAACCTCCTTTGTATGGCTGACCATTTCTCATTTTTATCTATCTTTATTTAACTTGATTAACCCAAATCAGAATTATAGAACTCTAATCTACACAATTCTCTAAATTCAAGAGAGCAAATAATAAGAAGAGTTTAATTAATCACTTAGTTAATCTTTCTATGATTAAGAAAGGTTGGAATGTAAAGAAGAGAAGGGGGTGGCCTTTTCATCAAAGACATAGCATTTGAATTTAATTCAAACATCTGCAAAACATAAAAATCAAGAAAACCATAGATTTTTTATTAAAAAAAAGTAAGAAAATTAGCTTACATGGAGATTGTAAGCTCTCCTTTCGCTTGATGGATTGAGGGTTCTACTCTTGTTTGAAGCAAGAGTGACCACCAATTCACTTTGGAGAGGATTAGGCCAAAAACAATTGAATTATTAAAAAATTCAATGTAGATGCCTCAGGACAGGAGTAGAGTAACAGTGCATAAAACACCATTAAGCTTTTACAAAGGGGAAGGCTTCTATTTATAGGAAAAAGTGATCCTCTAACCAAGCAAATAGATTCTAGAATTTTCCATATCAGTTTGGTTACTTTTTGACCATTTTTGGGTCAGTTCAACTTACTTTTTGATCTAGTTTTGAAAAAGGAGAGAGGAGAGATGAAAATATCTCATTTTATTGATTAAGAATTGGGGGTAATGATGAGAAAAAGTCACCTACTTCATGAGGGGAGATCCCCACACTCAGGTGTCAAAATTTAAATTTTTTATTCTTTTTTTTGGTCCTTAGTCCACTCTTCATCTTATGTGAGCATTTACTCATTTTTGGGGGGTTTTTCTTTTATTCTTCAATTTATCTCCTCCCTACATTCTCTTCCCTACATTTGGATTAATCTTATTGGTCCATAGGAACCTTAATTGGACCATAATCCAATTGTTTTTAAAAATCTGGACCCTTAGGCTAAGGTCCTTTATACCTAATTTCAATTAATTCCAATTGCACATTGGAAAGTTCTTTTTGAATTTTTGTTTCAGAGAAACCCATTTTAGACACTAGGAGGATTTTTTATATCCAAAAATATCTCAATTTTGAATTACCTTCCTCTAGACATTTTCTCTCTCCACGCCAAAACAGGGTAAAACAGGATCTTTCTATTATTTCAGAGAGGGGAATAATTATAAGATTAGAAGGGGAGGTTCTTACACCTCCACACCTCAAAAGCTGGTGGGAGGAATCTTACATGGCAAACCATTGAGATCCAGTATCGAAATTTGGTTCCCAAAAATATTTCCTTTTAGTCCATCCGGAATCTTCCTCGACGTATGCATGGGTGTCCTAGCAACCGTGAGCCCATGCATGGCCTGGTCAGAACCCTCTAGGATCCTCCTTAGGTTTCCTAGCACTTCACTCAAGGACTGCTTTGTCGATCTTTGTCCATCGTACCGGAAGTGCACCATTTTAACTGCCCTGAGGCTGGTCAAGCGACAGGCTTTGCCGCGAGCGACGTCCCTTGACGACTCCCCGCCAGCTGTTCCAACGATCCTCCTCTTAGTAAAACACATGCCAAATGCTTCCTCCAGCATTCTGGCATAAAACAATCCTTTAAATGAAAAATAGAGGTTCCAATGCAAGTAAATTCCAGTTTGAGATTGGTTCCAAAAACCCCTTTTTCCATAATTCCAAGTTTCATAATGAGGATCCTTGATCTCTCATGAGGGTAATCTACCCATCATTTTGTCTGTTCATCCAACTAGATTCTTGGTAAGTTCGATCAAAGGAAAAACTAGTTTAGTTTCGGTAGTCTATTCTTTGTATTCAGGAACTCAAATTGGTCACGAAGTTTTTTGCTTGATTCAGATCGAGAGATGGACAAGTAGGTTTACTATCCGTCCCTCTCGTAGTCTAACCAAATTCATTCGGTTTAGTTCTAACAAGGATTCCCTTCAGATAAACATCTAGTTTTGGGTAAATATCAATTTAGTGATTTTCCCAATCAAAATATCCAAATATATTCCTTATGCCACATAATTTCTCGACCTTAATTCATTACCATAAATTAAATCTTTCTAAAATTCTTCTTAAAAATTACATAAAAATATCCATTAATTTTATTAAGCTAGAAATTTCACTTTTCTCATTCAAATGATTGAATTCCAAATATGGTGGGAATTCCTCTTTCATCATTTAAATTTATCTATGCAAAAAGATAAATTTAACTAAATTTTCTCTTAAAAATTAAATAAAAATCTCCATTAATTCTTTTACACTAGAAATTCCATTTTTCTCATTTAAATGGTCGAATTCCAACTATGGTGGGAATTCCTCTTTCATCATTTAAATTTATCTATGCAAAAAGATAAATTTAACTAAATTTTCTCTTAAAAATTAAATAAAAATCTCCATTAATTCCTTTACACTAGAAATTTCCTTTTTCTCATTTAAATGGTTGAATTCCAATTATGATGGGAATTCCTCTTTCATCATTTAAATTTATCTATGCAAAAAGATAACTTTAACTAAATTTCTTCTTTAATTTTTAAATAAAATATCCATTATTTTGGTATTCCAAATTTTTCTCTTTCCTCATTGGAATACATGGATTTCTATTATCATGGGAATTTGTTTTTAATCATAAAAATGAATTACTAGAAATTCTCTTTTTTCCTAATTAACTATTTATGTATAAACATAAAAAATAAATTTTCCATGGTTATGATGAGAATTATTCAATTAATCTAGGATGATTAATCCTAGAATATGGTAGGAAGTCCTCTTTTCATATTATGTATGAAAATGATTTATTTGTTAATTTTTCAAACATTTTACCATAGCTCCGCTCTGCTATTACTGATAATTTTTCAATAACTTTGAAAGAATAAAGTTTTAGTAATACAATATGATAGAATAACTATCATTAGGATCAATATCCAATTATGGACTTGATTCCTAAGTCTTTCATAGTTTAAATAGCATAAAAGCATTAAAAAGCCACTTCTTTGGCCTCTAATTTGACAAGCATAGAAATTACTTTTAGATTTGAGAATCGCTTCATGAGAAGCATCATTTGAATATAGAATAGGTCATAAAAATGACCATTCTTTGGGGGGGAGAGAGATATGCTTAAAAAACATTTTAATTTAAGCATAAATGGAAACTTTATAAGATTTATCACTAAAATTCATTAGAGAGTTCCAATTGCATTAAAGAGCCCTTTAATTGAATGCTTCTCAAGCTTGAGAGGGGTTGAGAAGTGAGAAACATTTTGAGATTAAGAAAAAAGACCATAAACCACACTTTACCTCTTAATTTGCTTGATTCTTTAGTCTATGGAGAGGCCCCCATCCAATCAATTGGTTTAGTATGTTGACGAAGACTCCAAGGAAGGTTGAAGAGAGAGAGAGAGAGAAGCTCCAATCTCTTCAATTTGTAGAGGATTATTAGAGGATAATAGAAAATATGCTTATTTTAGAGTAATACCGGCATAATTTAGTTCACAGATGAGAATACAAAAGAATGAGGGTCTATTTATAGGTGAGGGAGGCCACTAACTGAGTCCAACTAAGTTCTAGAATTTTCCAACTTCAGTTTGGCTGAATTTGGACCAGTTTGGCTCCCTTTTTTATTTGGTTTGATCCACAAGAGAGGAGAGATAAAAATATCCCATTATTTTTGAGTTTAAAACTCCTCCACACATGTGAATTAGGCGCTTCCTTGAAGGCTCCCCCTTTCCTTACCAAGGTGTCAAAAATGAATGATTACTCTAAAATATCTCATTTTTTTAGTAATATTTCATAATTTTTAACTAATAAATCTTGTACTCAGTCAACTCTTCATCTTATGTGGGCATTTACTCATTTTTGGGTATTTTCTTTTATTTATTAGATTTATCTCTTCCCAACACTTGGATTAATCTTATTGATCCATAGTGTGAGATCCCTGTTCCCACCGAGCAACGGATTCGGGGTACTAGCAGCGGAAGTAGCACTTCTCGCGCGGGACAGGGGTCCCACACTCGGGGCCTCACCCACGGATATCCGGATAAGAGACTAATCCGTCGGTTGTTCCAAAACTGAACCCGAAAAATCTTCCTTTATCGGAAAGCACGGGCGATTCCACCAAGATAACTTTTTACTCTAACGTAGTCAAGATCATTTCTGATCAAACTGATCCAATTGCATCTATAAGATATTTGGTCGGATCAAGGAAGAAACTTGCACTTGGATCATTGGGATCTACGCTTTTTTCCCCATTCAAGGGGCACAGCCGTTGATTCCTATCCATAGAACAATTACTATCCGGGATTTACTTTATCTATCGTAATAACAAAAGTTGAGTCTCGATTTATGGATCCATCAGTCCAGCCTAACCCCATCCAATCCCATGGGTTAGCCAACCGCCCAACCACTATAGTGATGGGATCCAATTTGGAATTTGGTTAGGTTTTGTCCCGGGTACCAAGGAAAAGAGTTCCAAGGCCCCCTAGCCGGAAGTTCATGCAAACATAAAACTAGCCACACCACTTACACACCCAATATGAAATTGCCTTTTTCTTAGCATCAGCTAACTTTAAAACAATCCTTTAATGAAACCATAGTACCACTGATCACAATCTTCCAATTTATCCGGTTGATTCATAATTTCCCATCAGTCCTTCATCAGAGTATCTATGGCATCATTTGCAACTAGAACGCTCACCACCTGTCCACAGGGGCCTTTTCAATAGTTCCTAGCCCATAATACTCGGCAATATAATCACTTATAAAAATCAAGATGGACCCTCATTGAAGATCAGCAAGATCAACTTACAGATCCATAAAAAGAGCCATGGACGCATCCATTGAAGACCAGCAAGGTCAATCAACCAGATCCATGCCCGGTTTCAGAAAACAACTCTTACTCCTTGTTCTAATATCTTCCTCGACGCACGCGTGGGTATCCTAGGCGACCCAGAGCCCGAGCACCGTATGGTCAGCACCCTCTAGGATCCTTCGTAGGTGACCTAGCGCTTCACTCATAGGCCGCTTCCTTGGTCCCTCATCCACTGTACCGGAAGCTCACCATTTTAATCGAACCGAGGCTGGTCAAGACCTCGGTCGCGACCTTGCTACGCGAGATGTCCTCCATTGACTCTCCGTCACACACAGCAGTTGCAACTTTATCAGTTAGGTCTCCACGACCTTAATCACAAGACGGTCAAAATGCTTCCCCAGCATTCTTGACATAAAACAGCCATTTACAAACAGCATTTACAAACAGTTTACAAATACAATTTCTATATTAACTCTCATTTTTCCACATTATCCCTCATTAATCCACATTACTTATTCCACATTCCATTTATATGTGTACTCATCCAATCACATCATTTTTCATCTCTTCACTTCAGATTCCTTCACATCACATATCATATATTCACATCCATATCCACATCCATACATCCACATCCACATCCACATTCACATCCATACATCCACATCCACATCCACATCCACATTCACATCCATATCCACATCCATACATCCACATCCACATCCACATTCACATCCATACATCCACATCCACATCCACATTCACATCCATACATCCACATCTACATGCTTACCTCCATTTTCACATCCTCATTTATACATCCACATCCCATATCCACATTCATACATACACATCCACATCCACATTCACATCCATACATCCACATCTACATGCTTACCTCCATTTTCACATCCTCATTTATACATCCACATTCATACATCCACATCCATATCCACATCCATACATCCACATCCACATGCATACATCTACTATCACGTCCTCATTCATACACCCACATCCACATACATACATACATCCACATCCACATTCCCATTCACATCTATACATCCACATACATACATACATCCACATCCACATTCCACATTCACATCTATACAGCCACATCTACATCCACATTCACATACATCCACATCCACCTTCCCATTCACATCTATACATCCACATCTACATCCACATACATACATACATCCACATCCACATTCCACATTCACATCTATACAGCCACATCTACATCCACATTCACATCTATGCATAAACATCTTCATGCATACATCCCTTTCCACATTCATACATCCAGACTCCCATCTCCACATCCACACATCCATACTCCCATCTCCACATCCACACATCCACATACATACATCCATTTTCACATTCCCATTCATATAACCCCATATGCCTTCACATCTAATCTTTTACATCACATCCATTCTCGCCCTATCACAACCCATATACATCTTATCCTATCACATACACTTCTTACCTCATCCCATACACATCTTATCAAATCTTAATTCATCTTATCACCTCATAACTTATTTCATAAGCATCTTATCACCTCTTGTCACATCTTATACACCTCTTATCACATCCTATCACATCTCATATCTATTTATAGAATACAAGAGAATTCTTATATTTGATATAAGATTCCTTTACACATTTATTTATGCATAAATTCTATTTAAGGAGATTAATACTTTCGAAGTAAAAATCAATCTTTTATGCATCTTCTTATGCATAAATTCAATTTGGTAGGAATTACACTTTTAGAATAAAAGAATTTCTCTTATGCATCTAAGTTATGCATAAAATCCATTTATGATGAAAATCACACTTTTAGTATAAAAGAATATCTTTTATGCATACCTCTATGCATGAAATCCAAATATAATAAAAGTCACACTTTTAAAATAAAATAATCAACTTTTATGCATACCTTTATGCATGAAATTCAAATAGAATAAAAGTCACACTTTTATAATAAAATAAACTTTTATGCATACCTCTATGCATGAATTCCAATTATGATAAAAGTAACACTTTTACAATAAAATAATCATCTTTTATGCATACATCTATGCATGAAATCCAAATATGATAAAAGTAACACTTTTATAATAAAATAATCAACTTTTATGCATACTTTTATGCATGAAATTCAAATATGATAAAAGTAACACTTTTATAATAAAATAATCAACTCTTATGCATACTTCTATGCATGAAATTCAATTGTGCTAAAAGTAACACTTTTACATTAAAATAATAATCTTTTATGCATACCTCTATGCATGAACTCTAATTATGATAAAAGTAACACTTTTATGTTAAAATAATAATCTATTATGCATACCTCTATGCATGAAAATCAATTATGCATAATATAAAAATCAATTTCTCTATGAATATCTTCAATTAATCTAGGATGATAATTCCTAGAATATGGTAGGAAGTCCTCTTTTCATGCTTTGAATGAAATTATTTTATGCGTAATTTTTATAAAAATTTTGCCATAGCTCCGCTGCTATGATTGATAAATCTTAATTTTTTCTAAGGGATAAAGCTTATCATTAAGAATTAATTAGAATGATCCCTAATTGGATCAATAATCCATAATGGATTGAATCATTAATATTCATGAAATACATAAACTAAAAGCATAGAAAAAAGCCATTAATTTGACCTCAAGTATAGATTAATCTTGGATTAAGGAAAAGCTTTATGAAAAGCTTCATTTGGATTGAGAATGGGTCATGAGTATGACCATTTCTTGAGTGAGAGAGAGAAATTTCATAAAAACCATTTGAATTAAGCATAAATAGAAATTTATGTAATTCTTAACTATCATTAATCAATTAACTTCAATAGCATTCATCAAATTAAGTAACTCTTCACTACCATTCATCAATTAACTTCAATAACATTCAAAAACCATTCTAATTAAGCTTCTCAAGCTTGAGAGGGGTTGAGAAGAGAGAAACATTGAGAAATTATAGAAAATGATCAAAATTCACTAATTACCTTACAAATTGCTTGATTCTTTGTTCACGGTAGAGGCCCCCAACCAATCAATTGGTTAAGTATGTTGATGGAGCCACCAATGGGGATTGAAGAAAGAGGAAAGCTCCAAAAACTAGTGAATTATTAATGAATTCACAGTTCTTGGCTTAGGCGGAGTAGAGTAACGATGCATAAACACTATATATTTTTCAACAAGGGGTAGGCTTCTATTTATAGGAAAAATTGAGCTCCTAACCAAACAAACTGATTCTAGAATTTTCCAAATCAGTTTGGTCAATTTTTGACCATTTTTAGGTCAGTTAAGCTAACTTTTTGGAACTAGACTTGAATGAGGAGAGAGGAGAGATGAAATATCTCAATTTTTATGAGTTTAAAACTCATTCAAGCATGTGAAATATGCACCTCCTTTAAAGAACTCCCCTTACATATGTGTCAAAATGGAATCATTATACCCAAATATCTCATATTTTTAATATTGCTCATAGTTTTTTACTAATAAACCTTGTACATTTTCAACTCTTCATCTTATGTGAAATATGCATCTCCTTTAAAGAACTCCTCTTCCTTACATATGTGTCATAGTTTTTTTACTAATAAACCTTGTACATTTTCAACTCTTCATCTTATGTGAAATATGCACCTCCTTTAAAGAACTCCCCTTCCTTACATATGTGTCAAAATGAAATCATTATACCCAAAATATCTCATATTTTTAATATTGCTCATAGTTTTTTACTAATAAACCTTGTACATTTTCAACTCTTCATCTTATGTGAGCATTTACTCATTTTTGGATACCCAAAATATCTCATATTTTTAATATTGCTCATATTTTTTTACTAATAAACCTTGTACATTTTCAACTCTTCATCTTATGTGAGCATTTACTCATTTTTGGGTATCTTCTTTTACAAATTGGATTTATCTCCTCTCTACACATGGATTGATGCTATTGGCCCATATGAACCTTAATTGGACCATAATCCAAAAATTTCTGAAAATCTAGACCCTTAGGCTAAGGTCCTTTATACACATTTCCAATTAATTTCAATTGCACATTGGAAAATTCTTTTTGAATTTCTGTTTCAGGGAAATTCATCTTAATTATAAGATATATTTTTCTATCCAAAAATATTCAAAATCTGAATATTCTCTCTCTAGAATATTTTCTCTCTCTAGGTTAAAATAGTTAGAAACAAGGTCTTTATATTTCTGAAGAGGGATTGATTACAGGGAAAGATACTAGACATCAAAAAGGGGGTGGGGGAGGAATCTTACATTCTACCCCACTTAAAAAAACGCGAGATGTCCTCATCTCGCAAACTAGGGTAATTTCGCAAGATGCACGAATATGAGACTTAGAGAAAAATTTTAATCAAGATTAACCACCAAGAAAAGTCTCAAAGAGAGCAAGGTAAGAACAAGATTTAAACTTTATTCATTCTCGGAACTTATACAGTAAAGATAGAAGAACTCTTTACACTTCCATAAGCCCGTCCATCATATGGTCACAAAAGCAGCACTCACAAGCTGCACAAGTATAAGGTAACTCATCTATGGGAATAATTCTGTTGGTTATTGCCGCACCTATCTCAGTGGTATGAGGTGATCTAACAAAAGGACCTCTGAGAGGCAAGCCAAAAACGGGGTAAAGGCATATCTTCTCATGAGGATGAAAACATGCCAGTAAGAAGACCCGCTCAGAAAACCCAAGATGCCTTGATCTCATGACGCAGTAGTATCGGGGACCCAAACCCAAAGCTTCAATAACCATGGCTAAGCGGACATTGTTACGAAAGTGCTGCTGACCCCAGGGTGTTACCCTAGTTATGTCTTGATAGGTCCGCCATTTGGTCTGAGCTACAGAAGTTCCCAAGTGAGGGAAAAGTGAGCGCTCATACTGTTCTATAAAATCCTTCTTCACAGACTCACTTGCGTCTTGAAGGTGAGGAATCATTATGGATAAAACTAATTCTTGTTGCCAAGCCATGAAGGAGATTAAGAAAGAAAGGAGATCGATGGGAGTAAGATTACTGTGAACGACAAGTAAAAGTTACGACTTATATAAAGGAAGGAGCTAGCGTAACTTAGAAGCCAACGGTAACTTGCCACTGAAGTTTTACCGTCTTTCCATGATTTGGGTTTGGCACATTTTTCTATAGAAGGCATTCAGAACTTTGAGATGAGGAGATAAAAGAAGTTCGTAAGCTAAATCACCTACTTTCTTTGGTCCACAATATCTGGGAGATAACTTCTTATACTTCCCAAGAGATAAAGAACTTCTTTTTGGCCGTACTCGAATGAAGACCAAAACCTTGATATCCAAAACATCGATTCTCACTTCTGAACTCATTGTTCTGAATCCTTAAAACAGGTGGGACTCTTGAGAAGTATTCAGGGAAAAGGTTCTTCCTTTTTTAAACAGAATCTTTCTTTTATTTTAGAGAGAGAATAATTATAAGATCAGAAAGGGAGATTCTTACTCCTGTATACCTCGAAGGCTGGGGGAGAATCTTTCATTCTACCCCACTTGAAAAGTGCGAGATGTCCTCATCTCGCAAGGTAGAGGACAACTCTTTTTCTTAAGATCCAATTTATTCTGGGGTTCCTTATATTCTGGTCAACCCAACAGAATACGGGGATAATTATCCCTTATATAGAACTCATCATTAAATAACAATTCATTCAGATCATATCATTCATATCTTTAACACGATAATGGTCCATTAGACTGAAAATTTTCCTTCTGAACATTCCTCCACAGGAATTTTAGTTAAGCAAGTTCTCAATTTGTCATCCCTTAACTTAATCTACCGTCTCAAGTGTTAACAGTAGCAATCTGACAGCACAATCCACTAATCTCATAGTGATTTGCTGAAATCATTATTATCATTCCAGTTATGAATATTATCACTGGGACTCATCCCATTCATCCTCATTGTGGTTTCGCTCAGCTTATTACATTTTAACAATTTCAGAAATCATCATTTTTCAATCAGAATCCAAATCAATTTTATCAGTTCCCAAACAGAATTAAAAATCATATCAACCACATTTGAATTCATCATCTGGATAGCATTAACGCTTATAATTTCAAGTCTTAGATTTACTCGTATATACTGTCAGTAAAGAGCTGCAGTATACTCTCGGTATATACGGGTAGTCACGGCCCTTGGAATTATAAGGTAAATACCATCATATCTAGACCTCAAGCAAGTCAGGGATTTTATATAATTACGGTATTTCCATCTGAAGACTCAATTACCAAATTACGAATTACAGTTTGAATATCAAATTGTATGAATTATATCACACAATTATAACCTTTTTGTGCTTCTTGATAAATTTTTGACATATTTGGTTTCTCAGTTGATCTTTATTAGCCAAAGGCTCTGATACCAACTGTGAGATCCCTGTTCCCACCGAGCAACGGATTCGGGGTACTAGCAGCGGAAGTAGCACTTCTCGCGCGGGACAGGGGTCCCACACTCGGGGCCTCACCCACGAATATCCGGATAAGAGACTAATCCGTCGGTTGTTCCAAAACCGAACCCGAAAAAACTTCCTTTACCGGAAAGCACGGGCGATTCCACCAGGATAACTTTTTACTCTAACGTAGTCAAGATCATTTCTGATCAAACTGATCCAATTGCATCTATAAGATATTTGGTCGGATCAAGGAAGAAACTTGCACTTGGATCATTGGGATCAACGCTTTTTTTCCCATTCAAGAGGCACAGCCGTTGATTCCTATCCATAGAACAATTACTGTCCGGGATTTACTTTATCTATCGTAATAACAAAAGTTGAGTCTCGATTTATGGATCCATCAGTCCAGCCTAACCCCATCCAATCCCATGGGTTAGCCAACCGCCCAACCACTATAGTGATGGGATCCAATTTGGAATTTGGTTAGGTTTTGTCCCGGGTACCAAGGAAAAGAGTTCCAAGACCCCCTAGCCGGAAGTTCATGCAAACATAAAACTAGCCACACCACTTACACACCCAATATGAAATTGCCTTTTTCTTAGCATCAGCTAACTTTAAAACAATCCTTTAATGAAACCATAGTACCACTGATCACAATCTTCCAATTTATCTGGTTGATTCATAATTTCCCATCATTCCTTCATCAGAGTATCTATGGCATCATTGGCAACTAGAACGCTCACCACCTGTCCACTCAGGGGCCTTTTCAATAGTTCCTAGCCCATAATACTCGGCAATATAATCACTTCTAAAAATCAAGATGGACTCTCGTTGAAGATCAGCAAGATCAACTTACAGATCCATAAAAAGAGCCATGGACTCATCCATTGAAGACCAGCAAGGTCAATCAACCAGATCCATGCCCGGTTTCAGAAAACAACTCTTACTCCTTGTTCCAACATCTTCCTCGACGCATGCGTGGGTATCCTAGGCGACCCAGAGCCCGAGCACCGTATGGTCAGCACCCTCTAGGATCCTTCGCAAGTGACCTAGCGCTTCACTCATAGGCCGCTTCCTTGGTCCCTCATCCACCGTACCGGAAGCTCACCATTTTAATCGAACTGAGGCTGGTCAAGACCTCGGTCAACCTTGCTACGCGAGATGTCCTCCATTGACTCTCCGTCAGCAGTTGCAACTTTATCAGTTAGGTCTCCACGACCTTAATCACAAGACGGTCAAAATGCTTCCCCAGCATTCTTGACATAAAACAGCCATTTACAAACAGCATTTACAAACAGTTTACAAATACAATTTCTATATTAACTCTCATTTTTCCACATTATCCCTCATTAATCCACATTACTTATTCCACATTCCATTTATATGTGTACTCATCCAATCACATCATTTTCCATCTCTTCACTTCAGATTCCTTCACATCACATATCATATATTCACATCCATATCCACATCCATACATCCACATCCACATCCACATCCACATTCACATCCATACATCCACATCCACATCCACATCCACATTCACATCCATATCCACATCCATACATCCACATCCACATCCACATTCACATCCATATATTCACATCCACATCCACATTCACATCCATACATCCACATCTACATGCTTACCTCCATTTTCACATCCTCATTTATACATCCACATCCCATATCCACATTCATACATACACATCCACATCCACATTCACATCCATACATCCACATCTACATGCTTACCTCCATTTGCACATCCTCATTTATACATCCACATTCATACATACACATCCATATCCACATCCATACATCCACATCCACATGCATACATCTACTATCACGTCCTCATTCATACATCCACATCCACATACATACATACATCCACATCCACATTCCCATTCACATCTATACATCCACATCTACATCCACATACATACATACATCCACATCCACATTCCACATTCACATCTATACAGCCACATCTACATCCACATTCACATCTATACATCCACATCTACATCCACATTCACATACATCCACATCCACCTTCCCATTCACATCTATACATCCACATCTACATCCACATACATACATACATCCACATCCACATTCCACATTCACATCTATACAGCCACATCTACATCCACATTCACATCTATGCATAAACATCTTCATGCATACATCCCTTTTCACATTCATACATCCACACTCCCATCTCCACATCCACACATCCACATACATACATCCATTTCCACATTCCCATTCATATAACCCCATATGCCTTCACATCTAATCTTTTACATCACATCCATTCTCGCCCTATCACAACCCATATACATCTTATCCTATCACATACACTTCTTACCTCATCCCATACACATCTTATCAAATCTTAATTCATCTTATCACCTCATAACTTATTTCATAAGCATCTTATCACCTCTTGTCACATCTTATACACCTCTTATCACATCCTATCACATCTCATATCTATTTATAGAATACAAGAGAATTCTTATATTTGATATAAGATTCCTTTACACATTTATTTATGCATAAATTCTATTTAAGGAGATTAATACTTTCGAAGTAAAAATCAATCTTTTATGCATCTTCTTATGCATAAATTCAATTTGGTAGGAATTACACTTTTAGAATAAAAGAATTTCTCTTATGCATCTAAGTTATGAAAATCACACTTTTAGTATAAAAGAATATCTTTTATGCATACCTCTATGCATGAAATCCAAATATAATAAAAGTCACACTTTTAAAATAAAATAATCAACTTTTATGCATACCTTTATGCATGAAATTCAAATAGAATAAAAGTCACACTTTTATAATAAAATAAACTTTTATGCATACCTCTATGCATGAATTTCAATTATGATAAAAGTAACACTTTTACAATAAAATAATCATCTTTTATGCATACATCTATGCATGAAATCCAAATATGATAAAAGTAACACTTTTATAATAAAATAATCAACTTTTATGCATACTTTTATGCATGAAATTCAAATATGATAAAAGTAACACTTTTATAATAAAATAATCAACTCTTATGCATACTTCTATGCATGAAATTTAATTGTGCTAAAAGTAACACTTTTACATTAAAATAATAATCTTTTATGCATACCTCTATGCATGAAATCTAATTATGATAAAAGTAACACTTTTATGTTAAAATAATAATCTATTATGCATACCTCTATGCATGAAAATCAATTATGCATAATATAAAAATCAATTTCTCTATGAATATCTTCAATTAATCTAGGATGATAATTCCTAGAATATGGTAGGAAGTCCTCTTTTCATGCTTTGAATGAAATTATTTTATGCGTAATTTTTATAAAAATTTTGCCATAGCTCCGCTGCTATGACTGATAAATCTTAATTTTTTCTAAGGGATAAAGCTTATCATTAAGAATTAATTAGAATGATCCCTAATTGGATCAATAATCCATAATGGATTGAATCATTAATATTCATGAAATACATAAACTAAAAGCATAGAAAAAAGGCATTAATTTGACCTCAAGTATAGATTAATCTTGGATTAAGGAAAAGCTTTATGAAAAGCTTCATTTGGATTGAGAATGGGTCATGAGTATGACCATTTCTTGAGTGAGAGAGAGAAATTTCATAAAAACCATTTGAATTAAGCATAAATAGAAATTTATGTAATTCTTAACTATCATTAATTAATTAACTTCAATAGCATTCATCAAATTAAGTAACTCTTCACTACCATTCATCAATTAACTTCAATAACATTCAAAAACCATTCTAATTAAGCTTCTCAAGCTTGAGAGGGGTTGAGAAGAGAGAAACATTGAGAAATTATAGAAAATGATCAAAATTCACTAATTACCTTACAAATTGCTTGATTCTTTGTTCACGGTAGAGGCCCCCAACCAATCAATTGGTTAAGTATGTTGATGGAGCCACCAATGGGGATTGAAGAAAGAGGAAAGCTCCAAAAACTAGTGAATTATTAATGAATTCACAGTTCTTGGCTTAGGTGGAGTAGAGTAACGATGCATAAACACTATATATTTTTCAACAAGGGGTAGGCTTCTATTTATAGGAAAAATTGAGCTCCTAACCAAACAAACTGATTCTAGAATTTTCCAAATCAGTTTGGTCAATTTTTGACCATTTGTAGGTCAGTTAAGCTAACTTTTTGGAACTAGACTTGAATGAGGAGAGAGGAGAGATGAAATATCTCAATTTTTATGAGTTTAAAACTCATTCAAGCATGTGAAATATGCACCTCCTTTAAAGAACTCCCCTTCCTTACATATGTGTCAAAATGGAATCATTATACCCAAATATCTCATATTTTTAATATTGCTCATAGTTTTTTACTAATAAACCTTGTACATTTTCAACTCTTCATCTTATGTGAAATATGCACCTCCTTTAAAGAACTCCTCTTCCTTACATATGTGTCATAGTTTTTTTACTAATAAACCTTGTACATTTTCAACTCTTCATCTTATGTGAAATATGCACCTCCTTTAAAGAACTCCCCTTCCTTACATATGTGTCAAAATGGAATCATTATACCCAAAATATCTCATATTTTTAATATTGCTCATAGTTTTTTACTAATAAACCTTGTACATTTTCAACTCTTCATCTTATGTGAGCATTTACTCATTTTTGGATACCCAAAATATCTCATATTTTTAATATTGCTCATATTTTTTTACTAATAAACCTTGTACATTTTCAACTCTTCATCTTATGTGAGCATTTACTCATTTTTGGGTATCTTCTTTTACAAATTGGATTTATCTCCTCTCCACACATGGATTGATGCTATTGGCCCATAGGAACCTTAATTGGACCATAATCCAAAAATTTCTGAAAATCTAGACCCTTAGGCTAAGGTCCTTTATACACATTTCCAATTAATTCCAATTGCACATTGGAAAATTCTTTTTGAATTTTTGTTTCAGGAAAATTCATCTTAATTATAAGAGATATTTTTCTATCCAAAAATATTCAAAATCTGAATATTCTCTCTCTAGAATATTTTCTCTCTCTAGGTTAAAATAGTTAGAAACAAGGTCTTTATATTTCTGAAGAGGGATTGATTACAGGGAAAGATACTAGACATCAAAAAGGGGGTGGGGGAGGAATCTTACATTCTACCCCACTTAAAAAAACGCGAGATGTCCTCATCTCGTAAACTAGGGTAATTTCGTAAGATGCACGAATATGAGACTTAGAGAAAAATTTTAATCAAGATTAACCACCAAGAAAAGTCTCAGAGAGAGCAAGATAAGAACAAGATTTAAACTTTATTCATTCTCAGAACTTATACAATAAAGATAGAAGAACTCTTTACACTTCCATAAGCCCGTCCATCATATGGTCACAAAAGCAGCACTCACAAGCTGCACAAGTATAAGGTAACTCATCTATGGGAATAATTCCGTTGGTTATTGCCGCACCTATCTCAGTGGTATGAGGTGATCTAACAAAAGGACCTCTGAGAGGCAAGCCAAAAACGGGGTAAAGGCATATCTTCTCATGAGGATGAAAACATGCCAGTAAGAAGACCCGCTCAGAAAACCTAAGATGCCTTGATCTCATGACGCAGTAGTATCGGGGACCCAAACCCAAAGCTGCAATAACCATGGCTAAGCGGACATTGTTACGAAAGTGCTGCTGACCCCAGGGTGTTACCCTAGTTATGTCTTGATAGGTCCGCCATTTGGTCTGAGCTACAGAAGTTCCCAAGTGAGGGAAAAGTGAGCGCTCATACTGTTCTATAAAATCCTTCTTCATAGACTCACTTGCGTCTTGAAGGTGAGGAATCATTATGGATAAAACTAATTCTTGTTGCCAAGCCATGAAGGAGATTAAGAAAGAAAGGAGATCGATGGGAGTAAGATTACTGTGAACGACAAGTAAAAGTTACGACTTATATAAAGGAAGGAGCTAGCGTAACTTAGAAGCCAACGGTAACTTGCCACTGAAGTTTTACCGTCTTTCCATGATTTGGGTTTGGCACATTTTTCTATAGAAGGCATTCAGAACTTTGAGATGAGGAGATAAAAGAAGTTCGTAAGCTAAATCACCTACTTTCTTTGGTCCACAATATCTGGGAGATAACTTCTTATACTTCCCAAGAGATAAAGAACTTCTTTTTGGCCGTACTCGAATGAAGACCAAAACCTTGATATCCAAAACATCGATTCTCACTTCTGAACTCATTGTTCTGAATCCTTAAAACAGGTGGGACTCTTGAGAAGTATTCAGGGAAAAGGTTCTTCCTTTTTTAAACAGAATCTTTCTTTTATTTTAGAGAGAGAATAATTATAAGATCAGAAAGGGAGATTCTTACTCCTGTATACCTCGAAGGCTGGGGGAGAATCTTACGTATAGGAACCTTAATTGGACCATAATCCAAAATTTTCAAAAAATCTTGATCCTTAGGCTGTCTTTTAAATCATTTTTAAATAATTCCAATTGCACCTTGGAAAATTTATTTTGATTTTCTATTTTAAGGAAACATATTTTTGATATTTGTAGAATTTATATATCTAAAAATATCTCAATATTGATTTACCACTCTCTAGAAGTTTTTATCTCACTAGGCAAAACAAGGAAAAATAATATTTTCTTGTATTCAGAAACAGGGAATGATTACAGGATAAAGAAGTAAAGGCTTAGTAATTATTCAGGCTGAGGAGGAATCTTACATCCTCTCCTACTTGAAAAACGTGAGATGTCCTCATCTCACAAAGTGGGGGTAATCCTTTGCTAACTCTTCTTCTTTCTCCCAGGTAGCATCTTCTAGAGGGAAGAGATTCCACTTTACTAAGAATTCTCTGAGGACTCTGCTCCTGAGAATCTTCTCTCGCAAACGTCAAGGATTTCCTCAAGTTGGAGTACCATCTGGCCTTGAGTCGGAGAGATTAATTGTTCATCATCCGCATGTGACTCGGGCTGGGTACATACTTCTTAAGCAAACTGACGTTGAATACATCATGTATCTTGGGATGGGGAGGCTGAAGAAGTTTGTAGACTAGATCGACCACTTTTTTTATAATAGCATAAGGCCCATAGTATCTGGGAGAGAGCTGCTTGTACTTCCCTAAGGATAAGGATCTTTTTTTTGGTTGTACTCGAATTAAGACCATATCTGATTCTTCAAACTCTCTCTCTGATCTCTATTTATCAGCATACTGCTTTTGCCTGTCTTGGGCTACCTTTATATCTTTACGGATTGATTGCATCTGCTGGTCCATGTCATCAAGAATTTGTCTAGACATTTTGACTTTGATCAATGGGTCAAACCAAGTCAATGGTGTAAGGCAATCTTGTCCATACAAAGCTTTGAAAGGACTCATCCCAATGCTTCAATGATAAGAAGCATTGTAAGCAAATTCGACCAGATGCAAATGTCTTAACCACTTATTAGGTTCCCTGCCATAGCATGACCGAAGGATATCTTCAATTACTTGGTTCACTCTTTCAATCTGGCCATCTGTTTCATGGTGATAGGTTGTGCTGAGATCCAAGAAAGTTCCTACTGCTTCGAAGAATGCAGTCCAGAATTTCAATGTGAATTTGGGATCTCTGTCACTTACTATCCTCTTGGGTAAACCATGCAATCTGAAGATCTCCTTAAGGAAAACTTTGGCAGCATCCACTGCTGCAAAGTATGTTTCTTTCACTGGAATCAAATGGGCAACTTTGGTTAGCCCCTGTCAACTACCACAAAAATGGAGTTGTAACCTGAAGGTACTGAAGGTAATCAAGTGACAAAGTCCATACTGATACATTCCCACTTCATCTGTGGAATGTCTAGAGGTTGCAGTTTCCCTGGCATCTTGACTCTTTGGCACATTAAGCATTTCCGCACATGATCAAGTATATTCTTTTTGAGTCCTGGCCAGAAGAAGCTTTTTTTCATAGGACATATAGGTTTTTATAAACCCTCTATGTCCAGCTATCAGGCTATCATGGGATTCTCTCAGAATTCTTCCCTTTATTCCCTCATCATTAGGGATACATAGCCGATTATTATAATACATGCATCCTTCATCCAATTTGTACCCAAGAACTTGACTCATTTCCTGAGGAGTCTTGCTTTCTTGCATCAGAAGGGTAGCAATAGTAGGGGCAAAGAATTTGTCCTGCATGATTTTCTCCTTTGCTTCACTGATCAATGGATTTGACACCACTGTAATTGCAAGCAAGGAGGATTTTCTGCTGAGTGCATCTGCAACCACATTTTCTTTTTCTGGGTCGATACTTAATTTCAAAATCAACTTCCTGTAGGGTCTGCATCCATCTCCTTTGATGCATGTTGAGATCCCGTTGGTGCATGTTGAGATCCCTTTGATGCATGTTGAGATCCCTTTGGGTGAAGATCCACTTCAGACTTTGATGATCAGTCATCAAGGTGAACCTTTGTCCCAAAAGATAATGTCTCCACAACTTCAGAGCATAAGCTACTGAGAGTAACTCCAAGTCATGGACGGCATAATTTCTCTCATGTGTTCTGAGTTTTCTGGATTCATAGGCTACTGCATGAACTTCTTGCATCAGAGCACCACGTAAGGCAAACCCACTGGCATCAATAACTACCTCAAAGGGTTTGGTAAAATCTGGTAACTTAAGGATAGGGTTGGTTACTAAGGCTGTCTTTAGCTTGTCAAAGGCACTCTGACACATTGCAGTCCACTGAAAAAGTGTACTCTTCTTGAGAATGTTAGTTAAAGGGGATGCTATTTGAGCATACCTAGGTATAAAGATCCTATACCATCCGATTAACCCTAGGAATCCTCTGACTTCCTTTATTGTCTTGGGTTTTGGCAATTCTACTACTGCTTGGATCTTTGCGGGGTCAGGAGAAATCCCATCCTTTGACACTATGAATCCCAAGTATTCCACCTGTTCAACAAAGAAAGAACACTTGCTCTTCTTTGCAAAGAGTTGGTGTTTCCTTAGGATTTCTAGTACCTTACGCACATGATCTTCATGATCTGCAGCATTCTTTGAGTATACCAAGATATCATCAAAAGAAGACAAGAACAAAATCATCCAAGTATTCTCTGAGAATATCCTGCATAAGACGATTAAATGTTGCCGGGGCATTATGAAAAGATGCAAGGGAGAAGAGAGCTTGAGCTCTTGTAAGCACACACACACTCACAAAACCCTAAAAGAGAACACACAAGGTGAGAGACTGAAAATCTTCTTCTTCTTCACACTACACTCAACACACCATATACAAAGATAAGAGTACATACAATATGAAAAGGTACTCAACCAAATACATACTAGGGTTCTCTATAGTATGAACCCAACTAAATGAGCTGGCGCTATAACTATGCCAGTCTCTAGAATGGCTATCACACAGCCTATCATCCCACTGGCCGCATATCACCCATGATCTCACCAACTGTAAGATTCCTCCCCAGCTTCTCAAGATATCCAGCATCTTCCCTTGTAATCAATCCCCTCTTCAGAAATATAAAAGATCTTATTTCTAACTGTTTTAACCTAGAGAGAGAAAATATTCTAGAGAGAGAATATTTAGATTTTGAATATTTTTAGATAGAAAAATTTCTCATATTATTAAAAAACAGAAATTCAAAAAGAACTTTCCAATGTGCAATTGGAATTAATTGGAAATGGGTATAAAGGACCTTAGCCTAAGGGTCTAGATTTTCAGAAATTTTTGGATTATGGTCCAATTAAGGTTCTTGTGGGCCAATAGGATTAATCCATGTGTGGGGAGGAGATAAATCTAATTTTGTAAAAGAAGATACCCAAAAATGAGTAAATGCTCACATAAGATGAAGAGTTGACTATGTACAAGGTTTATTAGTAAGAAACTATGAGCAATATTAAAAATATGAGATATTTTGGGTATAATGATTCCATTTTGACACCTATGTAAGGGAGGAGAGTCCCTTCAATGGTCACATAAGATGAAGAGTTGAAAATGTATAAGGTTTATTAGTAAGAAACTATGAGTAATATCAAAATATGAGATATTTTGGGGTGAGCGTTCTGGTTACCAACAATGATGCCATAAGTACACCGATGAATGAATGACTGGAAATATGGATTCAACCAGAGAATTCGAGGATTGTCATCAGTGACATAATGGTTTCGTTAAAGGATTGTTTTTAAGTTAGTTGATGCTGAGAAAAAGGCAATTTCATATCGGGTGTGTAAGTGGTGTGACTAGTTTTATGTTTGCATGAAACTTCCGGCTAGGGGGCCTGGGAACTCTTTTCCCTAGTACCCGGGACAAAACTTAACCAAATTCCTAGTTGGATCCCTTCACTACAGTGGTTGGGCGGTTGGCTAACCCATGGGACTGGATGGGGTTAGGCTGGACTGATGGATCCGTAAATCGACTCAATTTCTGTTATTACGATAGATGAAGTAAATCCCGGATAGTAATTGTTCTATGGATAGGAATCAACGGCTATGCCTCTTGATGGGAAAAAAAGTGTTGATCCCAATGATCCAAGTGCAAGTTCCTTCCTTAATCTGATCGAGTATCTTTATAGGTACAGTCGGATCAGCTTGATCAGTAATGGTCTTGACTACGTTAGAGTAAAAAGTTATCCTGGTGGAATCGCCCGTGCTTTCCGGATAAGGGAAGTTTTTTCCGAGTTCGGTTTTGGAAAAACCGACGGATTAGTCTCTTGTCCGGATATCCGTGGGTGAGGCCCCGAGTGTGGGACCCTGGCTCGTGCTAGATGTGCTACTTCCACTGCCAACATCCGAACCCATTGCGCGGTGGGAACAGGGATCTCACACCAACCATGCCAATGGTGTAAGTGTGGGGCCTATCCCCCAGGCGGGTGATGAGTGTCCCACCGCCTCACTAGATGAGCTCGATATCTCAACACTCCCCCTCGAGCTCAACTCCATCTCATGTACACCAAGCGAAGCCCTAAATCTACGGAGCTTCTCTGTACCCAATGCTTTGGTGAAGATGTCAGTGACCTGATCCTGTGTGCTAACATAAACAAGGTCAACGTCTCCTCCCAAAACCTTCTCTCTGACAAAATGGTAGTGGACCTCTATATGCTTCATGTGAGCATGAAAAATTGGGTTCCTGGCTAACTCTATACTGCTAATGTTGTCACAGAAAATGACAACTTGTCTATCCATTGATAGACCCGAATCTGCAAGTAGCTTTCTCAACCAAGCTACCTCACATGCTACCATAGTAGCACCTCTGTACTCAGACTCTGTACTGGATAGAGCAACCGTAGGCTGCTTCTTACTGCTCCAAGTCACAGCAGCACTCCCCAAAGAAAACATGAAGCCACTAGTAGATCTTTTATCTAAGATACTACCAGTGCATCAGCATCTGTGTACCCATGTACACATATCTCTGTCCTAGTTTCATAAAATAGTCCACAATGAAAAGTAGACCTCACATACCTCTGTATTCCTCTCAATGCATCCAAATGTGGCGTCCGAGGAACCTGCATAAATTGACTCACCAATCCAAATGCGGCTTCCGAGGAACCTGCATAAATTGACTCACCAATCCATAAGCATAGTTCAAATCTGGCCTGGTCATCGTCATGTAGATCAAGCTTCCTACTATGCGCCTATACATAGTAGGATCCTCCAAAATCTCTCTTGAATTTGCACTCAACTTGCCATTCTAATCCAATGGCACTGAGATAGGCTTACAGCCTGTCATACCATACTTGGAAAACATGTCCAAGCCATACTGTCTCTGCAGTAATTCAATACCATGTGGTGACCTAATCACCTCGATGCCCAATAAATATCTGAGCTACCCCAGATCCTTCATCTCAAACTTCTGTCTAAGCAAGATCTTTACATCAAAGATCTCTGCATCATGGTCCCCCGTAATGATCAGGTCATCTACATAGATGACAACAAGCACAACCCCTCTATCACTGTGTCTCACATACAGCGAGAAATTTGCATTGGCTACATGAAAGCCAATAGTGGCAAGATATTCAAAAATCTTGTAAGACCCTGCTCTTGGTGCTTGTTTTAAGCCATACAAGGCTTTCTTCAACCTACAAACATGCTCGGGGTGACTCACATCCTCATAACCAGGTGGCTGTAACATATACACCTCTTCCTGCAAATCCCCATGTAAGAATGCATTCTTTACATCCATCTGATGTAAAGACCATTGCTTTGATGCAGCCACTGCTATCACAACTCTCACTGTTGCCATCTTGGCAAGTGGGCTGAAATTTTCCTCATAATCAATGCCATATGTCTGCGCATATCCTTTGGCTACCAATCTAGCTTTGTACCTGCTTATGCTTCCATCACTTTGTTATGTTTTACTTTGTACACCCACTTGCATCCAATGGCTTTCTGGCCTTCAGGCAATTGCACTAAATCCCAAGTCTCATTTCCATATAGTGCATCCATCTCCTCATCCATAGCTTTCTCTCAACACACATTTCCAATAGCCTCATCAATGCATGTGGGCTCTATAACCTATACAACTTTTTCCATGTATTCATAGTGATGTGCCACATAACCATCATAGGTATACCTCTGCACAGGATTCTTCACTCTCCCAGATCTTCGCAGCTTTGCATTCATGGCTTCCATATCCTTCTTTACACTAGGTGTTCTCATAGCTGGTATCCCAAGCTCCTCATCAAGGCTCATCTCTGAGCCACTACACTCTCCATCAACATGAGAATGCCCTCCAAAAATGTTAGGCATACTAAGGGGCTCAACCACTTTCTCTTTACCTTTATGTGATGTACTAATCACATTTGCAAGACTGGTATTATGACGTAGGTTGCCACTCCATGGTCTATCAACTAAACCACTAGATGAGGACTCTCCTTGTCCACTCAAAGACTGTGATTGCTGACTTGCATTCTGTGCAACCACATTTCCACACACATCAGACCCAATAGCTTCTTTTTCAGTAGCATATCAGCTGCTCATCTCATCAAAAACAACATCCCTGCTTACCCTCAACTCACGTGTAGCAGGGTTATAACACCTGTGTATCCCTTTTGCTCAAGGAAATACCCAATAAACACACATTTTTCAGCTTTTGGATCCAGCTTCATTCTCAGCTCATCTGGCACATGCACATATGCAATGCATCCAAAGACTTTCAGAGATGAGACAAATCAGGTTTTCTACCAGTAAACCTGTCCTCTGGAGTTACATCATGTATGGTTGCAGTTGCAGTTGGAGTCCTGTTCATGATGTAAACTGCTGTAAAAAACAGCCTCACCCCAATAGCTAGGCGGCATATTCTTCTCTCCCATCAATGCTCGCGCAATCTCAACAATGTGCCTATTTTTCTGCTCAGTAACTCCATTTTGCTGTGCAGAGTGTATCTGCATGTAAACTGTCTCTGAATACCATTCTTCTTCAAAAATGCAGAGAACTCATTGGAGAAGTACTCTCCCCCTCCATCTGACCTTAGGCACTTTACATGTTTCCCTGTTTGCTTTTCAACCATAACTCTGAAATTCTGAAAATGAGTGAACACCTTACCCTTCTCCTTCATGAAGTATACCCACACTTTCATTGTGTGGTCATCAATAAATGTCACATAATACCTGCAGCCTCCCATAGACATGGTCTTTGTAGGGTCCCATACATCTAAATGCACAACATCTAGTGCATTTCTGCTCACATTTCTGTCACGTGGAAATACATGCTTTGTTTGCTTTCCAATTGGCATGCTTTACCATTAGGGCCAAAAACGGCTAGAAAAGGGCTGTTTGTTAATCTAAGGATTAAGAAATTGTCCAATTGTGAATTGACACGTATACAAAAGTATGGCATTCTTGTCTCCTCTAAATGTCTTCTTAACGGTTCTATTTTAGTGGGCGAACGGCTAAAACGGCTTAATTTAGACGTTTACGATGGCTAACATTAAAGTTTGGGTCCAAAATAGTGACATCTTGTTCCATTTTATATTTCAAAAAATCAAGCAGGAAGATACGAAATCCTCTTTTCAGGCTCTGAAAACAACGCTATTAATGACAAATCACCAAATTTTTTCAAACGTCTACTTTCCACCTTCCCTCCATTTTGGTATGGCTCATTCCCTTTTCCACCTTCCCTCCATTTTGGCATATGGTTTATTCTCCTTTCTTTGCACTTTCAAAAGACTCACTATTTTTCTCTCATCTGTGAGCTTCTATGGCGTCCTCACGTCGTCCTTCTCATAATATAACTTCTTGTGATTTTCATAACACCAGAGAAGATGGTGTTTGGAAACCCATGTCTTTTGGTGTGAATGATTGGGTAACAATGCTTCCCTCTTGCAAAGGTGCCCACAGGGTGAAAAGAACCAAGCGAAATGAAGTGAAATCCCATTGGAAAGGTCGTGTTCTTGCCTTCAAAGTGACCGACAATGGCTGGCTTGCAAAAGTTCAACATGTCTACATGGCCAAAGACATGGTATTGAACTTGGATGAACATCCAATTCTCCATTCTTACTGTAATTCAACAAAACTTTATCTATTTGATACAACACAATCTTTCTCCTTTTGATATATTTGTTGTTTGTTTAATTTCAATTATCTTTCCGTCAATAGCTATGGAGTGGCAGCCTGTTGAGTGCTTAAGTGGCACATTCAAAGCAATTCACAAGGGGATTGCAGATGTCATGTATGCAGACAAACCACCTTCATTTTACAAATCAGTGGATTTATTTGTGTATTTTGCAGAATATAGGGTTCCATCAAGAGAAGGTGTTCATGGAGAATTATATATGACATACCTATTCCCACATTAATGTCACTGGAATGGGAAGTTCCTGATCCAAATACCATAACAAGATTCAAATCCAAAATCAAAGATGATATTCTTAAAGCTATGTCTCCTGGAAGGATTTCAAGAAGGATAAAAATTCAATGGTTCTTGCCTATACATGTCTTTGTGGCATGTTTCAATACAATGGAATTGGAGAGGACAAGAACGATGTGGCTTAATAGAAGACTATCTCTGACTGATCTGGACACTGTACTTGGAGAAGGATGGAGTACCAAGGAAACTTTTCATATGGGAGACAATATCAGTTGTAGAGTAAGCCCAAATTCTTTGTCTATCTCATACCAACTATGTCGCCAATCCCTAGTTTTGGGCTATGACTATAGGAGATGGAAAAGCAAGCTTGGTAGTTGGGTCCCTTTGGATTCTGAAGAGAATTGTCCAGATTTTGAATTTAACATCATAGTCCATCCATTCATAGATCCCAGGAAACTCATAGTAACATCAAACTGGCGACTACAACATGTAAGGGAGTCACTTGAGTTTCTGGACGAAATATCACCTGAATATAGATTCAAAGTAGATGATATTGTTGTCAATACAAGGATGGAGAGTGTAACCTCATGCATCATGTCTCCCCCCAAAAAAAGTTGTATTTGAGCCACTTGCAAGGGCAAGTTTGTATAGCTGAAAAGGATTTCTCCAATAATGTAATCAATATATTCTGCTAAATTTCGTCTTGACTTCTTCACAAAAATGGTCAACGTATTGTTCGCAACACAGAACAAGGTTTAACAGTTGAATATCAAATTATTGATACTGAATTTAAGTACAGAATATTGTCCCAAAAAGGGTGTGTTCATATGGACAAAATGAGCAAAACAAAAGCCAATTTGTGGAATCACTCAACAAAATCAACTTTCCTTTTGGCATGAGATGACCCTGCATCTTTAGAGAATCTTTCTCTCTTCTGTTTGCTTCGATCAAATTTTGCTGATTGAGGTTCAAGTTCTGGAGTTTTGAGCTCTTGAGGTGTTGGAGAGGAAGACTTTAGAGTGAATTCCTCAAATGGTGGTAAGTTGGGCTCTTCTCTGAGATCTTTAGGTGTTGGCGAGGGAGATTTGGCAGTGGGGTCTGGTTTTGGAGAAGGTTCTTTGGAGGTTGGCCTTGGAGACTTGGCAGTCTTCTTGGGGAACATGAAAAAGAAATTGAATGGAGAGCCAACATTTGCCCTCTTACTATCTTTGTTGGATAAACGACGCTTCTGAATTTTAAATTTCACTGGTGAGTGAAACGGAAGACCTTTAGTAGCACTCTTCTCTTTGATAGGGGTCTTCTCTTTGATAGGTGTCTTCTCTTTGATAGGGGTCTTCTCTTTGATAGGTGTCTTCTCTTGAGCTGGAGAAGAGCTTTTCTCTTTGGCAGGAGGACTAGGGGTCTTCTCTTTGATAGGAGTCTTCTTGAGCAAGTGAAGAGCTCATCTCTTTGGCAGGAGGGCTAGGGGTCTTCTCTTTAGTAAGAGGACTAGGGCTCTTCTCTTTGGCAGGAGGGCTAGGGGTCTTCTCTTTAGCAAGAGGGCTAGGGCTCTTCTCTTTGGCAGGAGGGCTAGGGCTCTTCTCTTTAGCAGGAGGGGTAGGGCTCTTCTCTCTGTAGCCTAAGGGATCTTTCCTTTAGAATGGGTCTTCTCTTTAGAATGGCTCTTTTTCCCCTTGGAAGATCTGCTCTTAGTAGGGCTCTTCTTTCTTTTCTTCTTCTCTTTGGCAGAGGTATTTTCCTTTTTGGATGAGCCATCCTTGACATTGCTTTCCTTCTCCTCCCTTTTCCTTTTCTTTGAAGTTGTATCCTTGGCTCCTTTATTAGGTGGAAAGGGGGAATCAGGATCATATGGATTGATGGATCTGTTCAAAACCATGGACACTGCCTTCTCCCTTACCCAACTTACCCAAGAATCTGGATATTCATGCAACTTAGACAAAAGAAAATAAGAAAATAGGTCACTAAATGTATTCACTAAATCAATCAATGGTTTTCATTCATGAACTTACAGTAAGTGTTGTCATTCTAAATCTTGACTCAAGATATCTCCAAGCATTAGCAAGCACCATCTATCCACAAGATGTTGAGTCTTTCTGCAAAGGAACTTCCTGATTGTAGTACTTAAAATCTTCAAGTTTGTAGTCTACATAGGTAGAACCTAGAAAACTCAAGATAAGTTTGGCAGCACTGCAAGCATAAAATATTGAGGGTCAACCAAATAATTGAAAACATACAAAATATTGTTCTAAAACATAAACTATGGAAAAGTTGATTCTTACATTTTACTTCTCCCATGAATGGATGCTAAAGAATTCATAAAGATTACATCTCTATCCAATAGATTGAAGATAATAAGACTCCAATGGCCTCTGTGATAAGATGAATACTGCAATTAGTTATGAATATTGTAATGTCTATTATAGGCAAAAGATAATTGAGTGTGAGTCTTACACTTCAACATAAGGGTATACAATGTAATTGCAGGTAAGCATATCAAAGTTTTTGAGAAAACTTGCAAGATCCCCTTGCCTATTGAAAAGGCACTGTGTAACAAGGGGATCAAGAATGGTCACTTGCACAGCCATTGAGTCATGAAGATCCCTCATAAGACATCTGGAGACATAAACAAAACATGTCAACAAAATATGGAATCTGAGAAATTCATCAAGAAAGCAAAAGCAAATCCACACAAACCTCAGACAGATGAAGAGGAATGTGTCAGATATCTCAATATTGTGATTCACAAGCGTACTTGTGTCTTCAGGGGCAATGTCACAATAAACCTCATCCTCTCCATGCATGGACACATCTACTATCATTTGACCTGTTACATTCTGATAAAGCTCTAAATTGGATGCATGGAGAATTTCAGCTTGCTGAGAAAGAATGGCATCCTCTGTAATCTTCTATTGCTCTCTCTCTTTCTCCAGTTCTTCTTTGATATCCTGAGCTTTTCTTGTACCATAAGCATGAGAAATATCTTCAATAACAACTGATTGTTTGGGTTGTCTTGCTGGAGGGATATTAAGAATTTTAAAAGCTCTCATATCTTGACTTGGAATGGGCTCCAAAGCTTTGTCAAACTTATATCTAAGTCTGGACACAAGCACAAAATCTTTGCTTATAAGAGTGATCCTATGAGCAAATGTAGCAGCAATGTATCCATCATTCATAAAGTCGATTAAAAAATCTTCAGCAGCCTCTTGAAGACACATAAGGGCCTGTGACTCCCATCGGACTTTATCAAGATTTGTGTTTCTCATTTTGCCAACTAACCTTTCTGATATGTCCCTGACAACCCGAGTAAATGGCAGTCGAGGGATGAGAAGACTAGTAGATTTCTGTGCTGCTCTGATCTCTCTTAAGGACTTCACCTGATAGTTTAATCTCTTTCTTGCTGTCGCCCTCGCACGAGGCTTTGGAAGAGGCTTTTCTTGTTTTTCAAAGCTTACTGGCTTTTTGGAAGATCCTGGTTTGTCCTCAGCTTTTTCAGTCTCCAAAGGTGGGTAGACTTCCTTGCAGTCTGTTTTGTCCTCGCCATTGAAGTTAAAAAAAAGTGACCCGATGGAGGTGATTTGTGTAATAAGATAAAAAAATAAAGTGGCCCGAACGAAGCGATAGAGCGGATCCAAAGGTGTTGGAAAGGGATAATCGTGTGATTCGGGAAATTACAAATGAAGGCTTCCAACTGTTCAAGAAATAAACAATCGCTCAGCCAAGTGATAAAGGAGGCCCGAACGAAGCGATGAGGCAAATCCAAAAATGTCGGATAAGCTTAATCGCTTGATTCGGGCAATTAAGATAAAGACGGAACGAAGCGATTGAAGGCCTCCAAATGTATTGGAAAGGTGCAATCGCTTGGTTTAAGCCTGATTTGGTCTGGCCAAGTGATAGGGCATGAGATCAACCGCTTGATATGGGTAAGAAATGTAAAAGTAGTTTTCGGGAAATAAGGTGGACTGATCTCGCTTGATACCGTGTCGGTGAAAAATAGAAATATTTTCAACAAAATTAACTTTTTATACCTCGAATCCGTCGTACAAAGGACCGTTGGATACACGTGTCATGTAATCATTTTTGCCACATCAAGGTGTCCCACGCCTCCTTGGGGGACTTGGCATCCTGTATGTGCCCAATCATGGTGTCCTGTATACTGATAGAGAGACTATACATAACTTTTTTGGCTCCTTGGTTCCAATCCTTGAACTCTTTCACATCTGCAGTAGTCGGATTGATCTCCAGTATCTCCGGTGCCTCTTCATGCTCACCTTCTATGTAGTCCCAGTAACCCTTTCCCATCAGGAAATTTGTCAACCTGAACCTCCAAGCATGGAAGTTGTTCTTGTCAAGCTTCTCAACAACAATATGGTTTATGCCATCATTTGACATCTTGCCAAACACAAATTTACCAGAAATAGCACTCTGGTTTGTCTTGCACAAACTACTATATTTTTTGCAGTGGTACTGTACTAGACTCAAATGTCACAACCAGTGACCTCAATGTGCATACATACACCCAATGGAAACTGTTGACCTCCTTGCAGCACACACAATGTCTGCACAACCAATCTGTCTTCCTGCAGTTCTTAAAACAAAGTTGTGCATAGAATCGATGACTTACCCGCAGTGCTCGAAATCGCCTACTTTTCGAAAAACGGAGGTCCTAACGCGCCCGAAACATATTTTCGGCCCAAAAAAATTAAGTTTGATAGGACAGTATAGTTGCCCTATAGCTTTACTCCCGCGAGGAAATCTCCTCAATCAGAGACCGTTTACTGGTGCCTCCCCCGTAGAGCTCCCGACAAGGGTGTAGTCGCCAACACAAATAGGGAAGAGTAGATGAAGCTCTTACCCTGGTACCGCTTCCTGTGCTTGTCTTGCTTGCAGCTCAACCCTTAGCATGAATCAAGCTCTGATACCATGAAAAGATGCCAGGGAGAAGAGAGCTTGAGTTCTTGCACACACACACTCACAAAACCCTAAAAGAGAACAAACAAGGTGAGAGGCTGAAAATATTCTTCTTCTTCACACAACACTCAACACACCATATACAAAACCCTAAAAGAGAACAAACAAGGTGAGAGAGGCTGAAAATCTTCTTCTTCTTCACACAACACTCAACACACCATATACAAAGATAAGAGTACACACAATATGAAAAGTTACTCAACCAAATACATACTAGGGTTCTCTATAGTGTGAACCCAACTAAATGAGCTGGCGCTATAACTATGCCAGTCTCTAGAATGGCTGTCACACTACCTATCATCCCACTGGCTGCATATCACCCATGATCTCACCAACCATGCCAGTGGTGTAAGTGTGGGGCCTATCTCCCCCAGGCGGGTCATCAGTGTATGCCGTCTCACTGGATGAGCTCGATATCTCAACACATTAGTCAATCCAAACGGCATGACTATGAACTCATAATGCCCATAGCGAGTATTGAATGAATGTCCTGCTCTCTCTGACGAGCAGCAGCCTCAAAATTCAACCCGAAAATCGAGGCAAAAAACAGCCCAAAAAGCACAAAAAATCGTATAGCAGCCTCAAACGTCAACCCGAAAATCGAGGCAAAAAACTGCGCGAAAATGATGTCGAACCATATTCGGTCTACTTTTTTAGGGTCTAAACAACAAAATCATGAACGACTCAAGGAAACAAAGTTGTAGTACTCCAAAAATACTACAACTCTCTCTTGCAGAGTTTCTCAAAATTCCTTTTTGGAACACCCTAAAAAACGTGCTACAATACAGGGACAAAATTCTCAGAAAACATTTTCATCTTGAGACTGATGGAAAATAGGTTTCAAGACTTCCTCTTCCATCTGGGAAGCTACTAGCATGCACTTTTTTAAAAAAATATCTCTAAGAGGTCATTCACGTGTGTATAGTGCCTAAGGTAATTAGGGCAAACGGACACTCGTTTGACCCAACAAAGAGGATGCCAAGCCTCTTGAGGCTGTAAAAACGGGCTGTGAGAAAATATAAAAAGCAAAAATAAATAAAAAATTTGCTTGCTTATTAAAGAGCATTTAGGCAATTAGACATGGCAACGATAGAGGGAGGATTGCCAAGGATCATGCAAGGACTGAACCCAATGGCTCACATCTTCGAGCCATTGTGATCTATGCCACAAATGCACCTCCCAATACCATTACCCATGCCTATAACAAGTGTGTCATCAGGTTTTACACCCTCTATCAGTGGATAGACAACACAATTTGGAATACTTCCATGCCCATGGTTACTAACACCTTGCAACCCATGTCTGAACAATGTGGCATTGGTCACATGTTCCAAGATTTTCCAAGACGAGTTGCTTCAATGCAACTTGTCTCACAAAATACAACCCTTAACATCTTAAGTGTATAAAACGAGCAATTGTCCACAATACCCTTGAATGTGCTTACATGCTTACAAGACAAGGAAGGCACGAGAAACAGTAAAAAAGAACACAAAAGACATTACCTTAACATAGGTAGAAGAACATGCTTTAAATCAGAACCCAAAACAGAAAACAAAACCTTCTAAACCCAAGAAAAACAAGGGACAACAAACTATCGAAACCAAGGTTGAAGTAAAGGACATGTAAAAGGAGCCTATGGAGGACATAAAACCAAAAGAGGACATAAACTCAAAAGAGCCAAAAGCTATACATGATACAGAAGCATCCACCTCAAAGGCCACCACACAAACCTCAAAACCCATATGTGCGACACATGGTACAAAATCCCAAAAGAATATTCGATCTCGTCGTCTCGCGGGCAAACATAATGAAAACATGACGATCCACAAAAAGTCAGAAGATGAAACAAGTTCTAATACGTCACTTAGTGAGGATGAAACAAGTTCTGATTCTTTACTCATTGCGTCTCACACAGACCAATCAAGAAACTAGAACCCGCCTAAGCACCCCAAATTGAAAATCATGATCACATGACATATGCGAAATACAAAAAGCAATCTCAAGAGAGCATGCTTAGCATGGTTGACTGTCTTACAGGATCACCGATTGTGATTGAGCCTAATAATGCCAATCCTAAAAAAGCAACCGACGACAGATTACACGAATTATGCGGTTGAGAGAGCACATTAGGAATTCGATAATTCCCTTACAAAATTAAAGCAGTATCTCAAAACCTTATTTGGAGGAATGCTCTCTCATGGTGAAGCCAGCATAACATCAACACTTGCACCTTTAAGGGCTTAACATGAGTTATACCAAGATATAAAGATACCCATACAACAGGATTGCGAGGATTCGCAAGTTTCCAAACAGACCTCATTTAGAATAGTCAGAGAACTAAGTGTGCCAGTGTGTACACATTGCATACTCTTGAAAAATCTAGGAGCCAAAAAGAGGATGAAAGTGACTGGGAATATGAAATAAAAACGAGATCTGAAACTGAAACAAAAACTGAAACATCCATGGTTCCTCTAGAAGATTCTATCATGATAGTTGGATTTCTCTAGAGGCAATGATGTTAAGCGCAAACGCGTGTTGAATTAGCTCCTGCGCTAGTCATAACATCATGATAATAGACACTTGGGTGTCATTGGGATAACCTAAACTTATCCCTACAGACAATGGTCTTGCGATAGGAGCCAATAGAAAAAGCATTGAAGTTCCAAGTTACTTTAGCTATACTGCTCAAACAATCGGTGGAGATGTGGAATTTGAAAGGGAGAAGAGAGCTTGAGCTCTTGCAAGCACACACACACTTACAAAACCCTAAAAGAGAACACAAAAGGTGAGAGGCTGAAAATCTTCTTCTCCTTCACTCAACACTAAACACACCATATACAAAGATAAGAGTACACACCATATGAAAGGTACTCAACCAAATACATACTAGGGTTCTCTATAGTGTGAACCCAACTAAATGAGCTGGCGCTATAACTATGCCAGTCTAGAATGGCTGTCACACATCCTGTCATCCCACTGGCCACATATCACCCATGATTTCACCAACCATGCCAGTAGTGTAAGTGTGGGGCCTATCCCCCCCAGGCGGGTCATCGGTGTCCACCACCTCAGTAGTAGGTGAGCTTGATATCTCAACACTCCCCCTCGAGCTCAACTCCATCTCATGTACACCAACAAGTGAAGCCCTGAATCTGCGGAGTTTCTCTGTATCCAATGCTTTGGTGAAGATGTCAGCTACCTGATCCTGTGTGTGGTGCTGACATAAACAAGGTCAACGTCTCCTACCAAAGACCTTCTCTCTGACGAAATGGTAGTGGACCTCTATATGCTTCGTGCTGACATAAACAAGGTCAGCGTCTCCTACCAAAGACCTTCTCTCTGACGAAATGGTAGTGGACCTCTATATGCTTCGTGCGAGCATGAAAAACAGGGTTCCTGGCCAACTGTATACTGCTAATGTTGTCACAGAAAATGACAACTTGTCTATCCACTGATAGGCCCAAATCTGCAAGTAGCTTTCTCAACCAAGCTACCTCACATGATGCTGCCATAGCAGCACCTCTGTATACTCGGCCTCTATACTAGATAGAGCAACCGTAGGCTACTTCTTGCTGCTCTAAGTCACAGCATCACTCCCCAAAGAAAACATGAAGCCACTAGTAGATCTTCCATCTGAGATACTACCAGCCCAATTAGCATCTGTGTATCCATGTACACATATCTCTGTCCCATTTTCATAAAATAGTCCACAATGCAAAGTAGACCTCACATACCTCAGTATGCATCTCAATGCATCCAAATGCGACTTCCAAGGAACTTGCATAAACTGACTCAACAACCCAACAGCATAGAGCTTAAATCTGGTCTGGTGATCGTCATGTAGATCAAGCTTCCTACTATGCGCCTATACATAGTAGGATCCTCCAAAATCTCTCTTGAATATGCACTCAACTTGCCATCACGTTAACCTATGACGGACATTGAGATGTACTATGTTTTACGTCATTAATTTAAATATTCTGAGTCATGGGCCGGGCTTGTCGGCACCATATGTTAAGGATAAAGGGATTGGGTGATCGCCGATGAGAGGCGCACCTTGAATATCAGCAGGGTAAGGGTTAGGATCGGCCGGCCATGTATGGGCGCCCATGTGTGAACGGCCAAGTCACCTATAAGAGTCAAATGTAACCCTAAAACCCTCATTCTCATGTGTTGTGAATAGAAGAGTGCTCTTGCCTTATCCTCTTGGTTTCCTTCTCCTGCGTGTGTGTGTGTGAGAGAGAGAGAGAGAGTGAGAGAGCGATCGAGCACTGTGTAGCGGCACGGCGACGAAGAGGCGGTAGAGCGGCGACGGTGGCTCCTTCTTCACTGCGACGCGAGAATCCTTCAAGGCGGCGGTTGAGCGGTGAGTGACACACCTGTTGTGTTCTGTTTGAGCTTGCTTTCCTGGTTGTATGTTTGCAGCCATTCGTGGCTCGCATATGGTGTTCGGCAAGTCCCCAGCTATGACCTGTGCGGCAAAAGCGCACATTTTTGGCGCTGCTCTGCTGTCGGGGAGTTGCCCTGCACCAAGCTCCAGTTTGCAGCTCGGGCTGCTGCGTAAAGTTCAATTTACACTATAGGAAAGCGAGTGTGTGTTTGTTGTTGAGGTGTTTTCGTGTTTTGCAATCTGTTTCTGCAATTTGTCTTCTACATTTCGGTTTCTTTTGTTATTTTTCCGCTCTGCGTGTGGGTGTGCGTTCTATTAGTTGGTTTTTTGCGTGTGAGGGGGGATTTCTGAATCCCCAGACTTGTGCTATGTGCGAACTGCGCCGCGGCCAAGGCTGAACCCTAGAAAGAAACCCTAGAAAACTTATCTTTAAAAAAAATTTAATTTCAAAAAAGTAAAAAATAAAAATAATAAAAAATTTTATTTTATTTTTAAAGAAAAAACCAAACGTGTGGAGAGGAAAGATTTTTTAATTGGAGAAAAAAAATTTGAAAAGAAAAACCCCCAATTGACCACGACCACGGCCCCGGCCTCGGTCTCGGTCTTTTGATATATATATATAGGAGAGTGAGCCTCCATAGCTTTCTTTCAAGTGAGAGCTTATGGGAAGTTGTGCCCTATATGTAGCCCACTCCCCAAGGAGTAAAGTGAGCATGTGGGATAAAGCCCTCACCCTTTCCTCCACAAGCAAATAGGCTTTCGCCCCTTCCCCACAGGGAAACAGACTGTTTTGAGGACTACAGGAGCTCTGGATAGGCAAATACGGTGCTGTAAAGCACACTAGGACCCTTTGAATGATACGCTCGTTTCGAGCTATCACACACCCTAGTCCAAGCTCGATCGTAAGTAAGGGGGTAAAAAACGAGTTAAAAACAATCTAAAAACAAGTAAAAATGGGGTGCGAAATACCCAAGAAACCACTTGTGTGGGCTTTAAGGGTAGTTACCAACGCCCGTAGGGTACCCACGTCATATGCATCTACGCTCTGGTCGGGTGCTGGAGCCTGAGCCACTAGAAAGCGTTTCAGTTTACACAGGCTCACACCATCCCTCCATGTTAGCATCTTGGCCTTCGGCTGGAACCCAAGGGAGTGCAACCCAAGATCCACGAATAGTGGATAGTGACTCGTCCTCTGACTGAGAAGCCATGGAAGAGCAGCACCTCTGTACTCGGCCTCTATACTAGATAGAGCAACCGTAGGCTACTTCTTGCTGCTCTAAGTCACAGCAGCACTCCCCAAAGAAAACATGAAGCCACTAGTAGATCTTCCATCTTAGATACTACCAGCCCAATCAGCATCTATGTATCCATGTACACATATCTCTGTCCCATTTTCATAAAATAGTCCACAATGCAAAGTAGACCTCACATACCTCAGTATGCATCTCAATGCATCCAAATGCGACTTCCAAGAAACTTGCATAAACTGACTCAACAACCCAACAGCATAGAGCTTAAATCTGGTCTGGTGATCATCATGTAGATCAAGCTTCCTACTATGCGCCTATACATAGTAGGATCCTCCAAAATCTCTCTTGAATCTGCACTCAACTTGCCATCATGTTAACCTATGACGGACATTGAGACGTACTATGTTTTACGTCATTAATTTAAATATTCTGAGTCATGGGCCGGGCTTGTCGGCACCATATGTTAAGGATAAAGGGATTGGGTGATCGCCGATGAGAGGCGCACCTTGAATATCAGCAGGGTAAGGGTTAGGATCGGTCGGCCATGTATGGGCGCCCATGTGTGAACGGCCAAGTCACCTATAAGAGTCAAATGTAACCCTAAAACCCTCATTCTCATGTGTTGTGAATAGAAGAGTGCTCTTGCCTTATCCTCTTGGTTTCCTTCTTCTGCGTGTGTGTGTGAGAGAGAGAGAGAGAGAGAGTGAGAGAGCGATCGAGCACTGTGTAGCGGCACGGCGGTGAAGAGGCAGTACAGCGGTGACGGTGGCTCCTTCTTCACTGCGACGCGGGAATCCTTCAAGGTGGCGGTTGAGCGGTGAGTGACACACCTGTTGCATTCTGTTTGAGCTTGCTTTCCTGGTTGTATGCTTGCAGCCATTCGTGGCTCGCATATGGTGTTCGGCAAGTCCCCAGCTACGACCTGTGCGGCAAAAGCGTACATTTTTGGCGCCGCTGCCGGGGAGTTGCCCTGCACCAAGCTCCAGTTTGCAGCTCGGGCTGCTGCGTAAAGTTCAATTTACACTATAGGAAAGCGACTGTGTGTTTGTTGTTGAGGTGTTTTCGTGTTTTGCAATCTGTTTCTGCAATTTGTCTTCTGCATTTCTGTTTCTTTTGTTATTTTTCCGCTCTGCGTGTGGGCGTGCGTTCTATTAGTTGGTTTTCTGCGTGTGAGGGGGGATTTCTGAATCCCCAGACCTGTGCTGTGTGCGAACTGCACCGCGGCCAAGGCTGAACCCTAGAAAACTTATCTTTTAAAAAAAATTAATTTTAAAAAAGTAAAAAATAAAAAAATAAAAAATTTTATTTTATTTTTAAAGAAAAAACCAAACGTGTGGAGAGGAAAGATTTTTTAATTGGAGAAAAAAAATTTGAAAAGAAAAACCCCCAATTGACCACGACCACGGCCCCGGCATCGGTCTTGGTCTTTTGATATATATATATAGGAGAGTGAGCTTCCATAGCTTTCTTTCAAGTGAGAGCTTATGGGAAGTTGTGCCCTATATGTAGCCCACTCCCCAAGGAGTAAAGTGAGCATGTGGGATAAAGCCCTCACCCTTTCCTCCACAAGCAAATAGGCTTTCGCCCCTTCCCCACAAGGAAACAGACTGTTTTGAGGACTACAGGAGCTCTGGATAGGCAAATACGGTGCTGTAAAGCACACTAGGACCCTTTGAATGATATGCTCGTTTCGAGCTATCACACGCCCTAGTCCAAGTTCAACCGTAAGTAAGGGGGTAAAAAACGAGTTAAAAACAATCTAAAAACAATCTAAAAACAAGTAAAAACGGGGTGCGAAATACCCAAGAAACCACTTGTGTGGGCTTTAAGGGTAGTTACCAACGCCCGTAGGGTACCCACGTCATATGTATCTACGCTCTGGGGGGGTGCTAGCGTTTCAGTTTACACAGGCTCACACCATCCCTCCATGTTAGCATCTTGGCCTTCGGCTAGAACCCAAGGGAGTGCAACCCAAGATCCACGAATAGTGGATAGTGACTCGTCCTCTGACTCAGAAGCCATGGAAGAGCAGCACCTCTGTACTCGGCCTCTATACTAGATAGAGCAACTGTAGCCTACTTCTTGCTGCTCTAAGTCACAGCAGCACTCCCCAAAGAAAACATGAAGCCACTAGTAGATCTTCCATCTGAGATACTACCAGCCCAATCAGCATCTGTGTATCCATGTACACATATCTCTATCCCATTTTCATAAAATAGTCCACAATGCAAAGTAGACCTCACATACCTCAGTATGCATCTCAATGCATCCAAATGCGACTTCCAAGGAACTTGCATAAACTGACTCAACAACCCAATAGCATAGAGCTTAAATCTGGTCTGGTGATCGTCATGTAGATCAAGCTTCCTACTATGCGCCTATACATAGTAGGATCCTCCAAAATCTCTCTTGAATCTACACTCAACTTGCCATCATGTTAACCTATGAGACGGACATTGAGACGTACTATGTTTTACGTCATTAATTTAAATATTCTGAGTCATGGGCCGGGCTTGTCGGCACCATATGTTAAGGATAAAGGGATTGGGTGATCGCCGATGAGAGGTGCACCTTGAATATCAGCAGGGTAAGGGTTAGGATCGGCCGGCCATGTATGGGCGCCAAGTCGCCTATAAGAGTCAAATGTAACCCTAAAACCCTCATTCTCATGTGTTGTGAATACAAGAGTGCTCTTGCCTTATCCTCTTGGTTTCCTTCTCCTGCGTGTGTGTGAGAGAGAGAGAGAGAGAGAGTGAGAGAGCGATCGAGCACTATGTAGCGGCACGGCGGTGAAGAGGCGGTAGAGCGGTGATGGTGGCTCCTTCTTCACTGCGACGCGGGAATCCTTCAAGGCGGCGGTTGAGCGGTGAGTGACACACCTGTTGCATTCTGTTTGAGCTTGCTTTCCTGGTTGTATGCTTGCAGCCATTCGTGGCTCGCATATGGTGTTCGGCAAGTCCCCAGCTACGACTTGTGCGGCAAAAGCGCACATTTTTGGCGCCGCTGCCGGGGAGTTGCCCTGCACCAAGCTTCAGTTTGCAGCTCAGGCTGCTGCGTAAAGTTCAATTTACACTATAGGAAAGCGACTGTGTGTTTGTTGTTGAGGTGTTTTCGTGTTTTGCAATCTGTTTCTGCAATTTGTCTTCTGCATTTCTGTTTCTTTTGTTATTTTTTCGCTCTGCGTGGGACGTGCGTTCTATTAGTTGGTTTTTTGCGTGTGAGGGGGGATTTCTGAATCCCCAGACCTGTGCTGTGTGCGAACTGCGCCGCGGCCAAGGCTGAACCCTAGAAAGAAACCCTAGAAAACTTATCTTTAAAAAAAATTAATTTCAAAAAAGTAAAAAATAAAAAAAAATAAAAAATTTTATTTTATTTATAAAGAAAAAACCAAACGTGTGGAGAGGAAAGATTTTTTAATTGGAGAAAAAAAAATTGAAAAGAAAAACCCCCAATTGACCACGACCACGGCCCCGGCCTCGGTCTCGGTCTTTTGATATATATATATAGGAGAGTGAGCCTCCATAGCTTTCTTTCAAGTGAGAGCTTATGGGAAGTTGTGCCCTATATGTAGCCCACTCCCCAAGGAGTAAAGTGAGCATGTGGGATAAAGCCCTCACCCTTTCCTCCACAAGCAAATAGGCTTTCGCCCCTTCCCCACAAGGAAACAGACTGTTTTGAGGACTACAGGAGCTCTGGATAGGCAAATACGGTGCTGTAAAGCACACTAGGACCCTTTGAATGATACGCTCATTTCGAGCTATCACACGCCCTAGTCCAAGTTCGACCGTAAGTAAGGGGGTAAAAAACGAGTTAAAAACAATCTAAAAATAATCTAAAAAAAAGTAAAAACGGGGTACGAAATACCCAAGAAACCACTTGTGTGGGCTTTAAGGGTAGTTACCAACGCCCGTAGGGTACCCACGTCATATGCATCTACGCTCTGGTCGGATGCTGGAGCCTGAGCCACTAGAAAGCGTTTCAGTTTACGCAGGCTCACACCATCCCTCTATGTTAGCATCTTGGCCTTCAGCTGGAACCTAAGGGAGTGCAACCCAAGATCCACGAATAGTGGATAGTGACTCGTCCTCTGACTCAAAAGCCATGGAAGAGCACCCTACCAAGAACCCTGAGGAGACAAGCCAAAACATGCCAGTTTGGGCCCCACAACCCGGATCTAGCGTGTTTAGTCGTCTAATAGAGACCTTTAGTAGAGCTACACGCTCGGAACATGCGACAAGCGAAGTAAATAAAGAAGGAGGGGTAGTGGATTCGCCATTCACATCTCATGTGGACCCTACCCTCCCAAAGAGTGTCCATGTGGATATTCTACCCACTTCGTTTAATGAGGGCCCTACTGAGCTACCACATTCCGATGCTCTTCCTAAAGTAGAGGTCCCTAGAAGCCAATCCATAAGAAGTGACATTGCGTCCACTTCAAGAGAACCGTTTGGCACACCAAGTGTGGATGGGATATTTCTCAATGAAAATTGGGAATATAATCTACACACAGAGACTCTAACTGACCTATACACGGGTTACACATACCATGTAGGTTGGTTAGAATTCCTACGATCTACATCTAGCGCCACTAATCTAGAGGAGCAACAACAAATGATATGTGAGGTTATTCATAGAATTATCCAATTTGAGAGGCAAAATAGGGGAGTGAACCTAGTTTCCACTGGCCCTATGAGATTTTTTGATACGGGCAAGGCCAAACAACCAACCCTATCACAATTGGAGACTCCCTCGGTGAGTCCCATAGACCCTTCGTATGTTGTTTCGCCTGGAGTCTCAATGCAAGTTGAGCCCACAAGCAGTAACTTTAGTTTTCCAACCTTGGCTCAACTTTCCATTAAGGAATCCACAATGCCTGCCCCAATGATGAGCATAACAGGAAGTGCACCTATTACCGCTGTAGTTAGTACGACGTTGCTACCTAGTGGAATAGTACATGCGACAGTGCATGCCAGTCAGTGCCTATCAACCATATGTACCTATCGCTACTCATGCTCATGTAGCTCCTACGCCTCTTAGTATGCCAATGGCGTATGCTCCACGACCGCCGTATCACAACCCTTATCCAAGAGGAGCTAGGCCTAGTCACATATCATATCCTATGTCATTTGCCAACATACTCAGACCAACGCCAACTCCTATCAGCCAAACTATCCCAAAAGTGCCTCCACCAGCTATGCCTGCTCACCTAGGTGATCTCGCAGCGTTTGCTCAGACGATCGGACGATCCATTGCGGAAAACATGCAGGGCATGCTTGAGAGAGAACCTAGAAGCAAGGCAATACAAGTGGCTAAGCTCACTCAAAACTTCAGTGGTAACGAGGATGTTAGGAAGCACATTGAAGTCTTTGAACACGTGTGTGATTCCTTGGAAGAGCACAATGAGCTGCATAAGTGTAAAGCGTTAGGCTTAACCTTGAGTGGGAAGGCCGGAGATTGGTATCGAACCTTAAGGGTTGAAGAGCGCACTCACTACCCCACTCTCAAGAGATTGTTCTTGAAAGAATACATACGTGAGGGTGTGTTTTGGGGAGTAGCATCTCAACTCCAAAAAGTTGAACGCGAGGAAGGGGAGTCAGTGAGAGACTTTATAAGTCGATTGAAGCATCTAAATTCTCGCTGCACTCCCGATGAGCGCTTCAATAATAACCAACTGCTCGATAGATTCATCCGAGGACTGCGCCACGAGGACATTTACAATGGCTTAGTCATTAGAGGTCTTACAACATGGAAAGCAGTCACTGCCAATGCAATCCAGTTAGAAGACAACTTGATGATTGCAGGTAAAAAGGTGTCTTCGGAGACAAAATCCGTTAGTTCGCAAGTATCTGGGCACGAGCCAATGACGGTGAAACCTATTGCCAAGGAGCCCAAGGTATCTAAAATGTCTGTGACCGACCTTACTAAGGCTCTCCAAGAATACTTTAGGGGTAATCGAGCTCCTCAGAATAGCCATATGTACCCAAGGAGAGAGAAACAATGGTGTTCAGTGTGCTTAGGACCACATAGCACGAGTGAATGTCCCACATTCAGAGTCAAATTCAATGGGAATTGCAATGCATGTGGTAAGTACGGCCATCAATCTAAAGATTGCCTAGTACTTAAGCGAATGTTGGCAAATCAGGCACCACTAGCCTGGTAAAACACACCTCAAGTACCCGCGCTGATGCCTGCACAACCTGTCGAGCAACCGTCACAGCACATAGTTCCAAGGAATCCGAATGTAGTCCAGTCTGTGCCGTTACCACCGCCAGTGCTAGGACCACAACCTCCACATCCAAGGATTACCCCAATAAACCAGATGGGTTGTGAGTCACATAGTGCGTGTGGGGATTATGAAGAGGAGATTTACCCCACTGCTCCATATGGGATTGATACGTTTGAAATGATTCCCCAGTACTACATGGAGGATCATTTCCGGCAAGTCAAGCCTGTATATCAAGCGGCTGCTCTCACCACAACAGGGCAAAACCTTAATACCTTGGCAAGGAGACCACCTCTTCAATGCTACGATTGTGGTGGACCGCATCGTGTAGCGGAGTGCCCTAATAGGCTACAGAAGATCGCTACTCAGATGCAACCAAATCAAGAGAGCACATCGGGAATGCCGGTACTTACATGTAATCGTTGTGGCATAGATCATTTGATCGCTCAATGTCCACATAATCCTAATGCACCCAAGATTACGCCATTGAATTTGGTCGAGGTCACCAACCAAGCACGAGGAACCACACCCGTTGTACCCGCGAATGTAGTTACACGGTCAATGCTTCAAAATCAAAACTACATTCTTGAAGAGAGGGATACCGCATCAATCGCTCAGGCAAAGAAAAAGAAAACACGACGAAAGAGATTGCTTAATGCCACGAGCTCCAAGCCTAGTTCAAAGACTCAGGAACGGGAGACGACCCCGTGTATATGAATGATCCTAAGGATGATTCTGATTCAATACAAAGCCTGAACCTCCAAGCATGGAAGTTGTTCTTATCAAGCTTCTCAGCAACAATCTGGTTTATGCCATCATTTGACATCTTGCTAGACACAAATTTACCAGAAACAGCACTCTGGTTTGTCCTGCACAAACTGCTGTATTTTCTGCAGCGGTACTGTTAGTACACTCAAATGTCACAACTAGTGACCTCAATGTGCATACATACACCCAATGGCAATTGTTGACCTCCTTGCAGCACACACAGTGTCTGCACAGCCAATCTATCTTCCTGCAATTCTTAAAACAAAGTTCTGCAAAGAATCGATGACTTACCCAAAATCGCCTGCTTTCTGAAAAACGAAGGTCTTGACGCGCCCAAAACGCATTTTCGGCCCAAAAAAGACTGTCCGATAGGACCATATAGTTTCCCTATAGCTTTAATCCCATAAAGAAAGCTCCTCAATCATAGATCGTTTGCCAGTGCCTCCCATAGAGCTCCCGACAAGGGTGTAGTTCGCCAACACAAATAGGGAAGAGTAGTTGAAGCTCTTACCCTTGTACCGCTTCCTGTGCTTCTCTTGCTTGCAGCTCAGCCCTTAGCATGAACCAGGCTCTGATACCATGAAAAGATGTAGTGGAGAAGAGAGCTTGAGCTCTTGCAAGCACACACACACTCACAAAACCCTAAAAGAGAACACACAAGGTGAGAGGCTGAAAATCTTCTTCTCCTTCACTCAACACACCATGTACAAAGATAAGAGTACACACCATATGAAAGGTACTCAACCAAATACATACTAGGGTTCTCTATAGTGTGAACCCAACTAAATGAGCTGGCGCTATAAATATGCCAATCTAGAATGGCTGTCACACAGCCTCTCATCCCACTGGCCGCATATCACCCATGATCTCACCAACCATGCCAATGGTGTAAGTGTGAGGCCTATCCCCCAGTGTGGGGCCTATCCCCCAGTGTGATGTCATCCTTTGTGGAACTTGGATATGTGACTCATTGTATTCAATAGATGTTCATCCATGCAAACAATCACCTTGAACACTCCATGTACAATTGCTATTACGGGAGGAAGAGACCTTAGAGGAGCTGGAACTTCCAATATATCTTACTGAAAAGATACCTAAGATTATAGTTGGATTGGAAATTTCAAATAAAATCACCATAGCTCAAGCACAGCTTTATCCAACACGAGAACACAATCTCATGACCCTCAAGTTATGGGATTTGCTAGGTCAACCAACACTCATGGACCATCCTGAAAGAATTCCCTTTACAAAAGATTTGAACATGCCATGTCTGGGGTATTTTGAACATACAATGTATATTGCAACTAGCCCCCTTACTTGCTATTTTTTTGTGGTTGAGTATGTGTTGGAAGCCGATTTGATCTTGGGGCATAAATGGACTATTGCTGCCCAAGCACCACTCTACTTTGCTAGCAATAGAGTCATCTCATGATGGTCAATGACAAAAATTTGACAATACCATATTGCAAGGAAAGGATCCAACTTTAATGGATTTGTATGATGCTGAATGCAAAAGGTTACTAGCCTCTTCCACAGAAGCCCCTCTACACAATGACGTGCAATCTGAAAAACGACTGAATCCGATAAAGCATCTACTCCTTCAACCCCATCCTCTCATGAATGAAGTTCAATACCAAAACCTCGCAATCAACAACTATTCTTGAAGAAGTTCCCACAACGCAACCATCTATTTCTCACAAGGAACTCAAAGGAAAAGCCCTGGAGCCTATACCTCTTCATCCACAAACCCCACCAAAGGAGACAACCGCATGCTTGAAAGCCTCATCATTGACAACCACTCCATAAGAGACCATAGCCTCATCATTGTCAACAATGCCCATGAGTCTCAAACCTGTAGCCTCCACACCAACCAAAGTCAAGGAGGGCTCCAAACCTTCCACACATCAACCCAAAAGAAAACTCCACCAAGACAACAAAAATTAAGGTATCTTTAATAGTATCAAGATATGTGGGTGGAGAAGCAACTACTTGTTTCTCAAGGCTACTACCAAGGTGCCAATCAAATTTGGGTGCCTCGACAGTCAAAGCATCTTCCTCAATGCACCACTCAGAGACCAAGGAAAAAGAAAAGTATCCCACAACACCGTCCACAAAAGCCTATGCAAGTTCCTCAAATAACTCCATCAAGTCAACAAGAGTGGGCACCAAAAAGATTATTGTAAGCACAAGGGTACAGTCAAAGCATCTTCCTCAATGCACCACTCAGAGACCAAGGAAAAAGAAAAGTATCCCACAACACCGTCCACAAAAGCCTATGCAAGTTCCTCAAATAACTCCATCAAGTCAACAAGAGTGGGTACCAAAAAGATTATTGTAAGCACAAGGGTACTACCAAAGTAATACCAAAAGTTGGATTCCCAATCGCATCACAAAGCCCCATAAGCTTGCACAAAGAAGGAAACCTCAACACCACGTGCATCACCAATTTATAATGTTCATTAAAGATGGGTGCCTGTGCATGTGCTTCAACAACAAGGATACTATGATGGTAATCCCATCATATGGTTGCCAAAATTGAACAACGTGAAGAAAACCTCACCACCGAATTTAACCCCAATAGCTTCACCTAAAGTTTGATAATAATGGAGGCCCAAGCAACACCAAGAAAGTCACTCAATGACTCTCGGGCATTCAGCAACTACACAAGAGCTTGTGTGTTCAAGCAACCTTAATGATAACCAACTAGCAGTCTTACCTACCACCTCAATAACATTTGAGCCAAACATTAAAGAATCAATTTCCACATCTACAAAATGGAGACTTATGAGCGCATCAAAGACAAAATCACAATGTTCTTTTCACCCCTCTGGATGTGAAGTGCAAGTGCAGAAGCTACGCGGCAGACATAAGAACCTATTTCTCAAAAAGCTGAGAGTAGCCACAAGAACCTGTTGTTCGCAAGGTGGTAGTGCAAAAAAAACACATACACACAAACACAAGGGAGTCACACCTATGGCCTACCTAGAAGTGATAAAAACACAAGCAACTCCCAAGGATCTTCAATAGCCATTATATATTGTAAAGCTTATAGCTTACGGTTATTTTGGCTATGATAATGTAGCAGCTGCTCCATGAGTACATATCCATACTCATGTATAGGATAATATTTACACCAAAGCCTCACCACCATCGACAACTTCCACGTACATTTTTGGATGGGGGGGCCATGGTGGGCAAAAGCCTAGTCAATGGTACAACCCATTGCTTGGAATTTTCCTTTAAAATCGTAAACCTCTCCAAACGAAGCTAGAGTCTCCACAAAATAATGATATTCAATCCTTAGTGAAAATATCTATCTAAGCCTTGCAAGTCAACAAAATTCTTTCAATCCTCGCCAACAAGTCTACTTCAACACAAAGAAGTTTGATAAGAGTGTATATGACTCACTTCTTGTACTTCATGTAGATCTACTTCATGAAGAGCACTTAAATATACATAAAAACATAAAAATCACATGGGAAGAAGCATGCAAGAAGAGGTCATTCTCAACAACATTTGACAAGAATCTTGCAACACAAAGGGACATCATCGAAGGCCAATTTATTTAAATGATGAATGTCGCTCAATGAATCAAATGAGAAACTGAGAATCACCATCTCGTTCCAATGATTATGCGTATGTTCCTCTGGATCCTTTCCTCTCTTCTCTCCCATTATTAACATCTCTTAGCATCCCCACTACTACAAATCACAAGTAACCTTGCTTATGATTCCCAAAAACAATGTGAGCAACAAACCCTTAAAAAAAACAAAAAGCTCACACAAATATAAAAATGCAAGCAACATTCACAAAAAAACCCACCTCTCACCCCGTTAGGAATTCCCAATAAACCACTAATTTTTTCATTTACTAACTAACCTTTCTCATTCCTTCTGGAGGGACAAAGACCATTGAACGTCACTCAACATCAAAGCCATCGACAAAGCTTGTCCATTCTCCCCACACAAAGGTCTTCAACGCGATCGCGAGGACACGATCGCCATCAAGAAGGGGGGAATGTTAACCCATTCCTAGGGTTAACAAGAGCTACCACCATTATCTTACATCAATGATTCAAGGTAGATACACCAAAGGGTCATACATTCAAGATATGAAGCAATAGTGTCCAAAGCTACAACTTGGACGGGCGCCTGTAATGGTGTGATGGAGTATTTATGGTGATTCTTGCTTCAAGAGCATGTGTGGTAGCAAGTTAGGATGAAGTCCTAAGTGATGTACTTCATGGGGATATATTATAAGAGTAGTCATTGTAATAACATTAGGCCTCTTATGAGCCTAAAGTGCCCGATCGACCACAGTATAAGTGAGTGTGAACACTTATGGCCATGTATATAAGTGAATATCTCTCATAATACAACATACTCTCCCATTGTGCAATTGAGTCTCGCTCTTGCTAATCCTTTTACTAATCTCTCTCTCCCTTATGCATGCTAGTGAGTGTGTGTGAGTGTGGAATTGCTTCTCAAGGAGTTGTAGAGCTTGGAGACCTCAAGGGTTATGATCTTGGCCATTGGAAATATCCTCACAACAGTTACGGTTCACCAGGTAATCTCTTATTGGATGTGTTTCAAGGGGGATTAGAGTGAGCCATAACATTTGTCTAAAAGTACATGGATATGAAAGGTGTACCTCCCAAAGTAGTCAAGCACACCATTCTGTGATGGTCGATGGTGCAATACTGGTCAAAAAAAGGGCTTATCCTATGAACCTAAAGTATTCCAAGATGGTCTCGAAAGAAATTGGTAGACTCATTGACGCCGGAGTCATCTACAAAATAGAGCACACCGAATGGGTATCACCCATCGTGATAGTGCCTAAAAAGAATGGGAAGGTCAGAGTGTGCATGCACCTCAAAAAGTTCAATGCTGCCACTATCAAATATCATTATCCCTTACCCTTCACTAAACATGTGCTAGAACAAGTCGCAGGTAAGGAGGCCTATAACTTCCTTGATGGATTCTTCGGCTACAACTAGGTCTTGATCGATCCCAAGGATCAACACAAAATAGCCTTTGCCACACAATGGGGCACTTATGCATACCGTGTCATGCCCTTTGGGTTGACCAATGCCACATTCAAGCGTCTCACGGCCTATAAGGAATATATTTAGAAATTCCTTGAGGTCTTTATGGATGACTTTTGTGTTAACTCCTCGTGGAAGGAACACCTTGACTATTTACATATGATGTTAGAACGATGCAGGCTGTATTGCATTTCATTAAACCCACCAAATTCCAATTCTGGTCTAGACATGGAGTTATCTTGGGACACATCATCTCCAGAAAGGGAATCTCCACGGATGATAGTAGGTGTGGCCCATCCTTGAGCTTCCCTACACCCACCAATTTCAAGGGAGTCCAGGGTTTCATGGGACACATTGGCTATTATCGATGTTTCATTTTTATGTATGGTGATATAGCTTGGCCTCTTTACGAACTCGATCCTTTCCAAGTGGATAGAGGAATGCAAACAGGCATATATGACCCTCAAGAAAGCCTTGGCTTAGTGCTCCTATTCTCAAGTCCCCCAAATGGGACATTATCTTTCATGTCCACATCGACACCTCCGCTTTAGGTGTTAGATGTGTGTTGGCCCAACCAGGTGAGCACAAGATGGATTTAACCATCAGCTTTGCCAAGTGATGCCAACTAAACAAGGCCAAGAGAAATTATGCAATGATAGAAAGAGAAGGGTTTGCCATGGCCTACACCATTAAGAAGTTTCACCATTATCTTTTGGCAAAACCAAATTCATCTTCTTTATAGACCATCAAGCTCTTCTATACCTCATAAACAAGCCATGTATAATAAGAAGTATCACTAGGTGGCTATTGATCTTTCTTGAGTTTGACTTCACCCCGCCGCCACAGTGCATAAGGGCTCACAACATGTCTTGGCAGACCACATGTGAAGAATCCCTAATGGTGAGCCGCTAGTGGGAGTTGATGATGATTTACCAGATGCCACCCTATTCCAATTATATCTAATTCCTAAGTGGGTTGAGGAGGTAACACACTTCTTAGCTAGTGGCTTACCAAATGGACCTCTTCCTAAACAAGGACCATGATCGACACCTAATTAAATAGGCGGCCTCCTACCAACTTATTGTGGGCCAACCCTATAGGCAGGGGAAGGACACGATTCTAAGACATGCCCATGAAGGTGATTATGTCTTCCTTCTAGAACAAGCTCACTTTTCCTGTGCTAGGGAAAACTTTGCTGCAGATATCACTGCACACAAAGGCCTCATGGGTGGGTTCTGGTGGCCCACCTTAATGGTTGATGTAGCAGAATTCCTCAAGCGGTGCGATGAATGCCAACATGCGAAAATTCTCTAATTTAAAGATAGCATGCCCCTAAAACCTGTCATGTACTTGCAACCATTTGAAAGGTGGGGCATTGATTTCATTGGGCCCATTAGTCCTGTAGCCAGATATATAATCGCTACTACAAACTATTTCACCAAATGGGTCCGCCACCCGTAAAGCTAATGCGCACTTGACTGTAAAATTCCTATATGAGTTAGTCATCACACGCTTTGGTTGCCCCTTAGAGCTTGTGAGAGACAATGGAATGCATTTAATTAATCAAGTAATCCAAATCCTCTTACAAGGTAAGACCTAGTTCTATCCCGCAGGGGGAGCATGGTCTTCTAAAAATCAAATCACCCATAGGGTAATTGATCATAATTTGGGCAACTACTAGTCTTGATTCCTAGAGGCAATGCTTTTTTCCTCATCCTTGCAAGGCACAACCGCTGGCCTAGTCTTCTAGAATAGAATTGCCCGAGAACCTATTTATCTAACGTAGGGCTTTCACTTAATATGTTGGAAAGCTACCTGACTAATCGGGTCCACCCGTCCGTAGGATGATGCCGTCGGGCCATTCCATCCTCCCACTTTCCACCCTACTCAAGCGTCAATTTATTTTCTAATTAATCCTACCACACTGTTTGACATAAATAAACATGCTCCTTAATTAAGGCCCTTTTCACAAGGTTTGTTAAAACAGCCTTTTTACACAATACAATAATGCCAAGACAAGATTTTTAAAAAAAAGTTTATACTACATGAATCAATTTCATACAAGCCAAACCGGCTCTCTTATTCTTTTCCTTTATACCGTCGATGATCTAGAATTCGGCCTTCCAGCAAAACCCTACGGGACCATACACCTCATCGTCGGCCGCTGGCAAGGACTCAAGCTGGCCTGTCGCCCTCTCAGACTCCATCACTCGATCCTCCCGCCCCTTAGAGGGATGTCTACGCACTAGGGTGGGCTAATTCACTGCACTAGCCTGGGCCCTCAGAACTAGGCAGCATCACAATCACTCGCCTCAATTGCCAAACCTTATTCTCCCAATGGTATAAGGGATACCATGGGCCAACTCCGGGCCTTACTAACGTCTCCGTCGTCTGGCTACACAAGCACAAGAACAGGGCAGCGTCAAGGCAGGGAGAAGTTGTACCTGTACCTTTAGTCCCATGGGTTAGCCAGCCACTATAGTGATGGGATCTAATTAAGAATTTGGTTAGGTTTTGTCCCGGGTAAGTACCAGGGAAAAGAGTTCCCATGCCCCCTAGCTAGATGTTCATGCAAACTTAAAGCTAGTCACACCACTTACACACCCAATATGAAATTGCTTTCTTCACAGATTCAGCTATCTTTAAAACAATCATTTAATGAAGCCATAGTATCACTGATCACAATCCTCCAAAATATCCGGTTAAATCTTAATTTCCAATCATTCCTTCATCGGATTTTCTATGGCATCATTGGCAACCAGAACGCTCACCACTTGTCCACTTAGGGGCCTTTTCGATAGTCCCTAGCTCATAGTAACCAGCAATATATTCACTTATAAAAAAATTCACGATGGAATCTCCATTTAAGATCAGCAAGATCAACCAACAAATCCATATAAAAGAGCCATGGACTCATCCGTTGAGGACCAGCAAGGTCAATCACCAGATCCATCCCCCGTTTCAGAAAACAACTCTTACTCCTTGTTCCAATATCTTCCACGACGCACGTGTGGGTATCTTCGGTGACCTAGAGCCTGAGCACTGTATGGTTAGCACCCTCTAGGATCCTTTGCACGTCACCTAGCGCTTCACTCATGGGCCGCTTCCTTGGTGCCTCATCCACCGTAACGAAAGCTCACCATTTAAATGGAACTGAGGCTGGTCAAGACCTCGGCCGACCTTGCTACGTGAGACGTCCTCCGTTGACTCTTCGTCAGCTATTGCAACTTTATCAGTTAGGTCTCCACGACCTTATTCACAAGACGGTCAAAATGCTTCCCTAGCATTTTTGACATAAAACAGTCATTTGCAAACAGGTCGTCACAAATACAACTTCTATAATGAACTCTCGTCTTTCCACATTGTTCCACATCAATCCATATTACTTAATCCACATCCAATTCATATGTGTACCCATTCTCATCCAATCACATCATTTTCCATCTCATCCAATCACATCATTTTCCATCTCATCACATCAGATTCATTCACATCACATATCATCCATTCACATCCCATATCATTCATTCACATTTTGATTCACATGACATCACATCTCATTCATTCACATCCCATATCATTCATTCACATTTTGATTCACATGACATCACATCTCATTCATTCTCATCCCAATTCACATCACATTACATCTCATCCATTCACTCTCATCGACATCACATCCTTTCACATACACATCCTCATTCATTCTTCCACATTCACATCCACATTTGTACTTCCACATACACATCCATATCCACTCTTCCACGTACACATTCACATCCACATCCATTCTTCACATACACATCTGCATTCATACATCCACATACACATCCACATCTATACATACACATCCATATCCACTCTTCCACGTACACATTCACATCCACATCCATTCTTCACATACACATCTGCATTCATACATCCACATACACATCCACATCTATACATCCACATCCATTCTTCCACATACACATCCACATTCATTCTTCCACATACTCATCCACATCGATACATCCACATCCATATCCACATCCATACATCCACATCCACATCCACATCCACATCCATACATCCACATCCACATCCACATCCACATCCATACATCCACATCCATACATCCACATCCATACATCTACATCCATATCCACATACACATCCACATCCATACATCCACATCCATATCCACATCCATACATCTACATCCATATCCACATACACATTCACATCCATATCCACATCCATACATCCACATCCACATATACACCCATACATCCACATCCACATCCACATCCATACATCCATATCCATATCCACATCTATACATCTACATCCATATCCACATACACATCCACATCCATATCCATATCCACATCCATACATCCACATCCACATCCACATCCACATCCATACATCCATATCCATATCCACATCCACATCCACATCCACATCCATACATCCACATCCATATATCCACATCCATACATCTACATCCACATCCATACATCTATATCCACATCCACATCCATACATCCACATCCATACATCTACATCCATATCCACATACACATCCACATCCATACATCCACATCCATATCCATATCCATACATCTACATCCATATCCACATACACATCCACATCCATATCCACATCCATACATCTACATCCATATCCACATACACATCCACATCCATATCCACATCCATACATCTACATACACATCTTATTGCATCCCATTTACATATTATCACATCCCATACGTTTACAAGTGAAGGCACGAGAAATAGGCAAAAGGAATGTAAACGACAAACCCTCAACATGGGTAGAAGAATATGCTTTAAAACAGAACCCAAAAGAGAAAACAAAACCTTCTAAACCCAGTAAAAACAAGGTACAAAAAACTATCGGAACCAAGGTCGAGTTAAAAGATAGGGAAAAGGAGCCTACAGAGGACAAAGACCCAAAGGAGGAAATAAACCCAAAAGAGCCGAAAGCTATACAGGATGCAGAAGCATTCACCTCAAAGACCACCACACAAACCTGAACACCCATATGTGTGTGACACAGAATACAAAAACCCAAAAGAAAATTTAACCTCATCGCATGGGTAAACATAATGAAAATTTGATAAACCAAAGAAAGTCAGAGAATGAAACAAGTTCTAGTACATCACTAAGCGAGGATGAAACAAGTTCTTACTCTTCGCTCAGTGCACCACATAGACCAATCAAGAAACTAGAACCCACCAAACCACCCCAAATACAGTCTTGTAAACCTGAAGTAAAGCTTTGAGGGTAGCCCACCACAGATATGTATCTTGTCCTGGAGCTTAGTCCAGATATCGAGGAACTGTACTTTAAAGATACTTCTATGTTTGAGATTGTATACTTTGATAGTGATGTAGGGTACTGGTCAGTCATAGTTCATATAGATGAAGGGGAGTGGGCTGATTGTGAATGGGTGCTATGAAGATGGTTCTGAGGATGTAATGGATGTTCAACTCTATAAAGACGAAGACTTGTGCTGAAATAAAGTTTGTTTATGTTCTTGGGTCTGGTGTTCTGGGTGTGTTTGTATCAGTGTGTGGAAGTGTGACACTCTATAAAGGCATATATAGCTATACTGCTTCCATGTCATCACTTTTTGGTGCCTCCACAAAGGAAGAAATTTCCTTTGGTTTGTGAAAGAAGACAAGGGTTTGTGTGAAGAAATATTTGGGAAATGGCTCAAGATTTTCCAGAGTATTGGGGATTGCCACAGGAGAGTGCAATCAGGTTTCTGGAGAAGATGGAGTTTACAGCTTTGATGAAAGACAGGGCAACCCCGGAGATCCTCTCTCAGATTTTGACTTATTGCTTACAGGGTGATGCAGAAGCATGGCTGCAGATGTTTGTGACTACACACAGGAATGCTCATCAACAGGATCCTGAGTACCGTGTAGCTAAAGCTGCCTTTTTGGCACAGTTTGCCCGTGTAAGAAGTCCAAATGATGTGTGGAAGGAGTTGTGTAAAATTCAGCAGAAGGATGGTCAGGATGTGGATCAGTATTTGATAGAGTTTGGTAGACTGTGGAGTCTATGGTGTGAGGCTTTGATTCCTGAAGTACCCCCGCAGATGATAAAGAGAGACTGGTTTGTGGCTAGTTTGGAGCCAACCCTCCGTCTGAAGGTGGAGCTGAAGAATCTAGAAAGCTTTGAGGAGGCTGTCAGAGTTGCTTGAGAGAAGGAGTGTAAGGTGAAGCATCTGAGGCAGATGGGAATACAGGAAGAGCCAAAGAAGTTTGTGAAGATGCCAGAGATTGAGAGTATGGATCCTGAAAGAGAAGCTACTGTTGTTCCTGAACAGGAAGATACTTTGAAGAGAGACATTCATGATGCAGTGGAACTCATGAAGTCTTTAAGTTTGAATTGGATGGAAGCAGGTGGAAGGGGAAGAAGCCGAGGTGCTCCAAATAATAGAAGAGGCATTATGCCAACAGGTGAAGGAAATATGGGAGGATCAGGGAGAGGACGGGGCTATTATTTAAGCAATGTCCAATGCTGGAACTGTGGGGAGCGGGGACATATCAGCCCTCAATGTGATAAACCGCCCAGGGCAGGTGGTGGAATGTATCCCGTGATGCAAAGAACTAATGATAGATCAGGAGATCACAGTGTTGAGGTAAGAGATCCAAATCAGCTCTCTACCAGTGGAGTTAAATGGGAAGATAAAGGAAAGGGACCGGCTCTTAGCTTGATAGGAGTGGAGACCATTCCAGAGATCATGCCTGTGGCCAAGAGGACAAGAAGTACAATGGCGGAAGCTGAACCATCTTCTAAGAAAGGAAAACATGTACAATTCGACATCAGCCCTCAACCAAAGAAGAAGAAAAGGAAGCCAAGAAGACGCTATAAAACTTCAGATTTGCATATTGGTCAAGGTCAGGAGGAATATACCCTAATGGGAGATTTAAAGGGAAGGGCAGCCAATATAACTTTCGCCCAATTGCTTGGATTGTGTCCAAAGCTCAAGAGAGAGTGGAAGAGGTTGGCAAATCCGAGGAAAGCAAATGAACAGGAGCCCACATAAGGTGAAATGGAGTTGATGTTTGTGGAAGACCTTCCTGATATCTGTCCATCGGTTGATGCTTGGTGTGGAGGTGTGAGTGTTGGAGAGGCATATGTAGATGGCGGTGCACAAATCAGCGTAATGACTCAGTCCTGCATGGAGAGATTGGGGTTAAAGCTAAATGCTAATTCAGATTTTAGACTCCGATTGGCAAATCATGCAAAAGTGAAGTGTCTAGGTATATGTACAGGAGTACCAGTGACTGCTTTTGGTGTGATTTGCAGCATAAATTTCCATATTATGCCAGCTGGTTTGGGAGCTTATCCACTAATTTTAGGCAGGCCTTGGCTCAGACAGGTAGGTGCCATCCAATAACTATACATAATAAGAGAGGAAGAGCCAGGAAGTTCAATATGAGTAGCAAGCTGGAAATGAAGAGTGAGCCTGAAGAAACAAGTGCTGATGAATATACAGATGGTGAAACTGAGGAAGAAAATTCTACTTCTGATGATGAAGGTCAGGTATCATTTTTAGTGAAGGAAGAAGATGAGCATGTAATGCAAGTTGCAGAGGAGGAAGAAGAGAGTAGACTTGAAGATATGGATAGTCTGATGCAGCCTCCATCACCCAGTGCAGAGAACGAGAAGCTGTTACAGGGTATGCTGAATCCTAGGTTACAGCCAGTGGAAAAAGAAGAATATATGAAGGTAATACATAAATTTCCAGATTTGTTTCTTTACCTCATATGAAGAGATCTGAGGATTCAAATGTGAACCAATGCCTATACTATTGAAAGAGGGTGTGAAGCCAGTGTTTCAGAAGTTGAGAAGAATAAATAGAGAGCTATTGCCTGTGTTGAGAGGGGAGCTGAGTAAATTGTTAAAAGCAGGGTTAATTTATCCAGTAGATCACTCAGATTGGGCAAATCCAGTGGTCATTACTCCAAAGCACATAGGTGGGTGGAGAGTCTGTATTGATTACAAGCCTCTAAATGCTGCAACAAAAAGCAATCACTATCCTCTGCCATTCATTGATGATATTTTGGACAGGGTGGCTGGGTAGTGTATGCAATGGCTTTTCTGGGTATTTTCAGATCTCAATTTGCTGAAAAGGACCAAGCTAAAACCACTATCATTACACCGTGGGGTTGCTTTTGTTATCGAGTAGCACCATTTGGTTTGAAAAATGCACCCTCATGGTATCAGAAGAATACTGATAGAGTACTTGCACCTCTTACAGATGATTTTGTGAGAGCTTTTTTGGATGATATATGTGTATATAGTTCTCAAAAGGAGCATGGTAATAAATTGGAGCAAGTATTTTCTAAAATGGATGATGCAGGTGGTGGACAGCTGAATCCTAAAAAGTGTCATTTAGGATGTTCAAAAGTGAAGCTGTTGGGACATATGATATCTCAAAATGGAATTGAACCTGATCCAGAGAAAATAAAAGCTCTTATCTTATTATCTGCACCATCAACATCCAGGCAACTGCTGCAGACTTTTGTCCAAAAGGTAAAATATATGGCAAGATTTATTCATTTCGTATCTCAATTGCTTTATCCTCTTCAACACGCCATGCAGAAAGAACCATTGCAATGGAATGAAGAATGCGAGGAAGTGTTTGAGAAATTTAAAGAGGTATTGGGAGGTATTTCTAGTGTAAAAGCCCCAGATTTCTCTCAAGTCTTTTATGTGAATCCTTCTTTTGGTCCGAATGTGGTTGGAGCAATCTTAATGCAGAGAGGAGATGAGTCCAGATACATGAGACCTGTATATTATGCAAGTAGGGTGAAGACGAAAGCAAAAAGGAAATATACAGAGGCTGAATTGGTTTTGTCAAGTCTGGTGTATGCTTGCAGGAAGTTCAGGTCATATCTCCTGATGAGACCATTTGTGGTTCTGACGAACTATACTCTTCTCCCTCAGCTGGTGAATGGTATTTCGCTCTCAAAAGGTATGATGCGATGGTTAGTGGAGCTTCAAGAATATGATTTCTCATTTTTGATTGAAGATACTTGCAAGGCAACTCTGGCAGATCTTCTAACATATAAGGAAGGCCCGATCCTGGTGAAGGAAGTGGATTCAAAGATAGAAAAAGAGGAACAAATTATCATTCCCGGAGCTCATGTTTTGTTCTTTGATGGTTCATATAAGAGGAGTATACATCAGGCCACCGGGGGTTATATAATCCAGGATTCAGAAGGCGGGCTGATTCGAAAAGATGGAATACATCTGAAAGCTGAAAGTAATAATGAGGCTGAATACGCAGCATTATTTCAGGGGCTGCAGGCTGCTTTAAAACAGAAAATTCAGAAGCTAATTCATAAAAGGAGATTCCCTGTTAGTAGTAAAGCAGGTCTTGGGTAGCTGGCGGGCAAAGAATCCGAGATTAAAAAGATGTTTGGCCGATGTTAGAAGGCTGCTACATCAATTTACAGCATGGAGTATTCAACATGTGCGGCGGGAGGACAATCATATTGCACATGAGTTAGCTCAGGAGGTAATTGATCAGGATCCAATAATTGCAAAAATTGAAGAGCCACTATAGAGAGGGAGGGAATACCTGTCTAAGGTGGTGGATTACTTACTCTCAGGTTGCTTGCCTAAGGAGCTCAAAAAAGGCCAAAAGTATCATTTTATTAGGAAGAGTAAGCATTATGTCATGATTGGAGATGAATTGTATATGCAAGGGGCTAATCAGGTATTGAGAAGAATTCCCTTGAGGGAAGAAATATATCATATTCTATCTTCAAGAGCTTGTGGAGGTCATTATGCATTTAAGATCACCTTACAGAAGATATTACTGGAGGGTTATGTGTGGCCTTCCATCCAGAAGGATATTTAACATTGGTGCAGGTCTTGCCATGAGCACCAGAGAATGGGGAAAAGAATCTTAAAAATGGAGCCGAGAAATATCATGCTGGTATATGACATTTTTGAGAGGTGGGGGGTGGATGCAGTTGGACCACTTCCCAGGACAGCCAGAGGAAAGTGTTATATGCTTACTGCGGTGGATTACCTATCAAAATGGGCAGAAGTGAAAGCAGTAAAGAGAGTAGATAGTAAGGAAGTGGCTGATTTTGTGTATGAACATATATGTTGCAGATTTGGTATTCCTCTAGAGATATTGTCAGATAACGGTCCTGAATTTCGAGGAGAGGTAGTTGACCACTTATGCAGAAGATTAAACATCAACCACAAGTATACCACTCCTTTATAACCCTCAATGCAATGGTTTGAATGAAAGATTCAATGGTGAGTTTAAGCTGATGATGACTAAAATGACAGAAAGTCATGTTAAAAATTGGGATGTCATTAGGAACTCAATGGAGTCTTCTTGGGCCCTTTTATTTGGCAGTTTAAGGAAGTCAAACCTTTTCTCTTAAGAAGAAACGTTTTCTAATTTGAAGCTTCAAAACGGCTACTTTATTCGAATTTGAATTTGGGGGGGAAAATGGAATTTAAAATCTAGCGGATAAAACCATATCATGTAACATATCTATGGAAAGCTCTTGATGCGTAGATCACGGATCTGTAATCTCCGCTCAGATCGGAGCTTGTATGTAGAAGTTATGGAGGTCCGAAAATTGTAAAATTGCCCCCCCCCTTTTTGGGGAAAAAAGTGCACCCTTTGACCACTCTTACACCTCTCTTACAAACCAATGGTTTTTGCTTACATGGCGGGCTCCTATTTGTCAAAAAGTTAAACGTTTCCATAACCTCATGGCAAATTAAAGGGCCCAAGAAGACTCCATTGAGTTCCTAATGAGAGATGAATCGTGTATTATGGGCATACAGAGTTGCAGTGAAATCTGGTACACAATTCTCACCATTTCATTTAGAAGCACTCATGCCTATTGATGTATTATGGGCATACAGAGTTGCAGTGAAATCTGGTACACAATTCTCACCATTTCATTTAGTTTATGGGAAAGAAGCACTCATGCCTATTGATGTAGAAATTCCAGCTTTGAAGTTTCTGGTTGAAGAAGGGCATGAACCTATTAACTGTTACAGAGAAAGATTGCTGGCCTTGCAAATAGTCCAATTAGACAGAGAGCTAACTTTTGATCACTATGCTACTATGCAATTGAAAAGACAAGAGAAAGAGAATGAGGAGGTGAAACAGAAAGAAATCAAAGAGGGTGATCTGGTTCTCAGGTATAACAGCAAGCTGGACAGTACATTTCATACTGCATTCCAGACAAAGTGGGAAGGTCCGTACAAAGTTGAAAAAAAAATTGATAATGGAAGCTATTAGCTTACTGATTTAAATGGAAAGAAGCATAAAAGAAGAGTGAATGGTCTGCGATTAAAGAAATATTTTGATTTAGCCTTGAAAGAAGAAGATCGGGAAGCTTGTGATGCATGTCAGGAGGTTGTAGAGAGTACAGAGGAAGATTTGAATATTACATCCCTGTTTGTATAGTTGCTGGACATGAATGTCTCAGCAGAAATAGGGGGTTGCTAAATATGTGGACAAAAACAGAGGCTGATGATGATGTGTACATACTGTGCAGAGTACTGAGAGTTTCAGGAAATATGTAATTAGCTTGGGTCAGCTTTGAGTTTTGGTTGAGATTAAATCTGCTGAGCAGTGCTGAGCAGGAGGAGTAGAGGCATAACCATCAGGCCTTGCATCATCCACATGATGTGGAGATCTTGTTGCTTTTGTTAGCAAGCCTTCGGGTGCGTGTGTGTGTGTGTCAGTGCCTGCATGAGTGCTAATCGTTCGCATTTGGGCATGCCCTTTGTGAATGTATAGTATGGATGGAGATAACGGATGTGGGTGCTAATGGCATGTGGGCAAAGGATGGAAGGCATAAATGGCATTAGTGGGTTGTGGTTTAAGGAGCTGCACAATGTGAACAACCTTAAATAATAAAATCTAATATGAGAATAGAGGTTTTAAGATTCTAGAAAGAAGCAAGGGTGGCGGCTACCAACAGGATCCCGGTAGGCATGCCCTCACCGCGTGCACCAAAAGATGGAAGAGGCCACATGGCAACGGGAGGCGAGCTTGCTGTATGGGGGAGGAGGGAATCCCTGAAAGAAACGGAAAAAGAGTCGCCAAAGGGGAGCGCAACGAAGTAGAGAAAGGGACAGCATGTTGACTGCAGCGAAAGAGAGGAGAAGGCGGTGGCGTCATCTGCAGAGAAGCAAGGAAGAGTTTTTTTAGGTGTTGTTTTTGTATTACAGCTGTAGCTGCAGAGGAGATAGGTGTGTCTCTTGTCTGTATTGTTGCCTTTGAGCATAGAGCTTGCTGTGTTGTTGAGAGGCGCAGCTGATTGTTGCCTTTGAGCATAGAGCTTGCTGTGTTGTTGAGAGGCGCAGCTGATTGTGAGCAGAGAGAGGTGTGTTGTTTGTATTTGCTGCCATCGATTCTCTAAGGCTGGCGATGCTTGAGAGAGTTTTTTATGTGTGTGTACATTGTTAAGGTTGCCGCCTTCGGCACATAGTGGTGTATTGCTTTTGCTATAGTATTACTGCTGTGCTGGTGGTGAGTAGTGGTGTGTTTCTAGTTGTATTGCTACCGCTGGAGCCAGTGTGTGTTGCTGCCACTAGTGTGAGAGAGCCACAAAGAGAGAGAGAAAGCAGAGACTTCCTTGTTGTTGAATCTCGCTCCAGTCATAAGGGCGTACAACAAGCCTACCTCCTCAATACGGCCGGCCTATGAACTTTTTTTGCCGCCTTCTGGCGGTGGTCATTGTCCTCTCCAATGCAATCACAACTGATGGCAAGTGATGGTGATTTTGGTCTTCAATCCAAAGATGTTAAAGCTACGCATGGAATCTCTAAGCTTGGGTTTTCTGGGAAGTTTTGTGTAAAGAGTCAAAACTGGAACTGAATACTTGTATGCATGCTTGTAATAGTTACTATCCTGAAAATACAGTCTTGTAAACTTGAAGTAAAGCTTTGAGGGTAGCCCACCATAGATATGTATCTTGTCCTGGAGCTTGGTCCGGATATCGAGGAACTGTACTTTGAAGATGCTTCTATGTTTGAGATTGTATACTCTGATAGTGATGCAAGGTACTGGTCAGTCATAGTTCATATAGATGAAGGGGAGTGGGCTGATTGTGAATGGGTGCTAGATGAAGAAGGAATGAGTTGTGAAGTGATAGTTGTGCATGTGAATGACATTAGGAAATTTTTGGACCCAAAAAGGGCCTCCTAAGGATTCCTAATTTTAAGGGATTAGAGCTTAGAAAGTTGGGCTTAAGGGAGACAAAGGCTATGATGACCCCTATTTTTTGCCTTGCCACATCAGCCATACCCCCCTAGTTTCACTTTTTAAAGGGAATATTCTCATACTCCCTCTCTTACTTTTTGACTTTTCTCATACTTTCTCTCTTACTTTTTGAATTTTTTATCTTCACTCTCTATAAATTGAATCTTTCTTGTCAGTTTGAAATCTCCTTTCTCATTAACTCCCACCATATCTCCCTTCCACATCAGCAAAACATTCTCGTATTTAGGTGGGCCCCAAAAAGTGAAAATTTTTTATTTTTTATTTTTTTACATTTTGAGGTGAAAAAAACACCACCCAACCAATATGTATGATGAAAATAAATTTTTCCCTCCAAAAGCCTTGTAACTCAAGGGTCACGTCAGAAGCCTATCAGGAGCCAGTACATCCATAACTAATTGTCAGGTCCCCACAACCCCATAAACATAACTAACAGTCAGATCCCGAAATTGTGGGGACCCCAAAAATTATTATTTTTTAATTTTTCTCATAAATGTAATTTATTGATGAAAAACTCCATGTTAGTATATTTGTATATCAAAAATATCATTTTCTACTTAGAAAAATGGATTTGTGTTAAACCTGCAACAACAAAGTTTTAACAGTCTCTCTCACTCACTCCCTCTCTCTCTCTCTCTCTCTCCCTATGAGGATCTCTCTACTTTAGCTTCTTCCTCTGTGGAGCCTTTGCAAGCTGTGTGTATAGCCCCTTGAATGTGAATGTGGATATGGATGTATGAATGTGGAATGTGGAATGTGGATGTGGATGTATGAATGTGAATGTGGATATGGATGTATGAATGTGGAATGTGGATATGAATGTGGAATGTGGAAATGGATGTATGGATGTGAATGTGGATGTATGGATGTAGATGCGGATGTGGATATATGTGGATGTGGATGTGAAAATGGATGTATGGATGTAGATGTGGATGTATGGATGTGGATGTGGATGTGGATGTGGATGTGGATGTATGAAAGTATGTATGTGGATGTGGATGTATGAATGAGGATGTGAAAATGGATGTATGAATGTGAATGTGGATGTAGATGTAAGAATATGGAATGTGGATATGGATGTATGAATGTGGAATGTGGATATGGATGTATGGATGTGAATGTGAATGTGGATGTATGGATGTGGATGTATAGATGTAGATATGGAATGTGGATGTGGATGTATGGATGTGGAAATGGAAATGGATATATGAATGTGGATGTGGATATGGATGTATGAATGTGGATGTGGATGTATGGATGTGTATGTATGAATGCGGATGTGGAATTGGATGTATGATGTGGATGTACGAATGTGGATGTGTATGTAGAATAATGAATGCGAATATGTATGTGAAATGTTGTGTTGTCGATATGAGTGAATGGATGAGATGTGATGACATGTGAATTGGGATGTGAATATATGATATGTGATGTGAATGAATCTGAGGTGATGAGATGGAAAATGATGTGATTGGATGAGAATGAGTACACATATGAATGGAATGTGGAATAAGTAATGTGAACCGATGAGGGATAATGTGGAAAGACGAGAGTTCAAATATAGAAACTGTATTTGTGACCTGTTTGTAAATGAATGTTTTATGTCAAGAATGCTGGGGAAGCATTTTGACCGTCTTGTGATTAAGGTCGTGGAGACCTAACTGATAAAGTTGCAACTGCTGTGACGACGGAGAGTCAATGGAGGACGTCTCGCGTAGCAAGGTCAGCCGAGGTCTTGACCAGCCCCATTTCGATTTAAATGGTGAGCTTTCGGTATGGTGCATGAGGGACCAAGGAAGCAGCCTATGAGTGAAGCGCTAGGTGACCTGCGAAGGATCCTAGAGGGTGCTGACCATATGGTGCTCGGGCTCTGGGTCGCCCCCGCAGATACCCACATGTGTGTCAGGAAAGACATTAGAACAAGCTCCATGCATACATCAATATCTCCATGCATACATCCACATCCACATTCTCATTCACATCTATACATCTACATCTACATGTATACATCCGTTTTCACATTCATACATCCACACTCCCATTTCCACATCCACACATCCACATACATATATCTATTTTCTCATTCCCATTCATATAGCCCCATACGCCTTCACATCTATTCTTTTACATCACATCCATTCTCGCCCTATGACAACCCATATACATCTTATCTCATCACATACACTTCTTATCTCATCCCATACACATCTTAACTCATCTTATCACATCCTAACTCATCCCATATGTATCTTATCACATCTTAACTCATCTTATCACATCTTAACTCATCCCATAAGTATCTTATCACATCTCATCACCTCTTATCACATCCTAACTCATCCCATAAGTATCTCATCACATCTCATACACCTCTTATCACATCCTAACTCATCCCATAAGTATCTTATCACATCTCATCACATCTCATACACCTCTTATCACATCCTAACTCATCTTATCACATCCTAACTCTTCTCATATACATCTTATCGCATCTTATCACATCTCATACATCTCTTATCACATCCTATCCTTTCACATATTTATTTATAGAATACAAGGGAATTCTTATATTTGATATAAGATTTCTTTACGCATCTAATTATGCATAAATTCCATTTAAGGAGACTAACACTTTCGAAATAACAATCAATCTTTTATGCATCTTCCTATGCATAAATTCATTTAAAATGAGAATGACACTTTGAATTAAAATTCAATCTTTTATGCATCTTCTTATGCATAAATTCAATTTAGATGAGAATGACACTTTTGAATTAAAATCAATCTTTTATGCTTCTTCTTATGCATAAATTCAATTTAGTAGGAATTACACTTTTAGAATAAAAGAATTTCTCTTATGCATCTAATTTATGCATAAAATCCATTTATGATGAAAATCACACTTTTAGTATAAAAATATCTTTTATGCATACCTCTATGCATGAAATCCAATTATGATAAAAGTAACATTTTTACAATATAATAATCATCTTTTATGCATACCTCTATGCAAGAATTTCAAATGTGATAAAAGTAACACTTTTACAATAAAATAATCAATTTTTTTTCTGTAACATTTTTACAATAAAATAATAATTTATTTATTTTTTTCACCTCTATGCACGAAATTCAATATAATAAAAGTAACATTTTTATAATAAAATAATCATTTTTTTTCTTTACAGTTTTACAATAAAATAATCATTTTTTTTCATACCTCTATGCATGGAATTCAATATGCTAAAAGTAACACTTTTATAATAAAATATTCATCTTTTATGCATACCTCTATGCATGAATTTCAATTATGCTAAAAGTAACACTTTTATAATAAAATATTCATCTTTTATGCATACCTCTATGCATGAAATTCAATTATACTAAAAGTAACACTTTTACAATAAAATATTTATCTTTTATGCATACCTCTATGCATGAAATTCAATTAAGCTAAAAGTAACACTTTTATAATAAAATATTCATCTTTTATGCATACCTCTATGCATGAAATTCAATTATGCTAAAAGTAACACTTTTATGATAAAATATTCATCTTTTATGCATACCTCTATGCATAAAATTCAATTATACTAAAAGTAACACTTTTACAATAAAATATTTATCTTTTATGCATACCTCTATGCATGAAATTCAATTAAGCTAAAAGTAACACTTTTATGATAAAATATTCATCTTTGATGCATACCTCTATGCATGAAATTCAATTATGCTAAAAGTAACACTTTTATGATAAAATATTCATCTTTTATGCATACCTCTATGCATAAAATTCAATTATGCTAAAAGTAACACTTTTATGATAAAATATTCATCTTTTATGCATACCTCTATGCATAAAATTCAATTATGCTAAAAGTAACACTTTTATGATAAAATATTCATCTTTTATGCATACCTCTATGCATAAAATTCAATTATGCTAAAAGTAACACTTTTACAATAAAATATTTATCTTTTATGCATACCTCTATGCATAAAATTCAATTATGCTAAAAGTAACACTTTTATGATAAAATATTCATCTTTTATGCATACCTCTATGCATAAAATTCAATTATGCTAAAAGTAACACTTTTACAATAAAAATATTCATTATAAAAACTTGACATTAATCAACTAACCATTTACTTAGAATAGAGAATGGTTGGTTTTGTTAGAAAAGAGAGGGAAATACCTTTTTGTAATGAGGTATAACATTTTTAAAGAAGACATAAAGCATAAGAACCATTAAAGCCATAAAAACTATAAAATAAGTGAAAAGAAGAATCACCAACTTACTAATGACTTGAAAGCTTTCCTTTGGCTTGATGGTTTGAGGGTTCAACTCTTGTTTGAACAAGAGTGGCCAACCAATCTTTGGAAGAGGAAAATGTCAAAAACTAATGAATTATTAATAAATTCATAGTTCTTGGCTTGGGTGAAATAGAGTAACAATGCACTAAACACTATCTTTTTTTAACAAAGGGGAGGCCTCTATTTATAGGAAAAATTGAGCTCCTAACCAAAGAAACTGGTTCTAGAATTTTCCAATTCAGTTTGGTCAATTTTTGACCATTTTTAGGTCAGTTAAGCTAACTTTTTGGAACTAGACTTGAATGAGGAGAGAGGAGAGATAAAATATCACATTATTTATGTCATAGTTTCTTACTAATATACCTTGTACATATTCAACTCTTCATCTTATGTGAGAATTGAAGGGACTCCCCTTCCTTACATATGTGTCAAAATGGAATCATTACACCCAAAATATCTCATATTTTTAATATTGCTCATAGTTTCTTACTAATAAACCTTGTACATATTCAACTCTTCACCTTATGTGAGCATTGAAGGGACTCCCCTTCCTTACATATGTGCCAAAATGAAATCATTATACCCAAAATATCTCATATTATTAAAATTACTCATAGTTTCTTATTAATAAACCTTGTACATATTCAACTCTTCACCTTATGTGAGCATTTACTCATTTTTTGGGTATCCTTCTTTTACAAAATTGGATTTATCTTCTCCCCACACATGGATTGATCTTATTGGCTCATAGGAACCTTAATTGGACCATAATCCAAGAATTTCTGAAAATCTAGATCCTTAGGCTAAGGTCCTTTATACCCATTTCCAATTAATTCCAATTGCACATTGGAAAGTTCTTTTTGAGTTTCTATTTCAGGGGAATTCATTTTAATAATATGAGAAATTTTTCTATCTAAAAATATTCAAAATCTGAATATTCTCTCTCTAGAATATTTTCTCTCTCTATGCCAAAACAGGCAGAGACAAGATCTCTTATATTTCTGAAGAGGGAATTGATTACAAGGGGAAGATGCTGTATATCTTGAGAGGCTGGGGAGGAATCTTACATTCTCTCCCACTTGAAAAACGCGAGATGTCCTCATCTCGCAAACTTGGGATAATTTCGCAAGATGCACGAATATGAGACTGAGAGAAAATTTAATTAAGATTAACCACCAAGAAAGTCTCAAAGAGAGCAAGACTCAAGACAAGAACAAAGATTTCAACTTTTTTCACTCTTGGAACATACACAGTAAAGATAGAAGGACTTTTTACACTTCCATAAGCCCGTCCATTATATGGTCACAAAAGCAGCACTCACAAGCTGCACACGTATAAGGTAACTCGTCTATGGGAATAATTCAACCGGTTATTGCAGCACCTATCTCATTGGTATGAGGTGATCTATTAAAAGGACCTCTAAGAGGCAAGCCAAAAATGGGATAAAGGCATATCTTTTGATGAGGAAGAAAACACGCTAGTAAGAAGACTCCTTCAGAAAAACCAACATGCCTTGATCTCATCACGCAGTAGTATCGGGGACCCAAACCCAAGGCTTCAATAACCATCGCCAAGCGGACATTGTTACGAAAGTGCTGCTGACCCCACGGTGTTACCCTAGTTATGTCTTGATAGGTCCGCCATTTGGTCTGAGCTACAAAAGTTCCCAAGTGAGGGAAAAGTGAGCGCTCATACAGTTCTATGAAATCCTTCTTCACAGACTCGCTTGCGTCTTGAAGGTGAGAAATCATCATGGATAAAACCAATTCCTGCTGCCAAGCCATAAAGGAGATTAAGAAAGAAAGGAGATCGATGGAAGTAAGATTACTGCAAGGGACAAGTAAGAGTTACGACTTATATAAAAGAAGGAACTAGCGTAACCTAGAAGCCACAACGGGGTATCTTGCCACTGAAGTTTTTACCGTCTTTCCATGATTCGGGTTTGGCATATATTTCTATAGAAGGCATTAAGAACTTTGAGATGAGGAGATAAAAGAAGTTCGTAGGCTAAGTTACCTACTTTCTTTAAATTCAGATATGGTCCACAATATCTGGGGGATAACTACTTATACTCCCCAAGAGATAAAGAACTTCTTTTGGGCCATACTCGAATGAAGACCATATCTGCTTCTTTGAATTCTCTGACTGTCCTCTTCTTATCTGTATACTGTTTTTGTCGATCCTGGGCAGCTTTTATATCTTTATGAATTGCCTGCATCTGTTGCTCCATGTCGTCAAGCATTTGACTGGTCATCTCGACCCTAATCAATGGGTCGGACCTATTTAATGGAGTTAAGCAATCTTGTCCGAAACGTACCCTGATTAGATTGGTATGAAGGGATTGGTCTCTGAATTTGGGATTCTTGACTTCCCTGTGCCCTTGACATGGCAGGAGTCGGGTAGACTTTAACTGATGACCAAAACCTTGGCATCCAAAACACCGGTTCTCACTTTTGAACTCATCGTTCTGAATCCTTAAAACAGTTGGGGCTCCTGAGAAGTATTCTGGGGAAAGGGTCTTCCTTTTTTAAACACAATCTTTCTTTTATTTTAGAGAGGGAATAATTATAAGATCAGAAAGGGAGATTCTTACTCCTGTATACCTCAAAGGCTGGGGGAGGAATCTTACAGATCTTCAACGAGGATTCCATCTTGATTTTTATAAGTGATTATCTGCCGGGTACTATGAGCTAGGAACTAGAGAAAAGGCCCCTAAGTGAACAGGTGGTGAGCGTTCTGGTTACCAATGATGCCATAGATACTCCGATGAAGGAATGATTGGAAATTAAGATTCAACCGGATACTTGGAGGTTTATGATCAGTAACACTATGATTTCATTAAATGACTGAATTAAATACATTTGAATCTAGGAAAAAGGCAATTTCATATTGGGTGTGTAAGTGGTGTGACTGGAGTTAAATTTGCTTGAAAATTTGGCTAGGGGGCCTGGGAACTCTTTTCCCTGGTACCCGGGACAAAACCTAACCAAATTCCTAATTGGATCCCATCACTACAGTGGTTGGGCGGTTGTGGATAGAGTTTAATCAATCTTTTAATTAAACTTTCTAGGATTGAGAAGGGCTGAATTGTAAAGAAGAGAAGGGGGTGGCCTTTCCATCAAGGCACAGCATCAGATTTTGATTCAATATTTACAAAGCATAAAATTTGAGAAAACCATAGATTTAAAAATTCACAACAATAAGTAAGAATTAAGCTTACATGAAGCTTGTAAGCTTTCCTTTGGCTTGAGGGATTTAGGGTTCTACTCTTGTTTGTAGCAAGAGTGGCCACCAAATTCACTTGGAGAGGATAAGGCCAAAAAACAATTGAATTATCAAGAAATTCAATGTTAAATGGCTCAAGATAGAAGCAAAGTAAGAGTACATAAACACCATTAAGCTTTTACAAATGGGGAGGCTTCTATTTATAGGAAAAAGTGAGTCTCTAACCAAACAAAGTGATTCTAGAATTTTCCAGATTAGTTTGGTCACTTTTTGACCATTTTTAGGTCAGTTTGGCTTACTTTTTGGATCTAGTTGAAACAGGAGAGAGGAGAGATGAAAATATCTCATTATTTGTGAGTTTAAAACTCATCCACACATGTGAAATATGTGCCTCCTTCATGCGAGGAATTTCCCACACTAAGGTGTCAAAAATGCATCATTTCCTCTAAATATCTCTTCTTTTTTAACAAATAAACCTTGTCCTTAGTCAACTCTTCATCTTATGTGAGTATTTACTCATTTTTGGGGGATTTTCTTTTATTCTTTAATTTATCTCCTCTCTACATTTGGATTAATCTTATTGGTCCATAGGAACCTTAATCCAAAATTTTCAAAAAATCTGGACCCTCGGGATAAGGTCCTTTTTTTGAAACCTATTTTCAATTAATTCCAATTGCACATTGGAAAGTTCTTTTTGAATTTCTGTTTTAGTGGAAATCATTTTAAACACTAGGAGGATTTTTATATCCAAAAATATCTCAATTTTGAATTACCTCCCTCGACATTTTCTCTCTCTAGGCCAAAACAGGGTAAAACAGGATATTTCTTTTATTTCAGAGAGGGGAATAATTATAAGATCAAAAGAGGAGGTTCTTACACCTGTACACCTCAAAAGCTGGAGGGAGGAATCTTACATCTGCGCTGATTTTCAGCCTTCTTGTAATTGGTTTGATAGAGAAGCCTAATATACACTTTAATCACATCAATGTGCATAGAATGAACCTCCAATGTCTCCGATTTCATGCATACATTCTCTGTTTTTATGTAGCTCACAAACCAGAATTTTGACCTCTTCAATAATGCATAGACTTACTCCAAATCTCAGATATTACAAGTTTTGAAGCTGCTCTTGCTCCTCCTCCAATTTCTAATACATCCCTAGTGTCAAATACATAAAATACACCTCTTGCTTCCAAGCTTTAATGGAAAGCTCAAACTGTCTTCTCTTGCATGGGCAGCAAAATATTGGCTCTAATCTTGTTCAAATCACATGCAATCCGCTCAAGAACGATAGTACGATTTACCAATGGGCCTTAGCTTTCAGATCTGCTTAAGTTGGTGTGCCCCACAACTTCTCTTTTCCACATAGCTTCACTGGAAAGCTCCAAAAACCATATTTTTTCCTCTTCTTCACTCACTTACAAAACCCTACCTGTAAGGTCCCTCCCAAGCCATGTATGTATGTGTGTCTTTTAATATAGATTTCCATAAGGAAAGAGAGTATACTTAGAGAAGAGGCTGGACTGATGGATCCATAAAATGAGACTCAATTTCTGTTGTAGTACGCTAGATGAAGTAAATCCCGGATAGTAATTGTTCTATGGAAAAAGGAATCAACGGCTGTGCCTCTCAATGGGAAAAAAAGCGTTGATCTCTATGATCCAAGTGCAAGTTTCTTCCTTGATCTGACCAAGTGACTTTAGCTTCGGTCAGATTAGTTTGGTCAGTAATGACCTTGACTACGTTAGAGTAAAAATATCTTGGAGGAATTGCCTGTGCTTTTCGGGCAAGGAAAGTTTTTTCGAGTTCGGTTTTGGAAGAATTGAGGGATTAGTCTCCTGTCTGGATATCCATGGGCGAGGCCCCGAGTGAGAGAACCCTGCACCGTACAAGGAGTGCTACTTCCGCTGCTAGCAACCCCGAATCCGTTGCGCTGAGGGGGAAGGGATCTTTGAGCTGGTATCAGAGCAAATTGGCTATAGTGGACCAACTGAGAAGCCAAAAATCTCAAAAATTTATGAAGTAACAGTAAAAGGTTGGAATTGTGTGATGAAATTCATACAAATTGATATTCAGACTGAAATTCATAAATTGGTAATTGGGTCTTCATATGGAAGTACCGCAATTGTATGGAATCCCTGACTTGCTTGAGGCCTAGACATGATGGTATTTACCTTATAATTCCAAGGACCGTGACTACCCGTATATACCAAGGGTATAACTACAGCTCTTTACTGGCAGTATATACGAGTAAATCTAAGACCTTTAAATTATAAGCAAAAATGCTATCGAGATGATGAATTCGAATGTGGTTGATATGATTTTAAAATTTTGGTTGAGAATTGATGAATTGATTTGGATTTTGATTGGAAAAAGATGATTCCTGAATTTTGGTTGAAAAGTGATAAGCTGAGCAAAACCATAATGAGGATGAATGGGACAAGTCCCTGTGATAATGTTCGTAACTGGAATGATGATAATGACCTCAGTAAATCACTATGAGATTAGTGGATTGTGCTGTCAGATTGCTACTGTTAACACTTTACCCGGTGGATCAAGTTAATAGGATGACAAATTGAGAACTTGCTTGACTGAAATTCCCGTGTGGAGGAATGTTCAGAAAGAAAATTTTCGGTCTAATGGACCATTATTATGTTAAAGATATGAATGATATGATCTGAATGAATTGTTATTTAACAATGAGTTCTATATAAGGGATATTTATCCCAAGATTCTATTGGGTTGACCAAAATATAAGGAACCCCAGAATCAGTTGGATCTTAAAGGAAAGAGTTGTCCTCTAGGTTGCGAGATGAGGACATCTCACATTTTTTAAGTGGGGTAGGATGTAAGATTCCTCCCCCAGCTTTAGAGGTGTACAGGTGTAAGAACCTCCCCTTCTGATATTGTAATTATTCTCCCCTCTCAAATAAAAGAAAGATTCTGTTTTATCCTGTTTTGATCTAGAGAGAGAAAATGTCTAGAGGGAGGTAGTCCTAAATTGAGATATTTTTGGATATAAAAATCCTCCTAGTGTCTAAAATGGTTTCCCCTGAAACAGAAATTCAAAAAAAACTTTCCAATGTGCAATTAGAATTAATTAAAAATGGATATAAAGGACCTTAGTCTAAGGGTCTAGATTCTCAGAAATTTTTGGATTATGGTCCAATTAAGGTTCCTATGGGCCAAAAGGATCAATCCAAGTGTGGGGAGGAGATAAATCCAATTTATAAAAGAAAAATATCCAAAAATGAGTAAATGCCCACATAAGATGAAGAGTTGATTGAGTACAAGGTTTATTAATAAAAAAACTATGAGTATTACTAAAAAAATGAGATATTTTGGGTATAATGATTCATTTTTGACACATGTGTAAGGAAAAGGAGGCCCTTCAAGGAGGCACCTATTTCACATGTGTGGTGGAGTTTTAAACTCAAAAATATTGTGATATTTTTATCTCTCCTCTCTCTTGGATCAAACCAAATCAAAAGGGAACCAAACTAGGTCCAAATCTTGTCCAAATTTAACTAAACTAAACCTGGAAAATTCTAGAAATTAGTTGAACTTGGTTAGAGGCCTCCCTCACCTATAAATAGATCCTTGGCCCTTTTTTAAAAAATATGAGAACTATACTATGCCAGTATTATGTTGAAATAATGATATTTTTTATTATCCTCTAAAAACCTCTATAAAATTGAAGAGATTGGAGCTTCTCTCTCTCTTCAATCTTCCTTGGTGACTCCTACAACATACCAAACCAATTGATTGGTTGGGGGCCTCTACTGTGATCAAAGAATCAAGTAAATTAGAAGGTAAAGTGTGGATTATTGTCTTTTTCTTATTAAAACTCCAAATGCTTCTCTTCTCAACCCCTCTCAAGCTTGAGAAGCTTTAATTTGAATGGATTTTGATTACTATTGAAGTTCTTTTATGAATTGTAATAAAGAAACACATAAATTTTCATTTATGCTTAATTTTAATGGTTTTTAAGCATTTCTCTCTCTCCCCCCAAAGAAAGGTCATTCCTATGACCTATTCTCAATCCAAATGAAGCTTCTCATGAAGCATTTCTCTAATCCAAAAAAAATTCTATGCTTGTCTAATTGGAGTCCAAAATAATGGCTTTTTAATGCTTTTATGATATTTATTTCATAGAGAAATTATGAATCAATCCATAATTGGATAATGATCCAATTAGTAGTCATTCTAATCATATCAATAATATTCAACTTCATTCTTTCAATTAAATTGAGAATTATCAGTAATAGCAGAAGCGGAGCTATGGTAAAATTTCTGTAAAATAAACACATAAAAAATTTTCATTCATAATATGAAAAGAGGACTTCCTACCATATTCTAGGAATTATCATCCTAGATTAATTGAATGATTCTCATTGAAATCATGGAGAAATTAATTTTTATGTTTATACTTAATTAATAAATTAGAAAAAAGAGGAATTCTAGTAATTTATTTTTATGTTAAAAGTGTAATCCCCATGATAATGGAAATCCATGTATTCCAAAGAATTAAGAGAAAAAAATTGGAATACTAATATAATGTATATTTTATGTAAAAATTAAAGAAAAATTTTAGTTAAATTTATCTTTTTGCATAGATAAATTTATATGATGAAAGAGGAATTCCCACCATATTGCAATTAAAATAATTAAATAAGGAAAGTGTAATTCCTAGTGTAAAGGAATTAATGAAGATTTTTATTTAATTTTCAAGAGAAAATTTAGTTCAATTTATCTTTTTGCATAGATAAGTTTAAATGATAAAAGAGGAATTCCCACTACATTTGGAATTCCATCAATTGGATGGGAAAAGAGAAATTCCTATCACATTGGAATTATTGGATAATTCATTTAAATTTAAAGATGAATTTTTAGATAATTTTATTTATCTATGAGAAATAATTAAATGTTAAAAGAGGAATTGCTATTACATTTGGAATTCCATCATTTGGATGGGAAAAGAGAAATTCCTAGTATATTGGAATTATGGGATAATTTATTTAAATTCAAAGATGGATTTTTAGATAAATTATTTATCTATGAGAAATATTTAAATGTCAAAAGAGGAATTCTTGACATTTGGAATTCCATCATTTAGACGGGCAAAGAGAAATTTCTAGCATATCGAAATAATGGATATTTTAATTTAGATAAATTTATTTTATGAGAAATAATTAATGGGAAAAGTGAAATTCCCATGACATTGGAATGTAAATAATTAAATGCAAAAAGAGGAATTTCCATGGTAATTTGGATCCAAGAAATTAAATGGGAAGAAGAGGAATTTTTAGTATAATTCGATTTATGATTATTTACCAAAAGTGAAAATATAGGTAGAATTGATTTCTACAAATCCCATGAATTCTTTTATTCAAAAGAAGAATATTGAATATAATTCAATTGAGGAATTGAGAAGGAATATGGAAATAGTTGTCAAAAAAAGAATCTTTAATTAGGCCAAGAAATTGGCAAAAATTTAGAAAAAGTCCTATTATCGGTAGTATCAATCTAGAGAAAGCTACTATTAAATGGGAATAGCATGTGTATGGGATGTGATAATATGTAAATGGGATGCGATAAGATGTGTATGTGGATATGGATGTAGATGTATGGATGTGGATATGGATGTGGATGTGTATGTGGATATGGATATAGATGTATGGATGTGGATATGGATGTGGATGTGTATGTGAATATGGATGTAGATGTATGGATGTGGATATGGATGTGGATGTGGATGTAGATGTATGGATGTGGATGTATGGATGTGGATGTGTATATGGATATGGATATGGATGTAGATGTAGATGTATTCATGTGGATGTGGATATGGATGTGGATGTGGATGTATGGATGTGGATGTGGATATGGATATGGATGTATGGATGTGGATGTGGATGTATGGATGTGGATATGGATGTGGATGTGTATGTGGATATGGATGTAGATGTATGGATGTGGATGTATGGATGTATATGTGGATGTAGATGTATGGATGTGGATATGGATGTGGATATGGATGTAGATGTGTATGTGGATATGGATGTAGATGTATGAATGTGGATGTGGATGTGGATGTGGATGCGGATGTGGATGTGGATGTATAGATGTGGATATGGATATGGATGTATGGATGTGGATGAGTATGTGGAAGAATGAATGTAGATGTGTATGTGGAAGAATGAATGTGGAAGAAAGGATGTGGATGTGTATGTGGATGTATGAATGCGGATGTGTATATGAAGAATGGATGTGGATGTAAATGTGTACGTGGAAGAGTGGATATGGATGTGTATGTGGAAGTACGAATGTGGATGTGAATGTGGAAGAATGAATGAGGATGTGTATGTGAAAGGATGTGATGTCGATGTGAGTGAATGGATGAGATGTAATGTGATGTGAATTGGGATGAGAATGAATGAGATGTGATGTCATGTGAATCAGAATGTGAATGAATGATATGGGATGTGAATGGATGATATGTGATGTGAATGAATCTGATGTGATGAGATGAAAAATGATGTGATTGGATGAGAATGGTTACACATATGAATTGGACATGGATTAAGTAATATGGATTGATGTGGAACAATGTGGAAAGACGAGAGTTCATTATAGAAACTGTATTTGTGACCTGTTTGTAAATGAATGTTTTATGTCAAGAATGCTGGGGAAACATTTTGACCATCTTGTGAATAAGGTCGTGGAGACCTAACTGATAAAGTTGCAACAGCTGACAGAGAGTCAACAGAGGATGTCTCACGTAGCAAGCTCGGCCGAGGTGTTAACCAGCCTCAATTTGATTTAAATGGTGAGCTTCCGGTACGGTGGATGAGGGACCAAGGAAGCAGCCTATGAGTGAAGTGCTAGGTGACCTACGAAGGATCCTAGAGGGTGCTGACCATACGGTGCTTGGGATTTGGGTCACCCAAAGATACCCACACGTGCATCGTGGAAGATATTGGAACAAGGAGTAAGAGTTGTTTTCTGAAACCGGGCATGGATCTGGTTGATTGACCTTGCTGGTCCTCAATGGATGAGTCCATGGCTCTTTTATATGGATCTGTTGGTTGATCTTGCTGATCTTCAACGGAGATTCCATCTTGAATTTTTTTATAAGTGAATATATTGCCGGGTAATATGAGCTAGGAACTATCGAAAAGGCCCCTGAGTGGACAGGTGGTGAGCGTTCTGGTTGCCAATGATTATTAAGAGACTAAGGTTATGTAGAAGGGGATGATAAGGGTGTGAGTGTGAAGGGACTTAAGGTCCACTAGCTCATCTATTTAAAGGTGGAGCTAGGAGGCATTTTGTATTGAGCAAGGCCTAGTTGTATTCATAAACAACTTAATAAGCAAGATATTGTTCTTGTATTTTATGAGTCTCTTCTCTCCACACACTTGATCTAGCATGAGCACCACGTTTTCTCAACATGGTATCTAGAGCCTAGGTTGATTAGGACCCTTGTGGTGTAGATTAGGTCATTCTCTTCCATTTTTCCCTTATCTTCTACTTGTGGAGCTCAACCCCCTGGCAGTGGAGGAGCTCTACCAGCTTGTAGAGGCCATATCTCGGGGAGATATCAACATGGGAGTTGAAGAGGAGGCCTGGGCGCATGCATTCGTACGGACGATTTGCTGATTCCCTCTCTCCTCGCGGCAGCATTACGACTAGAGCAGCCCGGTGCCATTTTCTTGCAGCGTAGCTGGTCATATAGCCATACGCTGACTGTGAGCTATAATAGCCTATGGGAGTTGAGGGCTTTTGAAGCCCACTCTATCCCCTATCCACAGCTCAAGTTTGAGCTCGATTGGAGGACTGATGCACGCGTTATAGCAGAAAAACCAGTCGCCTCTCCTCAACTCCATGCAAGCTTTCCATTAAAGCTTCAATCTTGGTTTTTTTCTTGCTCAAGACCTTCCCTCCTTGCTCTAATCATCCAAGGGATGTTATGAGAGCTTGTTTCTGATCTACCTCTTAATTTTGAAGCGGTGGCCAACCACATGAGGTATCCATAAGCCTCATTCTCATCAAGCTCCATCATCAACATCACCTTCAAGCTTTCAAAGCTTTTCAAAGTGTGCTTATGAGCACTAATAGTGTTGATTAACACTAAAATGAAGCTTTTAATTCAGCAAAGGGGAGTTATTCTAAGGTGTTTTTAAACACTAAGAGTGTTATTAAACACTCTTAGCGTTATTAAACACTAAGAGTGTTATTAAACACTAATGATGAATCTAATCACCAATACAAGCATCATTAGATGCTAAAAATGTACTCCTAAGCACTAATCGTGTTTTTTTAAACACTAATGGTGATCTTAATCACCAAACAAAGTGTTGCTTAACACTAATGTGGTCTTAACCATCAAAGGAGGAGGTCTTTAACACTAAGGAGTCTCTTCTTCATCAATATTGGAGGCCGGGCACACACCATAAGTGCCACATTACAAGTCTTCATCGTCAACCCGTTTCTTCCAAGGAGAAATGGTGCAACCATGAACCATTGTCTTCATCCCATAAGCCAAAGAGGTTGAAGATTTCTGGTCTTTTATCATAAAACTCATTATTTTGAGTGGTTTTAAAGTTGGGCACATGTACACTAAGTGTTCATCTTCAATGTTTATATGTATCACCCTTGAGGCTCTTGTTTGTAAGAGGCATAGGCATGTCATAAGCCATATGCTCTCATTTTTCAAGCCCAAGGCATGTTATTCCGCTGCATATTCAACATTTCCATCTCTTCTAAGATGAGTTGTAAGGTTGAGCATAGCATCACTAAGTGCTCTACCTTGTTGTTTGTCATGATTTTAAACATCTCTTGGCATTGTCTTTGTTGTAAGAGGCATTGGCAACATTATGAGCCATGCCCTCTCCTTCTTGAGCCAAGGATGATGTACCTTATTGGTTTGAGCATTTACCTCAACCACTTACTCACTCTCATTAAGCTTGTATCTTCAAACCCTAATGGGTATCATGTAACCAAAAGTTGTTGTAATTGTGGAGTAGACACTACCCTTGACCAATTCATAAGGCAAGTGGTAAGACCCTCCCTTTCCCTTTCCCATATAAATCTACCTCATAACCATTACTTTAAGAAGGAAGGCCCTCATTGCCCATGGAAGAGGTATGGTATTAAAGGACGCATCAAGCATGTTGAAGGAACATCTATAAGCAAACCACTTAAGCAAGGGTGGCAGCCTTGTTTTGATCATTGTGTGAGAATGGTCAAGGTGGAAAGCATGTGGAAGCAATGGCATGTATGTCTAAAGCATGTCAACTACAAGAAGTCAAGCAAGCACAAAGAGTGGGGTGCACCATCATTAAGGTGTACATCTTCATCGACATCAAATAAAGACTTAGATGGCATCATTGTATTAGCCTCTAAGGCTCTAGGAACATATTTGTAAATCCTAGATAACCACACCACCATGACGTCCTTGTATGCCTAATGTTATAAAGGCAACCTATGTCCAATACCACCTATTCTAATTCTTTCATAGTTGGTATTGAGGGGGGGTATTAAGAGACTAAGGTTATGTAGAAGGGGATGAGAAGGATGTGAGTGTGAAGGGACTTAAGGTCCACTAGCTCATCTATTTAAAGGTGGAGCTAGGAGGCATTTTGTATTGAGCAAGGCCTAGTTGTATTCATAAACAACTTAATAAGCAAGATATTGTTCTTGTATTTTGTGAGTCTCTCCTCTCCACACACTTGATCTAGCATGAGCACCACGTTTTCTCAACAATGATGCCATAGATACTCCGATGAAGGAATGATTGGAAATTAAGATTCAATCGGATATTTTGAAGGATTGTGATCAGTGATACTATGGCTTCATTAAATGATTGTTTTAAAGATAGCTGAATCTGTGAAGAAAGCAATTTCATATTGGGTGTGTAAGTGGTGTGACTAGCTTTAAGTTTGCATGAACATCCGGCTAGGGGGCCTGGGAACTCTTTTCTCACTGGTACTTGGGACAAAACCTAACCAAATTCTTAATTGGATCCCATCACTACAGTGGCTGGGCGGTTGGCTAACCCATGGGACTGGCTGGACTGATGGATCCGTAAAATGAGACTCAATTTCTGTTGTAGTATGCTAAATGAAGTAAATCCTGGATAGTAGTTGTTCTATGGAAAAAGGAATCAACGGTTGTGCCTCTCAATGGGGAAAAAAGCGTTGATCTCTATGATCCAAGTGAAAGTTTCTTCCTTGATCTGACCAAGTGACTTTAGGTTTGATCGGATCAGTTTGGTCAGTAATGACCTTGACTACGTTAGAGTAAAAATATCCTCGAGGAATCGTCCGTGCTTTCCGGGCAAGTAGAGTTTTTCCGGGTTCTATTTTGGAAGAAGCGAGGGATTAGTCTCCTCTCCGGATATCCGTGGGCGAGGCCCCAAGTGAGAGGACCCTGCACCGTGCAAGGAGTGCTACTTCTATTGCTAGCAACCCCGAATGTGTTGCACGGAAGGGGCAGGGATCTTTCACAACTGATCCATGCTAATTAATTTTTGACCAAACATAGCATTCAGTTGACACAGACCATCCAATTCCTAACCTATCAAACTGATTTTTGCCTATGTTTAGATTGTCATTCCAGAGTTCACAAGCTTCAAACAAAACCAAATCTTTTCTTCAAATGAAGTCTAATTGACTGATCCAAACACATAGCTGACTTAACCTAACTTAGGTAGACCCTGCCGACACAAAAACTAAGCTTTCTGGTTCAGACCTTATTCACCAAACTTTAGATCCTCACCCACACATATATTCTTTTAACAATATCAAACCAGATATAAAAAATAAATCATAATCAATCAATCCATAAAAACAGAAGGAGCCTCTTGCAAATAGATGATAGGTCAACCTGCCTCAACAACCCTGAGACCTGGGGTACCGATAGAAAAGAGAAGAAGTAACAAGAACAAGAGAGATCCACCAAAGAGGATTGTCTCAACAAGAGTTCCTCAAGCCTTTTCCTTCAATTCCACAAAAAACAAGTATCTCTGAACACTGCAACTAACCTCTGCCAATTAATCTCGGCGAAGAACAAACTGAGCAAAGCATTGGGCTGGACCAAGTTCTAACAGAGATGCAACTTCAGAGGTCCTAGGGAACCAACCTCCTACAAGACCCTTTATCACCCAACTCCTCTGCTCTCGCTAAACCCAAGCTTTCTCAATCCAATCCCACATTGTCTCTAAACAAACAAATCCCAACAAGCTTCCTTAGAGCTGCTACCCCAACAACAAGATCCCTTGGTTCTCCCCATTCTCCTCTCTTCAATAATTTATCCTCCACTACTCCTATTCCTCTCATGCACCTATTGCACATTCCCATCAACTACCCTGCAACCATACTACCCATGTAGGAGTTCACTCCTCACTTAACTATATATGGCCAACAGCTGGCTCACTAGTTGCAGGCAAGCATGCAATGACCACTTTTTCCCTAAGGTTCCATACATATCCATCAGGTTTATTCAGTTCCTGTGGTTGGGATGGACACTTCTATTGAACCTTTCTTTTTCCTTCATGACTATGCATTCCACTTGGTTGCCATATGTTGCTTTTGCCATGTAGGATCCACTATACATTATCATATGTACATTACATTTGCCTTAACATCATGTTTGTATTGGTCTCTAGATTTCTCTCATAATGTAACCACTCATGCCGACTTCACGCGGGTGCCATATCATCACATCAGAAGAAGAAGGTGTGGTCATCTATGCATGGGTGTGGTCATCTATACATGGGTGGACTCCTAGTTGTGTCAACATCTAGAATACAAGTGTATGAACACTCCATTCCATTTCATCAAACACAAAATTATATCTCTAGAATCTGCCAAAACTAGCTCTCTAAAACTTTTCCCAATATGTGGTAATAAGTGGGCTATAACCATGCCCATAGCCGCATACTAGGGAAAAGAATTGAATACCTCCCTCCCATGTGTTGCGCTGTGTGCTTTTGCTTTCTCGATTTGTATCCTCCTTTACATGTGTCGGGGAAGGATATGGCTATGAATCCATAGGCTCCCTTGCCCTTCACAAGCCCTTCTCCTCTTCTCCCTTCACAAGTCCTCCTTGACCTTCACAAGGAAAATCCCTTCTCACAAGCAAACCCCCTCCTTGACCTTCACAAGGAAAATCCCTTCTCACAAGCAAACCCTTTTCTCACCTTCACAAGCCTTCTCCCTTCACAACAAATCCTCTTCTCCATTCACAGAGGAAGAAAGACCTCCCTCAACAACAAGCAAGCCATATCAAGGAATGTACCATATCCTTATCTTCTTTATTTTCTTTTATCTTTTATTTTTTGAACGTGAACTAATTTTGAGGGTTTGAGACTTACCTCAAATGTATTGCTTGTTCTCTTGTATTCTTTCTTGCTTCGTCTCTTGTATTCTTGTATTCTCTCTTGTATGCTTAGCTAGTTGCATTAATAGTTATTTATAAATAAAAACTATACTCATCTTTTTATTTTTGTGTCTAGGTAAAGGAATTTTTGGGCTAGATCAAGGCAATCTTCTCCAAAGAAGATCAACTGTGTACAAGATAGAGAAAAGCATGAGGTAAGCCTCTTGACCAAAATCTTTGTTATTTTTCACCTTTGGGTGCCGGGGATTATTTCTTGATTTTTTCCCCCTCTAGTACTTATGAATGCATTAAGATTTATGCAATAATGTTTAATGCATTATGCATAAATCATAATCTTAATTCATAATGCATTCATGAGATTATGCATAATGCTTAATTTATAATGCATTAAGTGTAATGAAGCAAGGGACACATAAGTGTGGATTATGCATTATGCATTAATCATAATCTTAATTCATGATGCATTCATGAGATTATGCATAATGCTTAATTTATTATGCATTAAGTGTAATGAAGCAAGGGACACATAAGTGTGGACACAATTTGTAAACATGAGCCTTGAAGGGTTGTTGCAAGATCAGGGTGTCCAGTTTTATTCAGTTTATGCTAGACTGGGACAATGCTTGGAGAGCAAATTTTGGGGGGCAAGGTACTTAAAATGAGATCAAGCAAATAATAGAAAATACGCTTGCCCTTAAATTAACCCAATATAACTTAAATTAATATAAATTAGTCTAATTAATCAAAAATTAGTCTAATTAATCAAAAATATGATGAAATGATAAACAAATGATCTTTCATACTTAGAGTGATCCAATTTATTTTTCCATAGATGCATCATTACAAGTACACTAGTCCCTATAGGTTTTAGATGATTCACATCAAAAATGTAATTTTACTAATTAGATTATTAATATTTATAGGCCTTCTGATAGTCTAGAAGAATTTTGAAAAAGAGATCATTAAAAATCCAACCATTGGATTTGCAATTTTTACTAACCACCACATTCTACTAATGTCTCAGTATCTACCCACTCTTTTGATCTACAAGATTGAGGATTTTAAGTGGTAGCTATTGTGGGTACAAAAAGTGGCGTATATTATAACACTTTAAAGACCTTGAAATATTTAAAGAAAATAGAAAAATATCTTAAAATTTTCTTGAAAAATCAAGTTAAGCTCCATATTATGTGAAGATCTAATGTACAAAGTGGGAATCTCATATGAGTTTATATGTAACAGATATTAGCATTTTATGAAATCAGTTTAAATTTGGGACAGGGTGTATACATTGACTTTGTACCTAAGAAAATGAGGACTTCTAACTATCTAATGCTGAATCAAATTATGCAACTATATTTCCAACTTTGAATATGATGTTCCAACAAAAGAACTTAAAACGAAATTCCTTCATTTACTAGGAGAGATTAGCCATTAAAGGTAAACAAATGCCTATTTTTTTACTGTTTACAGGGTGCCTGAGTGGACAAAATTGGGCACCCTGATCTTGCAACCACCCCCAAGCATAAGTTGTATTAGGCCAAGGGTCCAAGTGTAAGTGAGGGGCATAGGTTTATGGGCCAAAGGACAAGTAGGATGGACATTAATAACTATGTGTGAAAGGGGGCCATGGTATATAGGCCAATGTGAAATGCTAATCACAATTAACTCATACTAATACAAATTACAAGCTAACAAGCTTTCATGGAAATATTGCCCTTCTTCTTGCTCATGGATGATGCTCCTACACCCATGAAATATCACTCCATGCCTTGAGTAATCAATCCTAGTTCATTGCAGTAGTATTAGAGCTTCTCTTTATCCTATTTTCCCCAAATTTCATCATGGAAAGCTGCAGAATTTCAGCCCCTTTTGTGCTTCAAGAAATCCCTAGAATCTCATAGGTTTCATCAAATTTCTTCCTCAAACTTCATATACATGTTACCAAGAATCTAACAAATACCTAGTAAAGATTTGTGGGAATCATAACCAAGGGATTCAAGCTATGGAAATGCAGCAGTAGGGCGGCAGCCATGGCCCTCCAAAACATGAAATCACAAGCTTATTTTCTCTATTATGGTCATCCAAGGTATCTTCTGATGAAAAACAAGTAGAGGGAGAGGAGAAACACACACAAGAGCAAACCCTGGTGTATTATCAAACCCTAACCATAGAGAGAAGTCATCTCCCTTCTCACACAATGCATAAAGCCATAATCCATAATCTACAACACACTACTTGTGTTGTGTCCACACACTGCTAACCCTAGCTAATGTCCACACACTATGACTAGCTGGACGCGGTCATTTATGTCCTAACACATGTTACTCCCTAACATGCCAGCACATAGTGCAACTGGCACAAGCTGACATCAAGCTTGAATCTCAACAGCCCCTCTCAAGCTCATGTGATTTACTGCCTTAAATGAAGACGTAGATGAGCTTGGGCTATCAAAGCTCTCAACACTCCCCCTCAAGCTCATCCCATGTACTTCCAACATAGTACAGAAGTACTCAAACTTCTCCTTGGTAAGTGGCTTTGTAAAGATGTCAGCCACTTGCTCTTCAATCTTCACATACTGCAAATCCACTGTACCATCCAACACTTTCTCTCAGACAAAATGATAGTGGACTTCTATGTGTTTGGTCCACGCATGAAAAATTGGATTCTTGGCCAGCTGTATGCTGCTCATGTTGTCACAATGAATGACAACCTTGCCATCAATAGGCTCACCCAAATCAGCCAAGAGACTCTTTAACCATACTCTTTCACATGTAGCAATGGCTGTACCTCTGTATTCAGCCTCTGTACTAGATAAAGCAATAGTAGGTTACTTCTTGCTGCTCCAACTCACCACTGCACTTCCAAATGTAAAGGCATAACCACTAGTAGACCACCTGTCATACGAGCTACCTGCCCAATCTGTTGTTGAGATATCGAGCTCTAGTGAGGCGGTGGACACTGATGACCCGCCTGGGGGATAGGCCCCACACTTACACCACTGGCATGGTTGGTGAGATCTTGGGTGATATGCGGCTAGTGGGATGACAGGCTGTGTGACAGCCATTCTAGAGACTGGCATAGTTATAGCGCCAGCTCATTTAGTTGGGTTCACACTATAGAGAACCCGTGTATGTATTGGTTGAGTACCTTTCATATTGTGTGTACTCTTATTCTTGTATATGGTGTGTTGAGTGTTGAGTAGTGAAGAAGAAGATTTTCAGCCTCTCACCTTATGTGTTCTCTATTAGGGTTTGTGAGTGTGTGTGTGTGCTTGCAAGAGCTCAAGCTCTCTTCCCCCCTGCATCTTTTCATGGTATCAGAGCCTGGTTCGTGCTAAGGGCTGAGCTGCAAGCAAGAGAACCACAGGAAGCGGTATGAGGGTAAGAGCTTCAACTACTCTTCCCTATTGTGTTGGTGACTACACCCTTGTCGGGAGCTCTGTTGGTTGATCTTGCTGATCTTCAACGGAGACTCCATCGGGAGGCACCGGCAAACGGTCTCTGATTGAGGAGCTTTCTTCGCGGGAGTAAAGCTATAGGGCAACTATACAGTCCTTTGGACTACAATTTTCGGGCCGAAAACGCGTTTCGGGCGCGTCTGGACCTCCGTTTTTCAGAAAGCAGGCGATTTCGAGCACTGCGAGTAAGTCATCGATTCTCTGCAGAACTCTGTTTTAAGTACTGCAGGAAGACAGATTGACTGTGCAGACACTGTGGGTGCTGCAAAGAGGTCTACAGTTGCCATTGGGTGTATGTATGCACATTGAGGTCACTGGTTGTGACATTTGAGTGGACTGCAGTACCGCTGTGAAAAAAATACAGCATTTGTGCAGGAAAAACCAAAGTGCAATTTCTGGTAAAATTGTGTGTTTGGCAAGATGTCTAATGATGGCATAACACAGATTGTGGCTGAGAAGCTGGATAAAAATAACTTCCATGCTTGGAGGTTCAGGTTGACTAATTTCCTGATGGGAAAGGCTATTGGGACTACATAGAAGGTGAACATGAAGAGGCACCGGAGATACCGGACATAAATCCTACTGCTGCAGATGTGAAAGAGTTTAAAGATTGGAACCAAGGAGCCAGGAAAGTAATGTATTGGCTTTCCATTAGTATACAGGACACCATGATTGGGCACATTCAGGATGCCAAGTCCCCCAAGGAGGCGTGGGACACCTTGGTAAAGCTTTATGAAACAAATACCAAGGCACGTAAGATACAGTTGAAGAATGAACTTCATACTATGGAGAAAAAGAGCATGTCTGTGAATGACTATGCGTTGAAGATAAAGGGCATTGTGGAATCCCTTGCATCTATTGGTGTGTCAGTAGATGATGATGACAAGGTGGAAGTCTGTCTACGTGGTCTCGAGCCACAATACAAGGCGTTTAAGACGTCTATTCAGACTCGGGAAAACATTCCCAACTTTACAGATTTGGTGTCTATGCTGATTATCGAAGAGAAGAACTTGGGTGAAGACCAACAGTCTTCACAAAGCAAAAACTGTTCAGAGCAACAGGCCTTCTACACGAGTTCAGGAAGAGGACGAGGTAGAGGAGGCCGTGGACGCGGTCAAGGAGGTGGCCAAACAGGTAATCAGAATTATGGCCAGCAGAGCAGCAGCAGCAACAACAACAGTCCCAGAATCAACAACAACAACAACACGCAGGTGGAAGAGGCAAATTCAGAGGCAGGGGGAGTCAAAGAGGCCGTGGAAATTGGCAAAGGCAATATAATGATGCACGTGAATGCTATTATTGTGGTAAGCCTGGACATGTGCAGTCAGAATGTTATAAGAAGCAGGCTGACATGCAAAATGGGAAAGTGCAGCAAAACAACTATGCATCCTCAAGAAGAAATAATGAGGATAATGAAAGGTTGTTTGTTATGCAGCATGTCGTGAATGCCATGTCTAAAAATGTTGATGCAGCACAAAAAGATAATGTATGGTATGTGGATTCAGGCGCTTCGAACCACATGACGAGTCATGGGGAGTGGTTCAAGGAGATGAAAAACCTGGAAAGACCAGGTTTTGTGGAAACAGGGGATGACACTGCTCATCCAATTGCCCACATTGGAGATGTGCCATTGTCTATGCAGGATGGCAAAGTGAAGTACCTTGCAGATGTACTTCATGTACCGAACATAACAAAGAATCTGGTTTCAGTTGGCCAGATGATTGAGCAGGGTTTGCAGGTTCGGTTTAACCCTGATGGGTGTTATGTTGAAGATTTCAAAGACAAGTGCAGGTTGGTTGCAAAAGGCAACAGAGTGGGTAGAATGTTTACGTTGAATGTAGACATGCCTGAAATGAGTGCTGCGATGTTTGCAAATGGTTCAGGAGTTGTTACAGACACAGACATATGGCATAAAAGAATTGGACATGTAAATGTGCAGAGATTGAAGTCTATGCAGACAAAAGGAATTGTGACAGGGCTGCCAAAATTTAAAGTGGAAAGTATGCATAAAATCGACGTATAGTGCTACTCTCAGATTCTGCTAGCCCAGACATAGAAATAGAACTTGCTTGTGGCAAGTTCACATGCACATCAGCATCAACGGAATCAATGACACCCTCATCCTTTGCCTTGTACCAACTAGCAAGTTCATCAAAACACCACATCTCGTGAGATAACCACTTGCCTAGTTTGTGGATTGTAACATTTATATGCCTTGCGATCCTGTGCATACCCTACAAAAATGCACTTTCTACTTTAGGATCCAACTTCCTCCTTCTCTCATCAGGCACATGCACATAAGCTATGCAACCAAACACTTTGAGGTGTCTAATGTCTGGCTTAAAACCTGTGAGACGCATCTGTGGCGTACTTCCATGTATGGTTGTTGTGGGTGTCTTATTAAGTATATACACCGTTGTGGCACATGCTTCTACCCAATAATAGTCTGGCATGCTCTTTTCATTGAGCATCGCCCTGGCCACATCACAAATGACTCTATTTTTTCTCTCAATAACACCATTTTGCTGAGGTGTGTACTTGCAAGTTAGCTGCCTTCTTATGCCATGCTTTCTCAAGAAATTCTCAAAAGCATGTGAGGTGTATTCACCACCTCCATCTCTCCTCAAACATTTTATCCAAGAGCCATAGTGCTTCTTTGCAAAATCTTTGAAGTCCATAAACTTTCCCAACACTTCACTTTTCTCTCTGAGAAAGTAAATCCAAGTCATTCTGCTGAAATCATCAATGAATGTCACATAATACAAGCATCATGTATATGTATGAGTATAGCATCCGAGATACATGTAGACAAGTAATGCAAAACTTTGTATGCTCTCTCTGACCACTATTTATGAGCTACAACCTGTTGTTGTGTAGGTTGTTGGGGTAGTTTTGGCTCTGGCTCCGCACCTATAACAAGGTTCCAAAATCCTTTTCCCTTCAAAAAGCTTTTAATCCTATACTTCCATGCCTAGAAGTTCTTTCTATCCAACTTCTCACCCACAATCTGTACTGGGCTGTCTGACATATTTGCTCAATGCAAATGCACCTTCCGCACACGTCCAATTTTGTAAACGAGCCTTCCTCAGCTCAACCACACTCTAATAAGTGTTCCAGATACTCCAAAGTACTCAAGGAACTTCACTGTTGATGTAGAAAATCAAACTGATTGCACTCAAATTGAACTGGCATATGCAGTCCAAAGTACCTGTTATGGCATGCTTTCCAAGGCTTCAAATTGCAATTTAGTGGTTAAATCAAGTGAGAATAACTTGCATAGACACCTAAACAAGCTCAATGTTGCATATCAACACCAACCAAGGTGCGTACATACCAAAAATATCAATTCCCCTTCTCTGTTTTGAGAAAAACTAGTAAAAACCAGTAGTAAAAGTGCTCTAATTCCTTTGATTCTTGTCCAAATTGAGAGACCATGGATTCATTAGCTTAGCAATGATGTCTACTAACTCCATGTAAAAGGAATTAGACCAATTGTAGAAGTCTAGAGAGTAATTAGCCGATTAATGACCCTCTTTCACTAATCACTCTAGATAGCCTATTTAATCAGCTCATGATCAGATCCATAATGCATAATTTCTTCAACCAACCACATAGCAACCTTCTCAAGTGTGTGTACCAAAAAGTTTCTAAGCAAATTTTGGGTTTAATCAATCACCAAAGTAAAATTTGGCCTCCACTTTGCAAGATATAGAAAAAACTACTCTGTTTCTGCACTTCTATCTCCGCCGCCTATTGTAGGAGAGATTTGGTGAGTTTGTAATGGTAATTGAAGGCATATATAGGTACCCAACCCTCCTAGGCATGTACACAATCCACCAATGAGGTAATTTTTACAGAAAACTGGCTTCAATTGCATCAACAATGGACCCCTCTTCACTGTTTTTGTGAGGGCTTCAAAACAGTGAATTTTCACTCACTTAAATGCATTAAACTTGCTCCAAATCCATTGTAGGGATTGCAAGTAGACACCTTTTTTATCATCATTACTTGGCTTTTTTAATTCAAAAAATGAGATATTTCTATCTTTCCTCTCTCCTAGTGCAAAGTGGATCAAAAAGGGAGCCAAATTGATCCAAATCTTGTCCAAATTGGGTCAAACTGAAGCTGGAAACCTCTAGAACCAAGTTGGACTTGGTTCATGGCCTCCCTCATCTATAAATAGACCCTTATTCCTTTGTTTTTTCATCTTTGAGTAACTACATGCCAGTATTATCTTCAATTTAGTATAATTCTATTATCCCTCTATTTTGCCTCTTCTCTTGGGAGCTTTGGAGTTTCTCTATTCTCCATCCTCTCTTGGAGATTACCCTCCACCTCTTGGTGGCCAAGGACTTGCTTGAGGGTTTTACTTCTATCCAAAGAATCAAGCCAAAATGGGTAAGCTCTAATTTAATGGTTTTTTCTATTCCTCTCAATGATTTTCTTCTTCTCAACCCCTCTAAAGCTTGAGAAGCTTTCAATGGAATGGTTTTCTTTTGAAATCAAGTTTTCTAATGATTTATAATGTTTAATTAGATTAATGCTAGTCTTTATGCTTAATTATAATATTTTCTTTAGAAAAATCTCTCTTTTGGAAAGATTAATCATCTTTATGATTAGATCCTTGTTAGAAGGATGATTCTCAATGATAATCTCTTTATTTTAATTAAAACTCTAGGCTTGATAAGCTAGAGAAAGAGATTAGATATTTTCTTGATTTTTAATCTAGTAAAAATGATGATTAATTCTTTTTAGCTTGATTATGAGTAGGAAAAATCATATCAACTCATTCTAAATTGAAAGAGGGTTATGCTTACATTTTTAGAAATGAGGAATGGTTATTTTAGAATAATCAAGAGATTTATTCATAATTATGCTTATAAGATCTATTGCTCATCCATTAGGTGAATGTGTAGAGTTCCCATTTGGAGATGTGGCAGCCCATAACATTTTTGGCACCGCTGCTGCCGGGGAAATGCCTTTGTTTCTTCCATCCTCTTTGAGTTTCAGCTCCCATTGCATAGGATTCATTATTGCCTTTGCATTCTCGTAGTGCATTGTGGGGAAAATGAAGGGATTAGGTATGTGTGGTAGAAAAAAGATATGGTTTATGATGCTGTGTATGTTGTGGTGGAGTAGTTTAGGAAAGGATTCACTGGTTATTCTTGATAATTTTGATTTTCACATCACTGAAAAACACCAACGTGAAGGAGGAGGTTGGGTATGGTTTTCTTCCTTTTTCAAAAAATTCATAAAAATAAAAAACATAAAGGACCATTGGTTGAGCTAGGAACTTACATTTCATTCCTTAGGAAAGGCACAATCTAATTGTCATCATTTGGATAAGTATTATGCACCCAAAATCACAAATTGCCGATGCGGAAAGTTCCACATGAAATTGCAGCAAAGACATTCACGCCGTGAACCATTTTCTACTGTTTCACGTCGCGAATCGCTCACGTAATCAGTGCCGTGAGATTATCATTAAAAATCATAGGATTACCTTCCAAAAATAGAAAACCCTATCTTGACACGATACAATAACGCCAAAATTTTGAGCACATGAAAGTTTGGTAAACCATTCATGGCGTGAACCATTTTTGAAGCGGTTCACGGCGTGAAACACTTACTATTTCACGATGTGAAATATTTCCTACAGATTCACGTGTAGGCCAAATCAATAGATAGACAATACCAAGGCTACGACGACGATCGGTTAAAGAAAGTGACTTCGACTAAAAGAAAGAATTTAACCCTAAGGTGGAAAATTTTTGAGCACATAAAAGTTCAAGAAAATCGTTCACGCCGTGAACCATTTCTTGCAATTTCACGACATGAAACATTCTCTATTGTTTCACGGCTCTTGAACAGAGTGATAGAATCAGAAGTGAAATCAATTTGGGTTGATTTCTAGCTTATTAAATCATATATACATGCACTTAAGATCAGAAAAACTCATCGGAGATGATCTTACGCCTGACGATAGTGCAGCGAATCACCTAGGAACTTACTACCAAAGAAGTGTGGGATCAGGACATTTCACAAGCACACACCTCTGTGTTTTGAGAAACCTGACCACCGCTGAAACTAGTAGCGAAGAATCCATGGAAGAAGGGCTGAGGTACGCTGGGTTTGGGGAAGAGGATAAACCACACTCCCCAACCAACTCCAGTGAACCGAACCCCAAAAATCATAGGCGATTCCTCCATGAAAATCTTCTAACGTAGTCAAGGGCCTTATCTATCCTTTATATTTTGACCAAACCCATGGGTCACATGGCTGAATCAAGGAGGAACTTGCACTTGGTTCATAGAAATCATTGCTTTTTCCCCCCTTAAGTGAGGCACAACTGTTGAATCTTTCCCATAGAACAAGAATCTTCCTGGGACTTACTTTAACTACCGTAACTTAATCTTAACTAAAATTAGTTATAGGAATCCACCAATCCAGCCTAACCCCAACTAGCCCATGGGTTAGCCAACCGCCCCCAACCACCCAACCACTCTATTGGTGGGATTCCTTTTTATAAAAATTTGGTTGTGTTTCGTCTCGGGTACTAGAGAGAAAAGAGTTCCTATGCCCCCTAGCCGGCACTCATGCAAAATACAAAATAGACACACCACTTACGCACCCAATATGAAATTCCCTTTTCTCAAATTCAACTATCTTCAAACATAATTGGAATGAAACCACAATGTTTTTATCATAATCCTCAAAATTCCAGTTCCATTGTTTTACAATCAAATTGTCATCTGGACTCTCCGTTGAAGACTAGCTAGTCAACCAACGAGATCCAATTTCAAGTTTCCAGTTCACTTAGATAACTTCTTGCCAATCCATGAATATCTTCCTCGACATACACATGGGTGTCCTAGAAGCCGTGAGCCCATGCATCACTTGTTCAGAACCCTCTAGGATCCTCCTTAGGTGTCTTAGCACTTCACTCAGGGACCACTTCATTGGCCCTTGCCCATCGTACCGAAAGCACACCGTTTTTAACCATACCGAGATTAGTCAAGACGTGGCAGGCTTTGCCAGAAATCCTTTGCTGACTCCCCGCCAACTATTGCAACGTTGACTCTCCTTAGTTTAACAATAAGCTAAATGCTTCCTCCAGCATTCTGGCATAAGATAGTCCTTTACAAAAACAAAGTTTCTATGCAAGTAAGAATTTCCCATTGAGTTGATTTCACAAGGCCTTTCCCAAAACCCAAACTCTCTTAATGAAAATCATGAATCTCGTATCTCGGTGATCCATCAATCAACTACAAATGAATTTCTAACTATTTCTAGATGGTTTCAGTCTTAGGGAAGACTTCTCTAAGTCAGCCGGTTATCCCTTCTTCGTATACTAAAGAAATGGAAATGGTCACAAGATGGCTTAGTTTCTAATTTAAGAGATGGGAAGGCATCTTATTGACCCACCTTTCTCACGCGGTCGTTGTTGAATTACTCTAGAATTGATTTCTGTAAATCCCATGAATTTTTCTATTCCAAAAGAGGAATATTGAATATAATTCATTTGAGGAATTGAGAAAGAATATGGAAATATCGTCAAGAAAAAGAACCTTTATCTAGGCCAAGCAATTGGCAGAAATTTAGAAAAAGTCCCATTATCAGTATCAAAGTAGTAAAAACTACTAAATGGGAATAGGATGTAAATGGGATGTGATAAGATGTGAATGGGATGTGATAAGATGTAAATGGGATGTGATAGGATGTGAATGGATGTGATAGGATGTAAATGGGATGTGATAGGATGTGAATGGATGTGATAACATGTAAATGGGTTGTGATAGGATGTGAATGGATGTAAATAGGATGTGATAAGATGTGATGTAATGTGATAAGATGTGATGTAATGAAAATGGATGTGGATGTGAATGATGAGATGAGAATAAGATGAGAGGATATGTGAAAGGGTGAGATGAGAAGTACATGGATGTGGATGTGGATGTGTATGTGAAAGAATGGATGTGGATGTGTATGTGAAAGAAGGGATGTGCATGTGTATGTTAAAGAGATGTGGATGTGTATGTGAAAGAATGGATGTGCATGTGTATGTTAAAGAATGGATGTGGATGTGTATGTGAAAGAATGGATGTGGATGTGTATGTTAAAGAATGGATATGGATGTGTATGTGAAAGAATGTGATGTGATGTAAGGAGATGTGATGTGACATAAATATATGTGGATGTGAAGTGATAGATATGAATGTATGGATAGATGTGGGTAGTCGTACATGTGAACGATTGGATGGATGTGGATGAATGAGATGAGATGTGTATGAATGAGATATGATGTGGATGTGATGAATGAAATAAGATGTGGATAGATGTGATGTGATGTAATGTGGATGGGATGAATGAAATATGATATGGATAGATGTGATGTGATGTAATGTGGATGGGATGAATGAAATATGATATGGATAGATGTGATGTGATGTAATGTGGATAGAATGTATGTGATGGGATGGTAATGAGAATGAATGTGATGGATATGAACGAATGTGATGTGATGGATGTAAATGGATGTAATGTGATGTAATGGATGTGAATGGATGGATGGGATGTGATGTGAATAGATGTGATGAGATGTGATGTGAATCAGATAGATGTGAGTGAATGGATGAGATGTGAATCGTGATGTGAATGAATGAGATATGATGTTATGCAAATCGAGATGTAAATGAATGATATGGGATGTGAATGGATGAGATGTGAATCGGGATATGAATGAATGAGATGAGATGTGAAATGAATGTGATGAGATGTGATGTAAATTGAGATAGATGTGAATGGATGATATGTGATATGAATGAAACAAGATAGATGTGAATGGATGTGATGTGATGTGAAACAAGATAGATGTGAATGGATGTGATGTGATGTGAAACAAGATAGATGTGAATGGATGTGATGTGATGTGAAACAAGATAGATGTGAATGGATGAGGTGTGATGGGATGTGAATAAGGGTAGATGCGAGTGGATGGGATGTGAATATGGGTAGATGTGAGTGGATGAGATGTGATGAGGATAAATGAGGAAAGATATGAGATGGAAAATGATGTGATTGGATGAGAATGGGAATACATATGAATTGAATGTGGATTAAGTAATGTGGATTGGTGTGAAACAATGTGGAAAGATGAGAGTTTGCTATAGAAACTGTATTTAATAACTTGTTTTTAAATGACTATTTTATGTCAATAATGCTAGGGAAGCTTTTTGATCGTCTTGTGAATGAGGTTGTGGATACCTAACTGATAAAGTTGCAATAGCTCACAGAGAGTCAACGGAGGACGTCTCGCGTAGCAAGGTCGGCCGAGGTGACCAGCCTCGGTTTGATTTAAATGGTGAGCTTTCGGTACGGTGGATGAGGGACCAAGAAAGCGGCCTATGAGTGAAGTGCTAGGTGACATGCGAAGGATCCTAGAGGGTGCTAACCATACGGTGCTCGGGCTCTGGGTCGCCGAAGATACCACATGTGCATCGTGGAAGATATCGAAACAAGGAGTAAGAACTGTTTTCTGAAACCGGGCATGGATCTGGTTGATTGACCTTGCTGGTCCTCAATGGATGAGTCCATGGCTCTTTTATATAGATCTGTTGGTTGATCTTGCTGATCTTCAACGGAGATTCCATCTAGATTTTTATAAGTGAATATATTGCCGGGTACTATAAGCTAGGCGAAAAGGCCCCTGAGTGGACAGGTGGTGAGCGTTCTGGTTGCCAATGATGCCATAGGTACACCGATGAAGAAATAATTGGAAATTAGGATTCAACCGGATACTTTGGAGGATTATGATCAATGACACTATGGTTTCATTAAAAGATTGTTTTAAAGACAGCTAAATCTGTGAGAAAAAGGCAATTTCATATTGGGTGTGTAAGTGGTGTGACTAGCCTTAAGTTGGCATGGGAACTCTTTTCCCTCTAGTACCCTGGACAAAACTTAACCAAATTCCTAATTGGATCCCATCACTAATGGTTGGGAGGTTGGCTAACCCATGGGACTGGATGGGGTTAGGCGGGACTGATGGATCCGTAAAATGAGACTCAATTTTGTTATAGTACGATAGATGAAGTAAATCCCGGATAGTAATTGCTCTATGGAAAAGAATCAATGGCTGTGCCTCTTGATGAGGAAAAAAGTGTTGGTATCTATAATCGAAGTGCAAGTTTCTTCCTTGATCTGACCAAGTGACTTACAGGTTCGGTCAAATCAGTTTGGTGAGTAATGACCTTGACTACGTTAGAGTAAAAATATCCTGGAGGAATCGCCCGTTCTTTCCAGGCGGGGGAAGTTTTTTCCGGGTTCGATTTTGGAAGAACCGAGGGATTAGTCTCTTGTCCGGATATCCGTGGGTGAGGCCCCGAGTGAGGGACCCTGCCTTGCGCAAGGAGTGCTACTTCCGCTGCTAGCACCCCTGAATCCGTTGCGCGGAGGGGGCAGGGATCTTTCACAAAGGGTAAGGAAAAATCTAGCAATTTCAGGATAGTGTTGGTTACTAAAGCTATCTTCAGCTTATCAAAAGCAATCTGGCACATAGCGGTCCAATGAAATAGGGTGCTCTTCTTGAGAAGGTTAGTCAAAGGGGATGCTATTTGAGCATACCTGGGTATAAAGATTCTATACCACCCGGTTATTCCTAGGAATCCTGTGACTTCTTTCACTATCTTAGGCTCTGGCCAATCCACGACTGCTTGGATTTTTGCGGGGTCAGGAGAAATCCCATCCTTAGATACTATAAATCCCAATTATTCGACATGGTTAGCAAGAGAAAGTGCGATTCCTCTTTTTTGCACTGGGTCTTATGAATCCTTGCTCTAGCAGCTGTCTTAACTGCTCCTTTAGTTCTATGGCTTCTAGAACTGGCATCTTGTATACACGTTGGGCTATTGGTTGAGCTTTGGGAGTTAGCTCTATCTCATGATCTACTTCACAAGTTGGAGGCATCTCAGTCAGCTCTTATGGAATACATCAGCATACTCACTTAGCCATTCTGGTTCCTTAGCCTTGCATTTTCTGTCTACTGGATTCATTTTAACGACATAGATAGTTTGCTTCTTTCTGAATCCCTTCAATAATTTAGAAGCTTTTACTAACCGTAGAAGTGGGGATCCAGAAATTCCAGTTCCTTGAACTTGATTCCTGTGAAGGTCGAGGAAAGAGATGGTTCCATTGTGACAGTGAATGTCAGCCTGATTTTTGTGGAGCCAATCCATTCCAAGGATTCCGTCATAGATTCCCAAGGGTAAGACTCTAAAATGGTAGTTTGTCGCATTCCCATCTAGATTAAATTGAATTTGGTTTGTCTCATGGTGTGTGAAAAGAATCTTCCCACTGGCCAATTCTACGCAAGCATTGAGGGGAAATAAAAGAATGTGTACTACTTGAATCAATCAAAAGCTTAAAGTGCTTACCCTTGTACTCTACTGGAGTTTGAAGGACTGAGAACTGACAATTCTTCCCTTGATGTTCAATGGCAGCATAAATCTGTCCTCTTTATTCCTCCACTGAATCATTTATTGTGACTACTTTGGTTGTTGCTGTCTGGGGCGGGACTCTCTCTCTCTCTAGCTTCCCCAATTTTGGGAGGGAGTTTTGAGACTACTTTGAATTAAGGCTGTAGGCTGAGCTGGCACTCTTCTCGGGTTGCCCTAATTTTGGCAAGAGGGACACTGATTAGGTTGATACGAAGGAGTCGGTCTCGGTATCCTAGGACCTTGGCTTCCCTGGCCCATTGTCATAGAAGGAGTTGGGAAATCCTTGAGGTGGTGTCCAAAACCTTGACACCCAAAACACCTGTTCTCACTTCAAAGCTCATCCTTCAGCATCCTGGAAAGAGCTGGAGTTCCAAAAAATGTGCTCCGAGGAAAAGGCCTTCCTTCCATTCTGAAACTTCCCGTCTCCTGGTTCTAATTGGGACCTTCATGTCTTTTAGGAGGTGGAAAGTTGGAAGTGCTCCCTGGAGTTTGGAATCTTTTGAAGGACGAGGGAGCTGGCTTTGGTGGGACCTTGACAACAAAGGCCTTGGCGAAATCCTTTGCCATCTGCACTGCTTTGGCCATTGAAACTGGTTTAGCATTCTTTACTAGGGTATCTAAAGGTTTGTTCATTCCCCGAATGAACCTGGCCATCAGCTGTTCTTCATCCACAGCGGTTGGTGAGTATTTGAGGAGAAGAGAAAATGCCTGGTGATATTCCTCTCTGTGGTACGGCTTCCCTAGGTTAGTTCCAAGAACTCATTCATCTTTGTTTCTAGGAAGCCTGGAGGACATAATCTCTTCTTGAGGTATGCTTTGAGATCGTCCCACGTTTGGGTGTTCCGATCTAAATGGTTTGTCTCATAGTGGTTTCTCCATGCTACTCTGGCTGTTTCTACAATCTTCAGGTAAGAGCCACTTTACTTTTTTCATTGTATCCAGTGACATTGAAGTATCCAGTGACATTGAAGTATTCTTCCATGGCTTCGATCCACTTTTCCACAGCCTCAGCTAAGTGTTCCCCTTCACCTTTGAAGGGACGTGGTTGAGATCTATGAAGAGCTTTGTGAACATCAAGGTCAAGCTCCTCCTCATCCATGAGAGGATTTGGCTGTCTACCATGATTTGCACGTCTCATGATTCTGCCAAAATTATACATCGTCGTTAAATTTTTATTTGACTTTGTCTCGAGATCCTAAGACTTAAGAAGTTCAGAAATAATTACTTTAAACAAGATAATCGTTCTTACTAAAGATCTACGACATACGTCTAAGAAAACAGATTTTATTTCTTTAAACTCGATATCTAGTAGTCAAAATCACTTAAACATCCCGGGTCCAGAGGGAAAAGAGTTCCCAGGCCCCCTAGTCGGCACTCATGCAAAATACAAAATAGACACACCACTTATGCACCCAATATGAAATTGCCTTTTCTTAGATTCAACTATCTTCAAACATAATTGGAATGAAACCACAATGTTTCCATCATAACCCTCAAAATTCCAGTTCCATTGTTTTACAATCAAATTGTCATATGGACTCTCCGTTGTGTTGAAATATCGAGCTCATCCAATGAGGCGGTGGACACACTGATGACCCGCCTGGGGGATAGGCCCCACACTTACACCACTAGCATGGTTGGTGAGATCATGGGTGATATGCGGCCAGTGGGATGATAGGCTGTGTGACAACCATTCTAGAGACTGGCATAGTTATAGCGCCAGCTCATTTAGCTAGGTTCACACTATAGAGAACCCTAGGATGTATTTGGTTGAGTACCTTTTCATATTGTGTGTACTCTTATCTTTTGTACATGGTGTGTTGAGTGTTGTGTGAAGAAGAAGAAGATTTTTAGCCTCTCACCTTGTGTGTTCTCTTTTAGGGTTTTGTGAGTGTGTTGTCTTTTAGGGTTTTGTGAGTGTGTATGTGCTTGCAAGAACTCAAGCTCTCTTCTCCCTTGCATCTTTTCATGGTATCAGAACCTGGTTCATGCTAAGGGCTGAGCTGCAAGCAAGAGAAGTACAGGAAGCGGTACGAGGGTAAGAGCTTCATCTACTCTTCCCTATTTGTGTTGGCGACTACACCCTTGTCGTCGGGAGCTCTACGGGAGGCACCGGCAAACGATCTCTAATTAAGGAGCTTTCTTCGCGGGAGTAAGGCTATAGAGCAACTACATTGTCCTATTAAACACCATTTTTCGGGTCGAAAACGCGTTTCGGGCGCGTTAGGACCTTCATTTTTCAGAAAGCAGGTGATTTCGAGCACTACGGGTAAGTCATCAATTCTATGCAGAACTCTGTTTTAAGAACTGCAGGAAGACAGATTGGTTGTGCAAACATTGTGTGTGCTGCAAGGAGGTCAACAGTTGCCATTGGGTGTATGTTTGCACATTGAGGTCACTGGTTGTGACATTTGAGTGTAGTACAGTACTGCTATAGAAAATACAACAGTTTGTGCAGGACAAACCAAAGTGCTGTTTCTGGTAAATTTGTGTGTCTGGCAAGATGTCAAATGATGGCATAAACCAAATTTTTGCTGAGAAGCTTGACAAGAACAACTTCCATGCTTGGAGGTTCAGGTTGACAAATTTCCTGATGGGAAAGGGTTACTGGGACTACATAGAAGGTGAGCCTGAAGAGGCACTGGAGATACCGGAGATCAATCCGACTGCTGTAGATGTGAAAGAGTTCAAGGATTGGAACCAAGGAGCAAGGAAACGTTATGTATTGGCTCTCTATCTGTATACAAGACAACATGATTGGGCACATGCAGGATGCCAAGTCCCCCAAGGAGGCATGGGACACCTTGGTAAAACTCTATGAGACGAATACCAAGCCACGAAAGATACAGCTGAAGAATGAACTTCATACTGTGGAGAAAAAGAGTATGTCTCTGAATGACTATGCATTGAAGATCAAGGGTATTGTTGTAAGATTCGTCCCCAGCCTCTCAAGATGTCCAGCATCTTCCCCTGTAATCAAATCCCTCTTCAGAAATATAAAAGATTTTGTTTCTACCAGTTTTGGCCTAAAGAGAGATAATATTCAGATTTTAAATATTTTTGGATAGAAAAATATCTCATCTTATTAAAATAAGTTCCCCTAAAACAGAAGTTCAAAAAGATTTTCAGAAGGTGCATTAGAAATTAAGTATAATCTGTTCAAGAGGCATTATCCTGGGGGTGAAGATTTTTTCAAAATTTTAAATTAAGGTTCCTATGGACGAATAAAATTCATCCAAATGTAGGGAGGAGATAAATGAAGAAATAAAAGAAAAATCTCCCAAAAATGAGTAAATACTCACATAAGATGAAGAGTTGACTAAGGACAAGGTTAATAGTTAAAAAAGAGAGATATTTAGGTGAAATGATGCATTTTTGACACCTCTGCATGGGGGAATTTCCCTCATGAAGGAGGCGCCTATTTCACATGCTTGAATGAGTTTTAAACTCCCAAATAATGAGATATTTTTATCTCTCCTCTCTCCTGTTTCAACTAGATCCAAAAAGTGAGCAAAACTGACCTAAAAATGGTCAAAAATTGACCAAACTCATCTGGAAAATTCTAGAATCACTTGGCTTGGTTAGAAGCTCACTTTTTTCTATAAATAGAAGCCCTCCCCTTTGTTGAAACTCAATAGTGTTTTGCACTATTACCCTGTCTCTCCCAAGTGCCAAAAACAGTGAATTGTATTCATAATTCATTAGTTTTTTACCTTCCTTCTTCTAGAAGATTGGTGGCCACTCTTGTTACAAACAAGAGTTGAACCCTCAAACCATCAAGCCAAAGGAAAGCTCCAAGAAATTATGTAAGTAGAGATTCTTGTAATTTTCTTTATTGATTTTATGTTTTTCTAATGTTTATGATTGTTTGAAGTGATAAATGGATGCTATGCCTTGATCGAAAGGCTTTTCCCCTCTCTCTTCTTAGAATCAACCCTTCTTTATCCTAGTTAAGTGATAATTATTGGAATTAAACTTTTTATAATGTTTTCTCTTTTATAAGTGAATTTTGATTAGTATAGATTACTTTAAATCAATTAGAGTTAATTTTTAACACAAAATTAAGTAGAAAATTTTGAAAAATGGTCAGCCATACAAAGGAGGTTATGGCAAAATTTTTGGAAATAAGAATTATCTTTTATTATGCTAAAAGAGTAATTCCTATCAATTCTATACTCTAAAAGTGTCATTTTCATGCATAGAAGATGCATATTGATTATTATTATTTTTATGCATAAAGGAATAATTTTCTTTTATTATGAAAGTATTACTTTCATCAAAATAGATTTTTATGCATAAAGGAATAATTTTCTTTTGTTATGAAAGTATTACTTTCATCAAAATAGATTTTTATGCATAAAGGAATAATTTTCTTTTATTATGAAAGTCTTACTTTCATCAAAATAGATTTTTATGCATAAAGGAATAATTTTCTTTTAGTATGAAAGTGTTACTTTCATCAAAATAGATTTTTATGCATAAAGAAATAATTTTCTTTTATTATGAAAGTATTACTTTCATCAAAATAGATTTGTATGCATAAAGATTATTATTTTTATTATAAAAGTGTTACTTTTATCATATTTGATTTTCATGCATAGAAGTATGCATAAAAGATTATTTTTTTATTATAAAAGTGTTACTTTTATCATATTTAATTTTTATGCATAAAAGATTATTTTTTTATCATAAAAGTGTTACTTCTATCATATTTGATTTTCATGCATAAAAGTATGCATAAAAGAATATTTTTTTATTATAAAAGTGTTACTTTTATCATATTTGATTTTCATGCATAGAAGTATGCATAAAAGATTATATTTTTTATTATAAAAGTGTTACTTTTATCATATTTGATTTTTATGCATAGAAGTATGCATAAAAGATTATATTTTTTATTATAAAAGTGTTACTTTTATCATATTTGATTTTCATGCATAGAAGTATGCATAAAAGATTATATTTTTTATTATAAAAGTGTTACTTTTATCATATTTGATTTTCATGCATAGAAGTATGTATAAAAGATTATATTTTTTATTATAAAAGTGTTACTTTTATCATATTTGATTTTCATGTATAGAAGTATGCATAAAAGATTATTTTTTTATTATAAAAGTGTTACTTTTATCATCAATGGTTTTTATGCATAAATGGGTGCATAAAAGATATTTTTTTATATTAAAAGTGTGATTTTCATCATAAATGATTTTTATGCATAAATGGGTGCATAAAAGATATTTTTTATATTAAAAGTGTGATTTTCATCATAAATGGTTTTTATGCATAAATGGGTGCATAAAAGATAATTTTTTTTATTAAAAGAGTGATTTTCACCATAAATGATTTTTATGATAATAAAAGTGTGACTTTTATTAGAATCGGATTTTATGCATAATTAGATGCATATAGAATCTTTATAATTAAATAAGGGTTCTCCTTAATCCTCTATTTAATTTTTGCAAAAATTGAAAAAATGAATAAGTAGATAATCTGTGAGAAGAAATGCTACCGTTTCATATTCACTAAGATGGTAAAATTCAATTAAACTATCTAAGTCGGAGATTGAGATAAATGATTATTTTATTCCTCATAAGAAATTCATGTTTTAGAAATCTGTAAACAAATATTCGTCGAACGAAATTTAGAAAAAGAGAAATTGAAATAGTACCTTTCGAGAAAGATAGTTTAGGAAGAACCTTTCTTCCAGACCCAAACTCTGATTCAGACTATTGACCAAGACTTAATTCCTTCGTCAGTTTCAATCAATGACGATGTGCCCAGTTTCAATCAATGACGATGTGCCCAGTTTCAATCAATGACGATGTGCCCAGTTCAAGGAAAATGTATCAATGACGATGTGCCCAGTTTCAATCAATGACGATGTGCCCAGTTCAAGGAAAATGTACTCAAATCACCCACCGAATCTGAAACTAAGTTAAGACTTTTGATTTTGATCTGAGGATCAAGTTAACAGAATTCGAGGAATTCTGTTTGGAATTCAGACCTGGATCTAGAAGTATTGGGATACGGATTTAAGATTTATCTCATGGTATTCAAACAAAATAAAAACTATAAACTTGCATAGAAACCCTGTTTTCTTAAAAGACTATCTTACGCCAGAATGCTGAAGGGAGCATTTGGCATATATGTTTATCTAAGGGAAGTTCGGCTGCACAGCTGGCAGGGAGTGTTCGAGGGACAGCTCACGCGGCAAAGCCTGCCGAGGTCTTGACCAGCCTCGGTATGGTTAAAATGGTGCACTTCCGGTACGATCGGCAAGGGCCGACGAAGCGGTCCCTGAGTGAAGTGCCAGGACACCTAAGGAGGATCCTGGAGGGTTCTGACTAGGCAATGCACGGGCTCGTGGTGCCGAGGACACCCATACGTATGTCGAGGAAGATATTGTATGACAGACCAATGTTATTGTAATCTATCACTGGATCTCGTTGTTGACTCGCTGGTCTCAACGGTGAGTCCAGAGTGATACTATTTTGTGAGAAACAAAGACTCAATGGAAATTTTGAAGTATGACATGTGTAACTAGCAAATTGTTTGTCAATGGATTTTTTTTTAAAAGTTTTAAAGAGGAGTGTGTGCGTATCTGTTTTCTAAAGCTAAAGTTAAGAAAGGCATTCAATTATGGGTGGGTGAGTACTTGTTTGGATCTACTGATTCCAGTGGGGCAGGGTGGTGGCTAACCCATGGGCCGGATGGGGTAGGCTGGAGTCAGTGGAGTTTTAATAATCAAACTGAAAAATCTTAGGATTACGCTAGGATCCGAGTAGATAGTTAATTCCCTGATAAAATTCTCGATTGAGTGGATCAACGCCTGTGCCTAATCTTGATTAGAAAAAAAGCGTTGAATTGCTCAGATGATCAAATTATATCAGTGAAAGTTTCCTTCTATCTGGTTTATTTGGGTGGAGGATAGTTTAGATTTTGATCTCGTCAGAAAACTCGTTAAGAAAAATTCAAAAAGGTGGAATCATCCTCGCTTTCCGGGCATGGGAAATTTTCTCGGTTTCGGTTTTCGGAGTGACCACCAGCCTAGTCTCGTGCCCGGACATTCGTGGGCGAGGCCCCGAGTGAGAAACCTTGCCCTGCGTATGAGTGGGCTGCTTCCGCTGTCAGCCTACCGGGAGTCTGGTGCGTGGAGGGGGCAGAGGGATCTCATAGTTGGTATTAGAGCGAAGTTGAAAGCTAATAAGGATAAACAAATTCTTATCAGAAATTGATAATAAAAACTCAAAAAAAGCATTTTTCATAATGTATTTTCATTCCGTAAGCTTCATTAATGAAGAATTTTTAATCAAAGAAATTGTTTTTATAGATGGAAATTCCCTATTTATCTGGTATTCCCGACCTCACCCAGTCTCAAAATATGACTCCATTCGCCTTCTCCGCTTCAACTCGAACAAGCCGAGCAAGACTCGCAAGCCATTTCGAGGAATTATATTTTCCTGACCCAACAGAGAGACGACAGCATAAGTGGTTTGCAGGGCAGTATGTCCACGCCTCTTGTGACCAGCGTGCAATGTTAAGGCAGAACCTCTCATTGGCAATGATTCTGTTAAAGCTGAAAATGGTGCGTGGTGTCATTCTATATCATTCGACACCTCAAAATTTCAGACTTTCATGTCAAGTCTACAGACTCTTTAGTTGCTTTATTCCTAAGTGGAAGATAATAGCTCCCTTGTCAGTAAGTGGACATTTGTATCAGGGCATGGCTATGGCCCAGTATCGTCGTCATATGCGTCTCCCGAGGAGATTTTGAATTCTGGAGCCGAGCTGCTCTATGCACATATTGCAACTTTTATATAAATAAAGAAATGTTTTCTAAATAAAAATTTCCTGCTGTATAAGTGATTGTTTACGGGGACGATCTGGTAAAGAAAAATCTGTTATCGGACATATGTCATAGATCTCCAATAAGATCATTGTCTTGTTTAAGAAATTGTTTTTTCAAACCTCTTAAGTCTTAGGATCTCGTGGATGATATCAAAATAAAAATTTAATAATATATAAATTGTTGGCAGTATCATGAGACGAGGAAACCGTGGCCGTCAGCCAGACCCTCTCTCTGAAGGTGACAAGCTTGATCCTAATGTTCGCAAAGCGCTTCATAGGACTCAACCAGGACCCTTCAAGGGAGAAGGGGAGAACCTGGGCGAGGCGGTGGATAAATGGGTAGAAGCCATGGAAGAGTAATTTGACGTCACAGGCTACAATGAGCGGAGCAAAATGGCTCTTGCTCAGCTGAAAATAGTGGAAACAGCCAGGGTAGCATGGAGGAACCACTGTGACACCAACCGTCTGGACAGAAATACTCAGTCCTGGAATGACCTAAAAACCTATCTAAGAAAGAGATTTTGTCCTCCTGGATTTTTGGAAACCAAAATGAACGAATTCTTAGAGCTAAAGCAGGAGAGCAAAACCATCAAGGAATATCACTAGGCCTTGCTCTTCTACTCAAATATTCACCACCTCTAGATGAAGAACAACTCATGGCCAGGTTCATTCGGGGAATGAACAAACCCTTGGACACACTGGTCAAAAATGCCAAGCCAGTGTCCATGGCTGAAGCAGTAAGAATGGCAAAGGATTTTGCCAAAGCCTTTGTAGTAAAGGTCCCGCCAAAGCCTGCACCCTCTAATTTTAAAAGATTCCAAGCCCAGGGAAGTACTTCAAACTTTCCACCCCCAAAGAGGCAGCAAGGCCCGAATCAGAATCAGGATGCAGGAAGATTCCGAAGTGAAGGAAGACCCTTCCCCCAGAATACTTTCTCAGGAGCCCCACCTCTTTCAAGAAATCAGAGGGATGAGCTCAGAGGTGAAAACCAATGTTTTGGATGCCAAGGTTTTGGTCACCAGTTAAAAGACTGCCCGACTCCTGCCATGTCAAGGGGACAGGGAAGTCAAGGACCCTGAGTTCAGAGACCAACCCCTTCATACCAGTCTAATCAGGGTCCGTCTCGCCCAAGCCAGGGAAACCCCAGAAGAACTCTAGCTCAGCCATCTGCCTCTGTCCAGAGTAACCTCAGAACTCCTTCCCAGAACTGGGGCAACCAAAGAGAAAGAGTTCCGCCTCAGACTGCAGCAGCCAGAGCAGTCACAATTTTAGATGTAGTAGAAGAGGAAAGAGGGCAGATCTATGCTGCAATTGAAAATCAAGGGCCTAACCAACAGTTCTCTGTCATCCATACTCCAGCAAAGTATCAGGGTAAGCCTTTTAAACTTTTGATTGAGTCAGGCAGTTCTCATTCATTCATTTTCCCTAGATGCTTGCGTAAGCTAGTATTAGAACAGAAATCAGGGAAACCTATGCAAGTTGAATTGGCCAGTGGGAAGACTCTTTTCACTCACCATGAGACAGATCTTATCCAGTTCAATCTAGATGGTAATGTAACCGACTGTCTATTTAAAGTCTTACCTCTGGGAGTTTTTGACGGGATCCTTGGAATGGATTGGCTCCACAAAAATCAAGCTGACATACACTGTCACAATGGAACCATTTCCTTCCATGACCTTCACGGGAACAAAGTTCAAGGAACTGGAGTTTCCGGATCCCCAGACCTTCAGTTAGTAAAAGCTTCCAGGTTGCTGAAAGGACTTAGGAAGAAGCAACAAATTTATGTTGTCAAAATGAACCCAGTAGACTCAAAGCTTAAGGCTAAAGAACCAAAATGGTTAAGTGAGTTTGATGATCTATTCCCAGCAGAGCTAACTGAAATGCATCCAATTTGGGAAGTAGATCATGTAATTGAATTGACCCCTCAGCCAGTAGCCCTGTGCACATACAAAATGCCAGTTCCTAAAGCCATCGAACTCAAGGAACAGCTTAGACAGCTATTAGAACAAGGGTTTGTTAGACCCAGTGTTTCACCTTGGGGTGTGCCAGTTCTCTTTCAGAAAAAGAAAGATGGAACGCTTAGACTCTGTGTGGACTACAGAGGTCTAAACCAGCTGCTGCTGACAGTTAAGAATAAGTATCCTATCCCAAGAATTAATGAGCTTTTGGACAGGCTAAATGGATCCCAGATCTTCACAAAGATAGATCTCAAATCTGGGTATTACCAGATCAGGATTAATGAGCAAGATATCCCAAAGATAGCCATCAATACTCGGTATGGGCATTATGAATTTACTGTCATGCCGTTCGGATTAACTAATGCCCTAGCTACATTCAATCGCCTAATGCAGGACATCCTCAGAGACGATTTTGTTCTAGTTTTCTTTGATGACATTCTGATTTACTCAAAGAATGCAGCTGACCATGAGACTCATAAACGAAAAGTTCTTGAGATTCTAAGGAAGCACCAACTCTTTGCAAAAAAGAGCAAATGCACTTTCTCTGCCGACCACGTTGAATACTTGGGCTTCCTGGTATCCAAGGATAGAATTTCTCCAAATTCCACAAAGGTCCAAGCAGTCATAGATTGGCCTAAACGAAAGATAGTGAAAGAAGTCAGAGGATTCTTGGGATTGACTGGTTGGTATAGAATTTTTATACCAAAGTATGCTCTCATAGCCTCCCCCCTGACTAACCTTCTCAAAAAGAATACCCCATTTCAGTGGTCTGCCAGGTGTCAGAGTGCTTTTGATAAGCTGAAGACCGCCTTGGTAACCAGTCCCGTTCTGAAGCTGCCATATTTCTCTCTACCCTTTGAGGTAGTAATTGATGCAAGTGGTTTTGCCCTGGGAGGTGCACTCATGCAAGAAGGTCATGCAGTGGCCTATGAATCCCGAAAGCTCAAAACACATGAGAGGAATTATGCTGTCCACGACCTGGAATTACTTTCAGTAGTCTATGCCTTAAAGTTGTGGAGACATTACCTACTGGGAAAAAGATTCACTTTGATGATAGATCATCAGAGCTTAAAGTGGATCTTTACTCAGAAGGACCTCAACATGCGCCAAAGAAGATGGATGCAGACCCTGCAGGAATTTGATTTTGAAATCAAGTACCGCCCAGGCAAAGAAAATGTAGTAGCAGATGCCCTCAGCAGAAAAGCCTCCTTGCTTGCAATTTCAGTAGTGTCAAATCCTTTGATTATTGAAGCAAGAGAGAAGATCATGTAGGATAGATTCTTTGGCCCTATTTCTACCCTACTTATGCAGGAAAGCAAAACTCCTCAGGAGTTGAACAGAGTTCAAGGGTACAGCCTGGATGATGGCATTATGTATTATAATCGTAGGCTATGCATTCCCAATGATGAGGGAACCAAGGACCAAATTCTGAATGAAGCCCATGACAGCCTTATAGCAGGACATCCAGGTTTCATCAAATCTACATGTCTGTAAAGAAAAGCTTCTTTTGGCCTGGTCTGAAAAAGGATGTACTGAATCATGTACGTCAATGTCTAACATGCCAGAAAGTCAAAGCTGAAAGAGTAAAAATGCCTGGGAAGTTACATCCATTAGACATCCCCCAGATGAAGTGGGAATATATCAGTATGGACTTTATTACTGGATTACCTTCAGTGCAATCAGGTTACAACTCCATTTTCGTGGTAGTTGACAGACTAACCAAAGTTGCCCATCTGATCCCAGTAAAAGAAACCTACACTACAGTGGATGTGGCCAGAGTGTTCCTCAAAGAAATCTTCAGATTACATGGACTACCCAGGAGAATAGTAAGTGATCGAGATCCCAAGTTTACTTCAAGGTTCTGGACTGCGTTTTTCGAAGCAGTGGGAACTTTCTTGGATCTCAGCACAGCTTATCACCCTGAGACCGATGGTCAAACTGAAAGGGTAAACCAAGTAATTGAAGATATACTTCGGTCATGCTGTGGGTAGGGAACCGAAGAAGTGGCTAAGCTATCTGCACCTAGTCGAGTTCACCTACAATGCTTCTTATCACAGAAGTATTGGGATGAGCCCTTTCAAAGCTTTGTATGGACAAGATTGCTTAACTCCATTAACTTGGTCCGACCCATTGATTAGGGTCGAGATGTCCAGACAAATGCTTGACGACATGGAGCAGCAGATACAGGCAATTCGTAAAGATATTATAGCTGCCCAGGATCGACAGAAGCAGTATGCACATAAGAAGAGGACAGACAGAAAGTTTAAAAAAGCAGATATGGTCTTCATTCGAGTACGGCCCAAAAGAAGTTCTTTATCTCTTGGGAAGTACAAGAAGTTATCCCCCAGATATTATGGACCATATCTGATTACAAAGAAAGTAGGTGACTTAGCCTACGAGGTTCTTCTGCCTCCTCATCTCAAAGTTCATAACCTTCTAAAGAAATATGTGCCAAGCCCAAATCATGTACTAGATGATGAAATCCTAACCTCTTCAACCCAAGGGCAGATGGAACTCCAACCTGAAGAAATTCTTGATGTTCGAGAAAAAATTCTCAGGAACAGAATTCTCAGAGAATTATTGGTAAAATGGAAGTTCTATCCTTTTGAAGATGCCACCTAGGAGAATGAAGCCGATCTATTGCGGGATTACCCCCAGTTTGCGAGATGAGGGCATCTCGCATTTTTCAAGTGGGAGAGAATGTAAGATTCCTCCCTAGCCTCTCAAGATGTCCATCATCTTCCCCTGTAATCAAATCCCTCTTCAAAAATATAACAAATTTTGTTTCTACCAGTTTTGGCCTAGAGAGAGAAAATATTCTAGAGAGATAATATTCAAATTTTAAATATTTTTGGATAGAAAAATATCTCATCTTATTAAAATAAGTTCCCCTGAAACAGAAGTTCAAAAAGATTTTCAGAAGGTGCATTAGAAATTAAGTATAATTTGTTCAAGAGGCATTATCCTGGGGGTGAAGATTTTTTCGAAAATTTTAAATTAAGGTTCCTATGGACCAATAAGATTCATACAAATGTAGGGAGGAGATAAATGAAGAAATAAAAGAAAAATCCCCCAAAAATGAGTAAATACTCACATAAGATAAAGAGTTGACCAAGGACAAGGTTAATAGTTAAAAAAGAGAGATATTTAGGTGAAATGATGCATTTTTGACACCTCTGCATGGGGGAATTCCCCTCAGGAAGGAGGCTCCTATTTCCCTCATGAAGGAGGCGCCTATTTCACATGCTTGAATGAGTTTTAAACTCCCAAATAATGAGATATTTTTATCTCTCCTCTCTCCTGTTTCAACTAGATCCAAAAAGTGAGCAAAACTGACCTAAAAATGGTCAAAAATTGACCAAACTGATCTGGAAAATTCTAGAATCACTTGGCTTGGTTAGAAGCTCACTTTTTTCTATAAATAGAAGCCCTCCCCTTTGTTGAAACTCAATAGTGTTTTGCACTATTACCCTGTCTCTCCCAAGTGCCAAAAACAGTGAATTGTATTCATAATTCATTAGTTTTTAACATTCCTTCTTCTAGACGATTGGTGGCCACTCTTGTTACAAACAAGAGTTGAACCCTCAAACCATCAAGCCAAAGGAAAGCTCCAAGAAATTATGTAAGTAGAGATTCTTGTAATTTTCTTTATTGATTTTATGTTTTTCTAATGTTTATGATTGTTTGAAGTGATAAATGGATGCTATGCCTTGATCGAAAGGCTTTTCCCCTCTCTCTTCTTAGAATCAACCCTTCTTTATCCTAGTTAAGTGATAATTATTGGAATTAAACTTTTTATAATGTTTTCTCTTTTATAAATGAATTTTGATTAGTATAGATTACTTTAAATCAATTAGAGTTAATTTTTAACACAAAATTAAGTAGAAAAATTTTAAAGATGGTCAGTTATACAAAGGAGGTTATGGCAAAATTTTTGGAAATAAGAATTATCTTTTATTATGCTAAAAGAGTGATTCCTATCAATTCTATACTCTAAAACTGTCATTTTCATGCATAGAAGATGCATATTGATTATTATTATTTTTATGCATAAAGGAATAATTTTCTTTTATTATGAAAGTATTACTTTCATCAAAATAGATTTTTATGCATAAAGGAATAATTTTCTTTTATTATGAAAGTATTACTTTCATCAAAATAGATTTTTATGCATAAAGGAATAATTTTCTTTTATTATGAAAGTGATACTTTCATCAAAATAGATTTTTATGCATAAAGGAATAATTTTCTTTTATTATGAAAGTGTTACTTTCATCAAAATAGATTTTTATGTATAAAGGAATAATTTTCTTTTATTATGAAAGTATTACTTTCATCAAAATAGATTTGTATGCATAAAAGATTATATTTTTTATTATAAAAGTGTTATTTTTATCATATTTGATTTTCATGCATAGAAGTATGCATAAAAGATTAATTTTTTATTATAAAAGTGTTACTTTTATCATATTTGATTTTTATGCATAAAAGATTATTTTTTTAATTATAAAAGTGTTACTTTTATCATATTTGATTTTTATGCATAAAAGTATGCATAAAAGATTATATTTTTTATTATAAAAGTGTTACTTTTATCATATTTGATTTTCATGCATAAAAGTATGCATAAAAGATTATTTTTTTATTATAAAAGTGTTATTTTTATCATATTTGATTTTCATGCATAGAAGTATGCATAAAAGATTATATTTTTTATTATAAAAGTGTTACTTTTATCATATTTTATTTTCATGCATAGAAGTATGCATAAAAGATCATATTTTTTATTATAAAAGTGTTACTTTTATCATATTTGATTTTCATGTATAGAAGAATGCATAAAAGATTATATTTTTTATTATAAAAGTGTTACTTTTATCATATTTGATTTTCATGTATAGAAGTATGCATAAAAGATTATTTTTTATTATAAAAGTGTTACTTTTATCATCAATGGTTTTTATGCATAAATGGGTGCATAAAAGATATTTTTTTATATTAAAAGTGTGATTTTCATCATAAATGATTTTTATGCATAAATGGGTGCATAAAAGATATTTTTTAATATTAAAAGTGTGATTTTCATCATAAATGGTTTTTTTACATAAATGGGTGCATAAAAGATAATTTTTTTATTAAAAGAGTGATTTTCACCATAAATGATTTTTATGATGATAAAAGTGTGACTTTCATCAGAATCGGATTTTATGCATAATTAGATTTTTGTAAAAAATAGAAAAATAAATAAGTAGATAATCTGTGAGAAGAAATGCTACCGTTTCATATTCACTAAGATGGTAATGAGAAAATTCAATTAAACTATCTAAGTCGGAGATTGAGATAAATGATTATTTTATTCCTCATAAGAAATTCATGTTTTAGAAATCTGTAAACAAATATTCGTCGAACGAAATTTAGAAAAAGAGAAATTGAAATAGTACCTTTCGAGAAAGATAGTTTAGGAAGAACCTTTCCAGACCCAAACTCTGATTCAGACTATTGACCAAGACCTAATTCCTTCGTCAGTTTCAATCAATGACGATGTGCCCAGTTCAGGGAAAATGTACTCAAATCACCCACCGAATCTGAAACTAAGTTAAAACTTTTGATTTTGATCTGAGGATCAAGTTAACAGAATTCGAGGAATTCTGTTTGGAATTCAGACCTGGATCTAGAAGTATTGGGATACGGATTTAAGATTTATTCATGGTATTCAAACAAAATCAAAACTATAAACTTGCATAGAAACCCTGTTTTCTTAAAAGACTGTCTTACGCCAAAATGCTGGAGGGAGCATTTGGCATATATGTTTATCTAAGGGAAGTTTGGTTGCAACAGTTGGCAGGGAGTGTTCGAGGGACAGCTCACGCGGCAAAGCCTGCCGAGGTCTTGATCAGCCTCGGTATGGTTAAAATGGTGCACTTTCGGTACGATGGGCGAGGGCCGACGAAGCGATCCCTGAGTGAAGTGCCAGGACATCTAAGGAGGATCCTAGAGGGTTCTGACCAGGCGATGCATGGGCTCGCGGTGCCGAGGACACCCATACGTATGTCGAGGAAGATATTGTATGACAGACCAATGTTATTGTAATCTATCACTGGATCTCGTTGTTGACTCGCTGGTCTCAACGGTGAGTCCAGAGTGATACTGTTTTGTGAGACTCAATGGAAATTTTGAAGTATGACATGTGTAACTAAAGAGGAGTGTGTGCGTATCTATTTTCTAAAGCTAAAGTTAAGAAAGGCAATTCAATTATAGGTGGGTGAGTACTTGTTTGGATCTACCGATTCCAGTGGTAGGGTGGTGGCTAACCCATGGGCCGGAAGGGGTTACGCTGGAATCAATGGAGTTTTAATAATCAAACTGAAAAATCTTAGGATTACGCTAGGATTCGAGTAGATAGTTAATTCCCTGATAAAATTCTCGATTGAGTGGATCAACGGCTGTGCCTAATCTTGATTAGAAAAAAAGTGTTGAATTGCTCAGATGATCAAATTATATCAGTGAAAGTTTCCTTCTATCTGGTTTATTCAGGTGGAGGATAGTTTAGATTTTGATCTCGTTAAGAAAAATTCAAAAAGGTGGAATCGTCCCCGCTTTCCGGGCATGGGAAATTTTCCCGATTCTGGTTTTCGGAGTGACCACCACCCTAGTCTCGTGCCCGGACATTCGTGGACGAGGCCCCGAGTGAGAAACCCTGCCCCGCGTATGAAGGGACTGCTTCCGCTGTCAGCTACCGGGAGGGATCTCACAATTGTGGAATCCCTTGCATCTATTGGTGTTTCAGTAGATGATGATGATAAGGTGGAAGTCTGTCTACGTGGTCTCGGGCCACAATACAAGGCATTTAGGACGTCTATTCAGACTCGGGAAAACATTTCCAATTTCACAGATTTGGTGTCTATGTTGATTATAGAAGAGAAGAGCTTGGGTGAAGACCAAAAGTCTTCACAAAACAAAGATTCTAGTTTCAGTTGCCCAAATGATTGAGCAGGGTTTGTACATTCGGTTTAATCCTGATGGTTGTTATGTTGAAGACTTTAAAGACGAGTGCAGGTTGGTTGCAAAAAGCAACAGAGTGGGCAGAATGTTTACATTGAATGTAAACATGCCTGAAGTGAGTGCTGCGATGTTTGCAAATGGTGCAGGAATTGTTGCAGACATAGACATTTGGCGTAAAAGAATTGGACATGTGAATGTGCAGAGAATGAAGTTTATACAGACTAAAGGCATTGTGACAGGGCTGCCAAAGTTTAAAGTTGAAGGTATGCAGAAAATATGTGAAGCATGCCAATTTGGAAAGCAAACAAAGCATGTATTTCCACATGACAGAAATGTGAGCAGAAATGCACTAGATGTTGTGCATTCACATGTATGGGGTCCTACGAAGACCATGTCTATGGGAGGCTACAGGTATTATGTGACATTTATTGATGACCACACAAGGAAAGTGTGGGTATACTTCATGAAGGAGAAGAGTGAGGTGTTCACTCATTTTCAGAATTTTAGAGTTATGGTTGAAAAGCAAATAGGGAAACATGTAAAGTGCCTAAGGTCAGATGAAGGGGGAGAGTACTTCTCTCATGAGTTCTCTCAATTTTTGAAGAAGAATGGTATTCAGAGCAATTTACAGAATGCAAAGCTGCGAAGATCTGGGAGAGTGAAGAATCCTATGCAGAGGTTTACCTATGATGGTTATGTGGCACATCAGTATGCATACATGGAAAAAGTTGTGCAGGTTGTAGAGCCCACATGCATTAATGAGGCTTTTGGATGTTGGGAGAAAGCTATGGATGAGGAGATGGATGCACTATATGGAAATGAGACTTGGAATTTAGTGCAATTGCCTGAAGGCAAGACATCCCATCAGATGCAAGTGGGTGTACAAAGTAAAACATAATAGTGATGGAAACATAAGCAGGTACAAGGCTAGATTGGTAGCCAAAGGATATGCGCAGACATATGGCATTGATTATGAGGAAACTTTCAGCCCAGTTACCAAGATGGCAACATTGAGAGTTGTGAGAGCAGTGGCTGCGTCAAAGCAATGGTCTTTACATCAGATGGATGTAAAGAATGCATTCTTGCATGGGGATTTGCAGGAAGAGGTGTATATGTTGCATCCACCTGGTTATGAGGATGTGAGTGACCCTGAGCATGTTTGCAGGTTGAAGAAAGCCTTGTATGGCTTAAAACAAGCACCAAGACATGGTCTGACAAGATTTTTGAATATCTTGTCACTATTGGCTTTCATGTAGCCAATGCAGATTTCTCGCTGAATGTGAGACACAGTGATAGAGGGGTTGTGCTTGTTGTCATCTATGTAGATGACCTGATCATTACGGGAGACCATGATGTAGAGATCTTTGATGTAAAGATCTTGCTTAGACAGAAGTTTGAGATGAAGGATCTGGGGAGCTCAGATATTTCTTGGGCATTGAGGTGATTAGGTCACCACATGGTATTGGATTACTGTAGAGAGTATGGCTTGGACATGTTGTCCAAGTATGGTATGACAGGCTGTAAGCCTATCTCAGTGCCATTGGATCAGAATGGCAAGTTGAGTGCAGATCAGGAGAGATTTTGGAGGATCCTACTATGTATAGGCGCATAGTAGGAAGCTTGATCTACATGACGATCACCAGGCCAGATTTGAGCTATGCTATTGGGTTGGTGAGTCAATTTATGCAGGTTCCTCGGAAGCCGCATTTGGATGCATTTAGACGCATACTGAGGTATGTGAGGTCTACTTTGCATTGTGGACTATTTTATGAAACTGGGACAGAGATATGTGTTCATGGGTACACAGATGCTGATTGGGCTGGTAGTATCTCAGATAGAAGATCTACTAGTGGCTTCATGTTTTCTTTGGGGAGTGCTGCTATGACTTGGAGCAGCAAGAAGCAGCCTACGGTTGCTCTATCTAGTGTATAGAGGAGGCCGAGTACAGAGGTGCTACTATGGCAGCATGTGAGGTAGCTTGGTTGAGAAAGCTACTTTGCAGATTTGGGTCTATTAGTGGATAGACAAGTTGTCATTTTGTGTGACAACATTAGCAGTATACAGTTGGCCAGGAACCTAGTTTTTCATGCTCGCACGAAGCATATAGAGGTCCACTACCATTTTGTCAGAGAGAAGGTTTTGGCAGGAGACGTTGACCTTGTTTATGTCAGCACACAGGATTAGGTCGCTGACATCTTCACCAAAGCATTGGGTATAGAGAAGCTCCACAGATTCAGGGCTTCGCTTGGTGTACATGAGATGGAGTTGAGCTCGAGGGGGAGTGTTAAGATATCGAGCTCATCCAGTGAGGCGGTGGACACTGATGACCCGCTTGGGGGATAGGCCCCACACTTACACCACTGGCATGGTTGGTGAGATCATGGGTGATATGCAGCCAGTGGGATGATAGGCTGTGTGACAGCCATTCTAGAGACTGGCGTAGTTATAGCGCTAGCTCATTTAGTTGGGTTCACACTATAGAGAACCCTAGTATGTATTTGGTTGAGTATCTTTTCATATTGTGTGTAGTCTTATCTTTTGTATATGGTCTGTTGAGTGTTGTGTGAAGAAGAAGAAGATTTTCAGCCTCTCACCTTGTGTGTTCTCTTTTAGGGTTTTGTGAGTGTGTGTGTTTGCAAGAACTCAAGCTCTCTTCTCCCCTACATCTTTTCACGTTGAAGACTAGCTAGTCAACCAACGAGATCCAATTTCACTCAAGTTTCCAGTTCACTTAGATAATTTCTTGCCGATCCATGAATATCTTCCTCGACATACGTATAGGTGTCCTAGCAGCCGCCATCTCGCGAACCCATGCATCGCTTGGTTAGAACCCTGTAGGATTCTCCTTAGGTGTCCTAGCACTTCACTCAAGGATTGCTTCGTCGGCCCTCGCCCATCCTACCGGAAGCGCACCATTTTTAACCATACCGAGGCTGGTCAAGACCTTGGCAGGCTTTGCCGCAAGACGAGAGACGTCCTTTGATGACTCCCTACCCAGCTGTTGCAACGTTAACTCTTTAGTTTAACAATAAGCCAAGTGCTTCCTCCAGCATTCTGGCGTAAGACAATCCTTTACAAAAACAAAGTTTCTATGCAAGTAAGAACTTCCCATTGAGTTGATTTCACAAGACCCTCTTTCCCAAAACCCAGACTTTCTTAATGAAAATCACCAATCTCGTATCTCGATAATCCATTCATCAATTATAAATGAATTTCTAACTATTTCTAGATGGTTTTGGTCTTAGTGAAGATTTCTCTAAGTCAATCCGTTATCCATTCTTCGCACTAAAGAAATGGAAATGGTCACAAGACTTGGCTTAGTTTCTAATTTAAGAGATGGGAAGGTATCTTACTAACCCACCTTTCTCAGGCGGTTGTGGTCTAACCTTGAATTACTCGGATTTAATCCTAGATTTATTTCCTAAATATTTTTCTCCTATTTATCTGATAAAATAACTGTGATTTCCAATCGTAAGGGTAAAAATCCAAAATTATGAAAATTCATTCTTTCTTGGACATAATAGAATTATGAATGATTCTATTTGTGAATAATGGAAATTAAGACACTAGGAGGATTTTTATATCAAAAAATATCTCAATTTTGGATTACATCCCTCTAGAAATTTTTTCTCTCCAGGCCAAAACAAGGTAAAACAGGATCTTTCTTTTATTTTAGAGAGGGGAATATTTAAGATCAGAAGGGGAGGTTCTTACACTTGTACACATCAAAAGCTGGAGGGAGGAATCTTACATACAGGTATAATGGAGGAAGAGATGAGATCCTGGATCTATGCCAGCAAATGCAATATCCAATGGGAAGAAAGAACATCATTGTTGAGCATAAGTGAGAAGGTCATTTCTGTACTGTTATGGAACTCAGCAAACCAAGGGAAGAAAATCAATGCAGAGGCAACACCTCATAAAACAGAACCCGCACCCATTTGCAGAGCTTGCCTACACACCCAACATACAAGGGTACACATAAATGGGTGCTCAAGACTCAACTTAAGAATCAAACAGATCGGAAGGACACAATGAGTAATGTAAGGATTGAGGAGAAAACACAATTCAAAACTCTAACATTTCCAACACCTACCAAGTAGCAAAACTCCAAGCATTCGAAGAGGCCTCATGAATTTCGTAAGCAATGGGTCCAAAAGGACCTACTGCGAGCACAAGGCTACTATCAAGGCAATGCAGCAATATGGGTACCCAAACCCAATTCCATGGCCAAAACCACAAATGGTTCAAATCACCAACTAAAGAGATGTGATGGCTTACAACATCAACTTCCCAATTGAGCCAACACCACACCTCCTCTTGTGTGGAGGAGAAAGAAAAATCAGCCAACTGAATTAAGAATGACCAAGGCAACAACAATACCCACTCTGACTATACAGAATTGAACAAGAAATCTAAAGACAGAAGTAAAGGAGTTCCAAATGGAAGCCATCCACAGCCAAACACAACAAACAAATTGTTCAGTTGGGTAGAAGGAACAATAAGGAGCTCCCACATAGAGCTAAAATGACTGCATCAGCAATTGCCCAAAAGAACCCAGGTGAACCCTTGGTTTTCATGGTGATAACAAAAGGTACAAGGTAAGTGATGCATCATCATATGCATGATTGATTGTATGACATAGTAAGAAAAAGATTCGATCTTCTGCACTCCATGTGAAACTGTAGGGAAAAATGGTTCACATCGTGACCCACACTACAATCGTTCACGTCGTGAACCGTTTATTAGCGTTTCACGCCGTGAAAGAGTTTTAAGATGTTTCACATCATGAAACGGTAAATTTTTGATAGCCAATTATGCAGTGACACATGGCATTCAAGTCATTAAACGTAGCCGCCTTGTCCGATAGCTGCGTTATAAAATCAAATTTTCTTCTTTTTCGTGGTCATTTTGCATCATGTGTGAGCTGTGTTCATTCATCATGCATCTTCGAACCTCTTTCATCGTATAATCGCCCAATCAATCCCTTTCGAGGTGGGAGCTTAATTTCTTTCTTTTCTTTTCCTTCCTTTTTTCTCTTTTTTTATGATATCAATCAATTGTATGAATGAATTCCTGTCCTCTTGCGTTTGATATCAATCAAACGCAAGAGGACAGGAATTATATATGAATATATTGCAAGACAACAGGAATTGATTCATATAATTGATATCAATCAATTATATGAATCAATTCCTGTTGTCTTGCAATATATTTAAAAATCCATCCTTATAAACCATACACCATAAGCATGTGCAAACACAGTTGTTTTCCTTCCACAAACAAATACTGTAAACTCACAGCCCATGCCAGTCCCTGCAGTTTCATGTCCAAGTGTTTCACGTGTAGGTGTTTCACGTCTGCATATTCATGCCACAGTGTTTCATGTAACACAGTTTCACGACCAAGTGTTTCACGTGTAGGTGTTTCACATCACACTGGTTCACGTCTGCATATTCATGCCACAATGTTTCACGTAACACTATTTCACGTCCAAGTGTTTCATGTGTAGGTGTTTCACATCTACACATTCACGCCATAGTATTTCATGTAACACAGTTTCACGACCAAGTGTTTCACGTGTAGGTGTTTCATGCCAGAGTGTTTCACATCACACTGATTCACATCTGCATATTCACGCCATAGTGTTTCACGTAACACAGTTTCATGACCAAGTGTTTCACGCTATTTTATTTCACTCACACTTTTTCACATCTGCATATTCACGCCCAAGTGTTTCACGTCCAAGTGTTTCACGTGTAGGTGTTTCATGTTTGCATAATCATGCCACAATGTTTCACGTCACAATCCTGCATTTTCATGCCGTATACATGGACATACTCTGACTATTAACTAATCACTAACATCCTAATACACTAACATTCTCTTCATCTAGACTAACCTACTTCCACTAAATTACTAACCCAAAAGAAAAAAAGAAAAAAAAAAGAGGTAACAACCCACGAGTCATTCGACTGATTTTTATGCCTTATACAAACGTCGGTCTCGGAGTCTGAAGCCCACGAGCACCCATCTACCACTCAAGCAAGCAGTGCTATGGGGTCCCCATCCAGCCACCACAGACAATAAGGGACAAGTAAGCCAAAGACAAATTTCTTGGGCCCTTACGCTCCAGGGCACCCTAATTTGGAAGGAGATTATCACACCGAAAGGTAACTCTCCAGTACTTCCCCCTGCATGATTGACACAGACCTCTGCGCAGAGTACCTGAAGACGTATGACAAGCAAACCAAAAGAGGAAGAATCACAAAGGATGATGGCACCACTGAACAGCTCTTGATCATTGAGGACTTAATAAGAGATGCCTTGCAACTTCCAGCTGCAATCAAAGCCCACAAACACAACATTAGTACGATGCCCATAAAGGATATGCTCAAGAAGGATGCAGCTGCAACTTCCAGCTGCAATCAAATCCCACAAACACAACATTAGTACGATGCCCATAAAGGATATGCTCAAGAAGGATGCAGCTGCAACTTCCAGCTACAATCAAAGCCCACAAACACAACATTAGTACGATGCCCATAAAGGATATGCTCAAGAAGTATGCCTATAATTCAAATGAAGCCAAATACAACAATATCCAAGATGAAGCTGCAGAGAAGGCATGCAGAGCAATGTCCGTAATTATGCAAATAAAGCCTGTAGACAGATATAACCGAGTGAGCTTAAAAAGAATCACCAAGGCTTATGAAGAAAAGGAGGAGGATTGGGCATTCTATATGCATAAGGATATGGAGAACTACTTGAAGGCCCATCAATCAAAGATCAGCAATCCATACCTCCTGACACAGGTCCTCAAGCAAGGAGGCCTCTAGGAACTCGAAGAGAAAATGCAGCTGGCACTCATGCTCGACCAACCAAGAGAAGCGACTTGCAAGGTGGAGGAAGGGCAAGCAGTATTAATGGAGACCAAGGATCTCATAAAGCAGATAAAAAAATACTAAAAAAAGAAAACAGATAAAAAGATGAGAGGAATACTCGTCGTCGATGTTGTAGCCGGCAACAGAAATCCTGAAAGATCCTTGCCCCCTCCACGCAACGAATTCGGGGGTGCTAGCAGTGGAAGTAGCACTTCTTGTGCGGGACAGAGCCTCTCACTTGGGGCCTCACCCACAGATATCCGGACAAGAGACTAATCCCTCGGTTCTTCCAAAACTGAACCAGAAAAAACTTCCCTCGCCCAAAAATCACAGGCGATTCCTCCATGATATTTTTATTCTAATGTAGTCAAGGTCATCAATAACCAATCTGATCCAACCGAGCCCGTAAGTCACATGGTTTGATCAAGGAAAAGACTTGCACTTGGATCATAGAGACCAATGCTTTTTTCCTCATCTCGAGAGGCACAGCCGTTGATTCTTTTCCATAGAACAAGGACAATCCGAGATTTACTTCATCTATCGTACCATAACAGAATTGAGACTCATTTTAGGGATCCATCAGTCCAGCCTACCAGTCCCATGGGTTAGCCAACCACTGTAGTGATAGAATCCGTTTAGGAATTTGGTTATGTTTTGTCTCGGGTACCATCGGAAAAGAGTTCCCAGGCCCCCTAGCCAGTGCTTCATGCAAACTTCAAGATAGTCACACCACTTACATACCCAATATGAAATTGCCTATTTCACAAATTCAGCTAACTTTAAAACAATCTTTTAATGAAATTATAGTATCACTGATCATAATCCTCCAAAATATCCAGTTGAATTCTAGTTTCCAATCATTCCTTCATCGGTGTACCTATGGCATCATTGGCAACCAGAACGCTCACCACCTGTCCACTCAGGGGCCTTTTCAATAGTTCCTAGCTTATAGTACCCGGAAATATATTCACTTATAAAAATCTAGATGGACTCTCTGTTGAAGATCAGCAAGATCAACCAATAGATCCATATAAAAGAGCCATGTACTCATCCGTTGAGGACCAGCAAGGTCAATCAACCAGATCCATGTCCGAATTCAGAAAAAAACTCTTACTCCTTGTTCCAATATCTTCCTCGATGCATGCGTGGGTATCTTCGGTGACCCAGAGCCCGAGCACCGTATGGTCAGCACCCTCTAGGATCCTTCGCAAGTCACCTAGCGCTTCACTCATAGGCCGCTTCCCTGGTCCCTCATCCACCGTATCGGAAGCTCACCATTTAAATCAAACTGAGGCTGGTCAAGACCTCTGCCGACCTTGCTTCGCGAGACGTCCTCCATTGACTCTCCGTCAACTATTGCAACTTTATCACTTAGGTCTCCACGACCTCATTCACAAGACGGTCAAAATGCTTCCCCAGCATTCTTGACATAAAATAGTCATCTAAAAACAGGTTATAAATAGAGTTTCTATAATGAACTCTCATCTTTCCACATTGTTCCACATCAATCCACATTACTTAATCCAAGTCCAATCATATGTATTCCCATCGTCCTTCATCCATTCTCATCTAATCACATCATTTTCCATCTCATCACATCTTTCTACATTTATACTCATCACATCTCATCCACTCACATCTACCCATATCCACATCTCATCATATCACATTCATTCACATCTCATTCATTCATATCTACCCCAATCCACATCACATTACATCACACTACATCCATTTCACCTCACATCTCATTCATTCACATCTATCCCGATTCACATCCCATCACATCTCATCCATTCACATCACATCTCATTCATTCACATCTATCCCGATTCACATCACATCACATCTCATCCATTCACATCTATCCCGATTCACATCACATCTCATCCATTCACATCTATCCCGATTCACATCACATCACATCCATTCACATCACATATCATCCATTCACATCTATCCCAATTTACATCATATCACATCACATCCATTCACATTCGTCACATTCATTGTATCCCCATTCCATCACATACATTCTGTCCACATTACATCACGTCCATATCTATCCACATCATATCTCATTCATTCCATCCACATTACATCACATCCACATCATATCTCATTTATACACATTCCATCTCATTCATCTACATCCATCTAATCATTTACATGCACGACTATCCACATCTATCCATACATTCACATCTATCACTTCACATCCACATCACATTTCATCCACATCACTTTACATCACATCACATCTCATCCACATCCACATCACATTCACATCCACATCTCTTTACATTAAATCACATCTCATCCACATCCACATCACATTCACATCCACATTACATTCACATCCACATCTCTTTTCAGCACATCACATCTCATCCATATCCACATCACTTTCACATCCACATACATCCCTTTACATTACATTCTTTGACATACACATCCACATCCATTTACATTACATTCTTTCACATACACATCCACATCCATTTACTTCCCATCTCACCCTTTCACATATCCTCTCATCTCATTCTCATCTCTTCATTCCCATCCACATCCATTTACTTCACATCTCATCCACATTCATTTTCATCACACCACATCCTATCACATCCCATTTATATCTTATCATATCCATTCATATCCTATCGCATCCCATTTACATCCTATCACATCTATTCACATCCCATTCACATTTTATCACATCCCATTTACATCTTATTACATCTATTCACATCCTATCACATCCCATTTACATCTTATCACATCCATTCACATCTTATTCCCATTTAGTAGCTTTTCCTACTTCAATACCGATAATGGGACTTTTTCTAAATTTTTGCCAATTGTTTGTCTTAGATAAAGGTTCTTTTTCTCGATGACTATTTTCATATTCTTTCTCAATTTCTCAAATGAATTATATTCAATATTCCTCTTTTGAATAAAAGAATTCATGGGATTTACAAAAATCAATTCTACCCATATTTTCACTTTTGATAAATATTCATAAATTGAATTATACTAAAAATTTCTCTTTTTTTCATTTAATTTCTTGGATCTCAAATATCATGGGAATTCCTCTTTTTACATTTAATTGCTTGAATTCTAAATGTCATGGGAATTCCTCTTTTATCACATCAAATAAATTTATCTTAAATTTCTCTTTTCTTTATTAATAAAAAAATCCATTAATTCAATATGCCAAGAATTTCACTTTTACTATTTAAATGATTGAATTCCAAATGTCATGGGAATTTTTCTTTTATCATTTAAATATTTCTCATGCATAAAATAATTTTATCTAAAACTCCTCTTTAAATTTAAATGAAATATCCATTAATTTCAATATGCTAAGAATTCCACTCTTCCTATTTAAATGATTGAATTCCAAATGTCATGGGAGTTCCTCTTTTATCATTTAAATATTTCTCATGCATAAAATAATTTTATCTAAAATTTCTCTTTAAATTTAAATAAAATATCCATTAACTCCAATATGCTAAGAATTCCACTCTTCCTATTTAAATGATTGAATTCCAAATGTCATAGGAATTTCTCTTTTATCATTTAAATATTTCTCATGAATAAAATAATTTTATCTAAAATTTCTCTTTAAATTTAAATAAAATATCCATTAACTCCAATATGCTAAGAATTCCACTCTTCCTATTTAAATGATTGAATTCCAAATGTCATGGGAATTTCTCTTTTATCATTTAAATAAAATTACCATAATTTTCTTTTTTCTTAATTATTTAATTATACATAAACCTTAAAAATTAGTTTTCCATTGAATGTGATGAAAATCTTTCTTTTAGCCTAGGATATTCAATCCTATAATATGTTAGGAAGTCCTCTTTTCACGTTATGCATAAAAATGAATTATGAATCAATTTCTTGAAAATTTTTCCATAGCTCCGCTGTTATTACTGATAATTTTTAATATTTTTGAAAAGAATAAGACTTATTAATGTAATTATGATAGTATAACCATCTTTTAACCTTAAATCTAATTTATGGATTTAACGCATAAGATTACCATAATTTACTAGCATATAAGTAAAAAAACCATTTTCTTAACCTCTAGCTTCACAAGCCTAGAGTTTGATTTGTGAATTGAGAATTTCTCTATGAGAAGCATCATTTGAATAGAGAATTGGTCATAGGAATGACCATTCTTTGGGGAAGAAAGAGAGATAAACATAAAAAGCATCCTAAGCATAAATGTAAACTTTTCTTAATTATTCATTTACAACTCTTAAGAAAAGCTTGATTTGCATTATAAACACTTACTTTAGAAACTTCTCAAGCTTGAGAGGGGTTGAGAAGTGAAAACATTGAGAATAGTAGAGAAAAACCATAACGTTACACTTTACCTCTTGTTTTTACTTGCTTCTCTATCTTAGAAGAAACCCCCAACCAATCAATTGGTTAGTGTGTTGAGAGGAAAGCTCCAAGGATAGTTGAAGAGAGAGAGAGAGGCTCCACTCTCTCCAAAAGTAGAGGATTTTTAGGGGATAATAGAAAATATCATCATTTTAATGTAATACTGGCATGGTATAGTTCATAGATTTTTTTACAAAAGACTAAGGATTTATTTATAGGTGAGGAAGACCTCTAACCAAGTCCAACTAGGTTCAAGAATTTTCCAGGTTCAATTGAATTTGGACAAGATTTGGACCTAGTTTGGCTCCCTTTTGATTTGGTTTGATCTAGGAGAGAGGAGAGATAAAAATATCACAATTTTATTGAATTAAAAACTCCACAACATGTGTGAAATAGGCACCTCCTTGATGTGCCCCCTTCTCCTTACCAAGGTGTCAAAAATGTATCATTATACCAAAATATCTCAATTTTTTAGTAATATCTCATAGTTTTTAACTAATAAACCTTGTACTCATTCAACTCTTCATCTTATGTGGGCATTTACTTATTTTTAGGTATTTTCTTTTATTCATTAGATTTATCTCCTCCCCACACTTGGATTAATCTTATTGGTCCATAGGATTTGCAGGAAGAGGTGTATATGTTGCAGCCACGTGGTTATGAGGATGTGAGTCACCCCCCCGAGCATGTTTGCAGGTTGAAGAAAGCCTTGTATGGGCTTAAAACAAGCACCAAGAGCATGGTTTGACAAGATTTCTGAATATCTTGTCACTATTAGCTTTCATGTAGCCAATGTAGATTTCTCGCTGCTGTATGTGAGAGACAGTGCCCAAGAAATATCTGAGCTCCCCCAGATCCTTCATCTCAAACTTCTGTCTAAGCAAGATCTTTACATCAAAGATCTCTGCATCATGGTCCCCTGTAATGATCAGGTTATCTACATAGATGACCTGCATCATGGTCCCCCATAATGATCAAGTCATCTACATAGATGACAATCCCCATGCAAGAATGCATTCTTTACATCCATCTGATATAAAGACCATTGCTTTGATGTAGCCACTGCTATTACAACTCTCATTGTTGCCATCTTGGCAATTGGGCTGAAAGTTTCCTCATAATTAATGCCATATATTTGCACATATCCTTTGGCTACAAATCTAGCCTTGTACCTGCTTATGCTTCCATCACTGTTGTGTTTTACTTTGTACACCCACTTGCATCCAATGGCTTTCTTGCCTTTGGTGGGCAATTGCACTAAATTCCCAAGTCTCATTTCCATATAGTGCATCCATCTCCTCATCCATAGCTTTCTCCCAACACACATTTTCAACAGCCTCATCAATGCATGTGGGCTCTACAACCTACACAACTTTTGCCATGTATGCATAGTGATGTGCGACATAACCATCATAGGTAAACCTCTACACAAGATTCTTCATTCTCCCATCAGACAACATGCCATGTACTTCCCATGCCTTGGGTCACATTTAGCCATCATTGAGGATGGTTCAAATGCACTGTTAGTGATCTCCGCAAAACAGACAGCTGCTCATGGAAAGCTTTCAGCACGCCAACCATTGTTGTTGCTGGTGTGAGCAGGCACCCTTGATGTTGCTGGTGAGAGCAGGTGGCTCTCTTGGCTAACCTGTAGGAGGAGCTCAACGCTCAACGACTCTTGCAACCCTTGCTGTTGATGGTGAGAGCAGGCGGCTCTCTTGGCCGACCTACAAGAGGAGCTCAATGCTCAAGCACAGTGCTTTGAGCGTAAGCAAAAGAAGGCACAATCAAAGCTACAGGTCCAACAAGCACAATACACATCATACGGGCAGTGATTCAAACGCAGCCATTCAGGTCAACAAGCAGTTTCAAACACGACAGCAGTTTTTGTGGAACTCAACACAACAAACGCAGCAACCACAAATTGAACCATTTGTTCGCAGCCATTTAACGCAGAAAACAAAAAAAACAAACAAAAATTTGCTTACCTGCGATGCTGCTTCCTGTGTGTGACGGGGAGAGAGAGTGAGAGAGAGAGAGAAAGAGTTCTTCCCTTCAAAAAATCTTGGCCCCCCTCCCTCCACACATTCCCTTGTGGAGATAAGGGTGAGAAGATTGTGGATGAAAACCATCGAGTGGGCTCCGGTCCCCCGTTCGCGCGCGAACTCTCACGATCCCCTCGAACCACGCTCTGATACCAGTGTTAGATATCCGTAACGCCACTACGGGCGTTACCACGAGAGGGGACGGCCTCTGGCTCACCACCCAGCCATATTTGGACCATAATCCAAAATTTACAAAAATCTTGATCCTTAGGCTAAGGTCCTTTATATATATTTTCAATTAATTCCAAATGCACATTGGAAAGTTCTTTTTGAATTTCTATTTCAAGGGAAACCATTTTAGACACTAGGAGGATTTTTATATCCAATAAATATCTCAATTTTGGATTACCTCTCTCTAGACATTTTCTCTCTCCAGGCCAAAACAAGGTAAAACAGGATCTTTCTTCTATTTCAGAGAGGGGTATAATTACAAGATCAGAAGGGGAGGTCCTTACACCTGTACACTTCAAAAGCTAGAGGGAGGAATCTTACAAATCCACACGTACCAAGAGGCCCTTCAAGAACAGATACTCGGCCCTACCGTGCAGGAACCCCAGCAACAAATCACCTCTCCAACAAGCCCAGCACAGCTCATTTTTAAGGACCTCTCTCCTCTCAAAGATTCAAGCCTAGCAGATACACCAATAGAGACAACTCAAGAACAAGCAATGAGACAACAAGCTACGGAGGGACAAGAAGTAGAAGAAGCCACAATCCTAGTACAAGAACTAGAGGCTCCCCCAGAGTTAAGTAAAAGACAAAGAACGCCAGAGCCTTCAAGTCCAGGCAAAAGAAGGAAATTGGAAGATAAAGAGCAATTGCCTCATCAGCTACCCTCCTTACCAGGACATTGACTATCACCAATTCATGCAGGAAACAATGGAAGGCCTAGAAGCACTGCTCCACGATCCACATAAGGCACTGGAAGCTGAATTAAAGTGAAAACTGGGAACAAGAGCAAAAAGTTTGGCGATGCCACCTACTAACGACACACATGCTCCATGACAGGAATGCCACCCTCTGGAAGTACCTGAAGGATGCAAATACACGTGTACAACGTAAAGGCAAACCTTGAAGCAGCAAAGTCCACTCACAGGGAGGTCATTATGAAGATCTTAAAGGCTATAAAGGAGCAAGAACAAAGGTACAACTCCTTGGAAAATAATAACCTCGTCTTAGGCCAGACTATCATACAAAAGATCAACAACAATGCTGACCTAAGCACCAAGCTTGACCAACTCCAAAAAGAGGTCTCCCACACACAAACACTCACAACACTGCATGCCCAACAAATCACAGAGTGCCAAGACAATGCAAAGGCTAAGGAAGATGTGCTTCACCAGCAAATCGCGCAACTAACAGCACAGATCAAAGTAGAGAAAGAAAGAGAACAAACAAACAAATCACCTGCAAAGAAGATAAGAGCCCTCAACAAAACAATAAGTGCAAGCCAGGCAAAAGCACATAGGAAAGAATTGGAGCATCAAGAGACCGTGACACAACTTACAAAGCAACTACAAGACACTCAGAGGCTGGCGGCCCAAAGGCTCTATCAAATTACCGAAGCACAAGAAAGGGAAGCAAGGATGGTCAGGGAAGCGCCAATTTTTGTAAGACCCCTCTGCCCCCTCTACGCACCGGATTCCCGGTTGCTAACAGCAGAAGTAGCTTCCTCTTGCACGAGGCAAGGTTTCCCACTCGAGGCCTCACCCTTGAATGTATCTTTTGCACACTTGAACAATGAAGAAGAAACTCATGCCCAGTGCCTGATACACCCTCGAATGTATCTTTTGCACAGTTGAACAATGAAGAAGAAACTCATGCCCAGTGCCTGATACAACTTGAGACCTTGGATGAAAAGCGGCTTCAAGTACTTCAAAATTTAGAGGCAGCACAATAATGACGTAGCGCAAGGCATGACACTTTGACAAAAAAGAAGAAGAAGCCAGAATTCAAGGAGGGAAGCTTGGTCATACGGTTTGATGGCCGTGTGGAGAAGTGGTTAGATAAGAAGCTTCTTCTACGATGGGAAGGCCCCTTCAGAATAAAGCAGAAGTTCAAAAACAACACCTATCTTTTGGAAGATGCAAATGGCCCAGGAGGTTCCAAGACGTGTCAAAGAGTATCGGCTAAAAATCTTTTATCCTAGGACACCATGGCTAGCAAACCCCCAAGACAAGCATGGGGATCTGCTGCGGAGAGAGAGAGAGAGAGAGAGAGAGAGAGAGAGAGAGAGATGTGACATGAAAAAATAATATCTTTCATTTTCAACTTTGTATATAGTTTTGTGGCTTTGCAATGGTAATAAGGTGGATGCTTGTCCAAGAAGATTGCAGTAGGCCCGTAATAAAATGATATCATGGCGATGGCTAGCGGCTACCCCGATGGCGTCTCTCATCAATATTTTGCATTTCCTAAATTTTGCCCACTGTAAATACCAAGTATGTTCTATAAATTCTTTGGTATGGTTGTATAGGTGAGTGATGTGGAAAATAAAAGTGGGCATAAATGTATGCATGGCTCACCCTTGTAATATTTAAATGCTGTTTACCACAAGCTAGCATGTGGAAGGCATGTGGAGAAGTGTGTGTAGGTGCATAATTAGGGAAGATTCTTCTAGAAATCCTACATGGATGAGGAGTCTTTTGACATTTGTAAAGTGAAAGTGCCACATAGGTGCCAACTTGGCTACAACCTTGTCTCATGCAACAAGTATCTTTAGTCAAAGATCTCCAAATAAAAAATTAGAAAAAAGACTTTGCCTAAAGAGACATTTCATGTGACCTCCTCACATGTGTCATGGAAGGTGGAAGGATTCTACAATTGTAACTTATAACAAGGTGAGAGGGGATCACTTTTCCATCTATAAAAGAAGCCCTCCTCTCCCTTTCAAATCAATGAGTGAAGCCTCTACAATTGAGCTTTTGATCATTCTTGTGTCATTATCACTCTCCCAATTCTCTTAATCCTCTTCCCAAGATACTCTCTTTGCATATGTAGGCTTACTTAGCATTAGCTCCCAAGGCCTTACCCTAAGATTGGAACTCTTGATGATCCAAACTAAGGGAGATAAGGAGTTATTATCTCGGTGGGCCTATGACTTCTCAAGGTAGCCCTTGCCTTATTGCCGCCCTCCTTTGGAGATACCAATGGTTTTAGCGGTAATGAGCATGTGGAAAGACTTTGAGAACTATGGGTAGATTTGCATCATCCACTGCGCAATGTTTACCCTTACTGTCTAGTTTGTATCATGAATGAGATGAAAGGCAAGGACTTTACTAAGTTGGAGTCTCAAATGCAAAGAGGAATGCAGTTTTAGTGGTTTTAACCCCTACTTTCTATTGGTAATTACTCTTTTCTTGGGTGATCTTTTTTAAAATTGTTTATATGGTTAGAAATCTCTTTCAATAATCTTTCCATACGTGTAATCAATTATTCCATCTCATGTTAAAATGATGATCAAAATCTCTCCCAAAATTGCTAGCTTGAAGTTGTTTTTTTGGACAGCTTTCTATGTCGTTAGTAAAATCCCTTAACTTTTCGCTCGGTTATCCATTTTCAAAAGTCTTTATATATGCGTGAAGCTCTCTTTGAGCTCTACATATCTATGTAGTCTAATTTGAGTTCAGACATAAGGATTGCAAATATAAATTATCTATTTTTTGCTCTTTTTTCTACATATTTGGTCATTCCTCTCCTTAATCAATTATTTTCTCTTAATCATCTTGCCCATGTGAAACCCATGTATTTAAATCATTTGTTACCTATTTCTACTACCATTCACTTCCCAATGCTACGTCCAAATTGCCTAATACGTCCAAATGAGCCATATCAATACACCCCTTTCACCTCTATTCACATAGTGCTAAGCCAAAAGATTTTCTTCCAACATAGACTTGCCCTTGCTTTTGGGGATGATCGGTTAGCCCAAATTAATGCTTCCCCTGAGCCATTTCTATTTCCATCTATGGATTACAACCTCACTTTTGATGTCTATATCTTTGTTTTGCTCTAGGGAGATAGGAAGTGAGATTGTCTCTTGTCCTCATTTAGCACCAAAATCTATGGATTACAACCTCACTTTCGATGTCTATATCTTTGTTTTGCTCTAGGGAGATAGGAAGTGAGATTGTCTCTTGTCCTCATTTAGCACCAAAATCTCTTCTTCCTTCTTCAACACAAGATCTCAAGAACCAAAATAAACCCCCAATTTTGTGTCACAATAGATTCTAGAAATCTAATGTTGCCTTTGATGAAATAGAATGAAGAGTTCATACACTTGTATTCTAGATGTTGACAACTAGGTGTCCCCACCATGTATAGATGATCATCTCTTGATGCTGCCTTCCTCTTCCGATGATGACATAGCACCCGTGAAAAGTCGGCATGAGTGGTTATGTCAAAAGATTCCATGAGTGGTTACCTCTATTGCCAAAATCATGACATGGCATGCACATAATCGTTTCATAGATGGCACAATGAGGGTCCCTGTGGATTCACTGGCATGCTGACACATAGAAGAGGAGTGGTAAAAAATCAAGGACAAGGCATGTCACTTACGATTTGTATTGGGTATGGATATATTCAATCCATTTAATCTCAAATCAACATCATGGACCACATGGCCAGTGGTAGTAGTAAACTACAATCTTCCTCCTTGGAAGTTAATAAAGAAGGGTCATGTGATGCTAGATCTTCTCGTGCCCCCAAGAAGCACAAGTTCAAGAACATGGATGTGTACCTTGAACCTTTTATCGAGGATCTTGAGACACTATGGCATGGCATCCAAGTGCATGATGTGTCTCGAGACTTCTTATACAACGTAGCACGGAGGTGAGCCCAATTTTAATGTGGACAACGCATGACTTTTGGGGATATGGAGAGGGCTCCAATATGTTTTCTATTCTCAATCACCTTCCTATGATTTGAATAATCAAATATGAGTTAGCTCTAAATATATTTTATTTGTGCATTTTGTGCATAATTAGGACTCACAACATCCGATCACAATGCTTGTCCGATTTGTGGGTTATCACTTGTAACATGGCCTATGCATCTCAAGAAGGTTGTGTATGAAGACCATCACTGATGTTTTCCATTTGATTATGAGAAGTTTGTTCCATCTACAAAAGGAGTCCCCTCACATCCTCTAAGAGTAGGAGATTGGGAAGTATCGTGTGGAGAGGATCATCCCATACACTATTGCCAGGAATGAAAAGGCACTCAATCTTCTTTTGTCTCTCATATTTGACAAAGCTAAGAATCAATCATCTTCTAGATTCAATGCACATCATAAAAAGCATAGTATGAAATATTTAGGACTACATAATTGGCAAGGGATATTCTTTAGCAGTTCGGGAGGACTTATTGATTGAAAACCTCCCCACCTTTTGGCTAATAGTTCAAGAGAATGAGAAGGTAATTCTACATAGAACACCTTGGATCTTGATAAAGAATAAGGAGAAGAGAGTGAAGGATCAAATTTCCTCCTTTTTTATCCCTACGGGTGTCATGCCTTCTTTAAAGGGTGCATTCACAAAAACAAAGAAGAAATCAGCAACTCAATAGTCTAAAAATGCATGATTGGCACAAGATGTTTCATGTGTGTATAATTTACTTATATAAGTTCCATGATGGTCTTCCATTGTAATTACATAACATTGATTGCAATGTTTTGTGTTGCCTTGTTCATTATTTTCATACACATTAGCGGGTGTGGAGATTAAAAAGTGTGTGGGGCCATCTACAAAATGGGGGTGGTGGTGAGGTACAAAAAACTAAAATTCTAACATGGCTTTATTTTATTGTTGTTGCGGTAGTTTATAAGACATGTCATGCTAAGTAAATAGACTCAACTCCATCATATAGGTAGGTACATAAGTTCCAAGAAGATCCATTCATCAAGTGTACTACAAGATGTAATTGACTAGTGAGGATAGTTCTTGGGAGGTTTTTCTCTATCATGCACACTTATAGGTATCTTATTTTTTACCCTGGTTCGAGAGGCTTGTCGTCTCCTCCGGAGCTTGCATCACTTTCAAAATATTCTACTATTGATTGGCTTTATAAAGAAATGGAAAAGGCCAAAGAAAATGGAGAGATGGTGACAAAATGGAGAGATGGTGACAAAAGAAGAGTGGGAGTACGTAAGAGGATGCGAGCCTCATGTAAGTGTGTCTCACATATACACACATAGCTTACATAGAGATGTATTAAACATTAAGCTTAATGTATTAAACATATGCATACATAGGTCAAACCATGCATAAATGTACTACATAAGTTAATGCAATATTGCTTTATGCATAAGCTTAATGTATTAAACATTAATGCATTATTGCATATGCTTAAGCATTATGCATTATGCATAATGTATTAAGAAATAATGCATATGCAATAAGCATTATGCATATGCTAAATGCTTATGTATAAGCTTAATGTATTAAACATTAATGCATTATTGCATATGCTTAAGCATTATGCATTATGCATAATGTATTAAGAAATAATGCATATGCAATAAGCATTATGCATATGCTAAATGCATTATGTATAATGCATAATGCAATAAGTATTATGCATAAGCTATTAAGCATTAATGAATATGCTTAACGCATTATTGCATAATGCAAGCATTATGCATAAGCTATTAAGCATTAATATATATGATTAATGCATTATTACATATGCTTAAGCATTATGCATAATGTATTAAGAATTAATGCATAATCTTAATGCATTATAGCATATTCTTAAGAATTAATGCATATGCTTAATGCATTATTGCATAATGTATTAAGCATTAATGCATTAAGTGTATGCATTACAAGCTACACATAAACATATGCATACATAGCTCATAATGCATAAGACTAATGCATTATGAGCTATGTATGGATTAATGAATTATTTATCAAGCTTACGCATTAATGCATAAGCTTAATACGTAATGCATTAATTAATACATATTGCATAAGCTTATGTATAAAATATAATACATATTGCATTATGCATAAGCTTAATACATAATGTATAAGCTTATGTATAATGCATTATACACATAAGCTTAATGAATTATGCATAATGTTTTAACACATTAATACATTAAGCATAAGATTAATGCATGAATGCATAATGCAATACATTAAACATAAGCATTATGCATTGAGCTTATGCTTGTGCTTAATGCATTATTATATTATGCATTAAGCTTAAGCTTATGCAATAATGCATTAAACATAAAGCTTATGCATTAAGCTTAATACATAATGCAATAATACATTAAGCATAACATGAATTGAAAGATCCTTGTCCCCTCCACGCAACGGATTCGGGGGTGCTAGCAGCGGAAGTAGCACTCCTTGTGTGATGCAGGGTCCCTCACTCGGGGCCTCGCCCACACAGATATCCGGACAAGAGACTAATCCCTCGGTTCTTCCAAAACCAAACCCGGAAAACTTCCCTCGCTCGAAAAGCACGGGCGATTCCTCCAGGATATTTTTGGCTCTAACGCAATCAAGGTCATTAGTCACCGAACTGATCTGACCGAGCTTGGTTAGATCAAGGAAGAAACTTGTACTTGGATCATAGAGATCAACGCTTGTACTTGGATCAAGGAAGAAACTTGTACTTGGATCATAGAGATCAACGCTTTTTTTCCCATCGAGAGGCACAGCCATTGATTCTTTTCCATAGAACAATTACTATGCGGGATTTACTTCATCTATCGTACTACAACAAAATTGAGTCTCATTTTACGGATCCATCAGTCCAGCCTAACCCCAACTAGTCCCATGAGTTAGCCAACTGCCCAACCACTGTAGTGATGGGATCCAATTAAGAATTTGGTTAGGTTTTGTCCGGGTACAAGGGAAAAGAGTTCCCCCGGCCCCTTAGCCGGATATTCATGTAAATTTAACGCCAGTCACACCACTTACACACCCAATATGAAATTACCTCTTTTTCACAGATTTAATTATCTTTAAAACAATCCTTTAATGAAACCATAGTGTCACTGATCATAATCCTCCAAAATATCCGATTGAATCAATCATTCCTTCATCGGTGTACCTATGGCATCACTAGCAACCAGAACACTCACCACCTGTCCCTCAGGGGCCTTTTCGATAGTTCCTAGTAGCTCATAGTACCCGACAATATATTCACTTATAAAAATCAAGATGGAATCTCCGTTGAAGATCAGCAAGATCAACCAACAGCTCCATATAAAAGAGCCACGGACTCATCCGTTGAGGACCAGCAAGGTCAATCAACCAGATCCATGCCCGGTTTCAGAAAACAACTCTTACTCCTTGTTCCAATATCTTCCCCGATGCACGTGTGGGTATCTTCGGCGAGCACTGTATGGTCAGCACCCTCTGGGATCCTTCGCAGGTGACCTAGCGCTTCACTCATAGGCTGCTTCCTTGGTCCCTCATCCATCGTACCGGACGCTCACTATTTAAATCAAACCGAGGCTGGTCAAGACCTCGGCCGACCTTGCTATGCGAGACATCCTCCATTGACTCTCCGTCAGCTATTGCAACTTTATCAGATTAGGACTCCACGACCTCATTCACAAGACGGTCAAATGCTTTTCCAGGATTCTTGACATAAAACAGTCATTTAAAAACAGGTGTCATAAATACAGTTTCTATAATGAACTCTCGTCTTTCCACATTGTTCCACATCAATCCACATTACTTAATCCACATCCATTTCATATGTATTCCCATTCTCATCCAATCACATCATTTTCCATCTCATCACATCTTTCCTCATTTATCCTCATTAGATCTCATCCACTTGCATCTACCCATATTCACATCTCATCACATCACATTCACATCTTATTCATTTGTACACATCTCATCTCATCACATCACATTCATTCACATCTTATTCATTTGTACACATCTATCCCAATTCACATCCCATCACACCACATTCATTCACATTACATATCATCCATTCACATCTATCCCAATTTAAATCACATCTCATCACATCCATTTCACATCACATCTCATTCATTCACATCTCAATTCACATGACATCACATCTCATCCATGCACATCACATATCATTCATTCACATCCCAATTCACATGACATCACATCTCATCCATTTACATCCCGATTCTCATCACATTACATCTCATCCATTTTCTCACATCGACATCACATTCTCTCACATGCACATCCACATCCATTCTTCCACATACACATCCACATTCATTCTTCCACATACACATCCACATCCATACATCCACATACACATCTACATCCATACATCCACATCCATTCTTTCACATGCACATCCACATCCATTCTTCCACATAAACATCCACTTCCACATCCATGTACTTCCCATCTCACCCTTTCACATATCCTCTCATCTCATTATTCACATCCATATCCATTTCATTACATCACATCTTATCACATCCTATTTTTATCTTATCACATTCATTAACATCCTATCGCATCCCATACACATCTTATCACATCCATTCACATGCTATTCCCATTTAATAGCTTTTTCTAGTTTGATAGCGATAAGGAGACTTTTTCTAAATTTCTATCAATTGTTTGGCCTAATCAAAGGTTCTTTTTCTCGATGACTATTCAAATTAATGCTTCTCAAGCTTGGGAGGGGTTGAGAAGAGAAACATTTGGAGATTTAAGAAAAAGAAGACAATAATCCACACTTTACCTCCTAAATTACTTGATTCTTTGATCACAGAAGAGGCCCCCAACCAATCAATTGGTTTGGTATGTTGTTGGAGTCACCAAGGAAGATTGAAGAGAGAGAGAAGCTCTAATCTCTTCAATTTGTAGAGGGTTTTTAGAGGATAACAAAAAATATCATTATTTCAGTATAATACCGGCATAGTATAGTTCTCATATTTTTTTACAAAGGACGAAGGATCTATTTATAGGTGAGGGAGGCCTCTAACCAAGTCCAACTAGTTTTTGGAATTTTCTGGGTTTAATTTGGCTGAATTTGGACAAGATTTGGACCTAGTTTGGCTCCCTTTTGATTTGGTTTGATCTAGGAGAGAGGAGAGATAAAAATATTACAATATTTTTGAGTTTAAAACTCCACCACACAAGTGAAATAGGTGCCTCCTTGAAGAGCTCCCTTCTCCTTTACCAAGGTGTCAAAATTGAATCATTATACCCAAAATATCTCATTTTTTTAGTAATACTCATAGTTTTTTACTAATAAACCTTGTTCTTAGTCAACTCTTCATCTTATCTGAGCATTTACTCATTTTTGGGGGTTTTTCTTTTATAAATTGGATTTATCTCCTCCCCACACTTGGATTGATCCTATTGGCCCATAGGAACCTTAATTGAACCATAATCCAATTTTTTTTGAAAATCTAGACCCTTAGGCTAAGGTCCTTTATACTTCTTGTCAATTAATTCCAAATGCACATTAGAAAGTTCTTTTTGAATTTCTATTTCAGGGGAAACCATTTTAGACATTAGGAAGATTTTTATATCCAAAAATATCTCAATTTTGGATTACCTCTCTCTAGAAATTTTCTCTCTAGGCCAAAACAGGGTAAAACAGAACCTTTCTTTTATTTCAAAGAGGGGAATAATTACAAGATCAGAAGGGGAGGTTCTTACACCTGTACACCTCAAAAGCTGGAGGGAGGAATCTTACATGAATGCATGAATGCATAATACAATAAGCTTAATGAAATGAACTAGGATTGATCACTCAAGGCATGGAGTGATAACATGGGTGTAGGAGCACCATCCATGAACAAGAAGAAGGACAAGATTGCCATGAAAGCTTGTTAGCTTGTAATTTGTATTAGTATGAGTTAATTATGATTACCAGTTCACTTTGGCCTATATAGCATGGCCCCCTTTTCACACATACTTATTAATGTCCATCCTACTTGGCCTTTGGCCCATAAGCCTATGTCCCTCACTTACACGGCCCCTTGGCCTACCTAGTACAACTTATGCTTCGCCCTTGGCCTCATGTGTATAACTTGTGCCCACTCTTATGTGTCCATTTCTTCATTACAAACCACCCCCACCCAAATATGTTTCGTCCTCAAAACATGCACAAAGTAAAACCATAGTATGGATGGTTTGCATAAGCATCAACATGAACCACTTCACACTTCTTTACCAAATCTGTCCAAAAGAGCATGATTTGAGACTTCGAGACCTCCAAAAATTCATGTAATGCTTCCCAACTCATTATCAATCATTGCTAAGAAGTGTATATGTCAATTGCATCCGTTTGAACCTCTTTTATGCCTCATAATGGTAAATTACAACAAGCTGTTTTTTCACCGTTTTGACTTAAAAATCCACCTTGGATGCATCAAAAAGGTGTTCAGGCTGCCATGTTCATCTTGAGGTAAAAATTTCCATTTGACAAGGTATTCATGCAAAGTGTGGTTGCGTAACACCTTCTCTCTTTCTCTCAACACCTTCTCGTGAATGTACTCCACCATGCCATCTTCACTCATGGATGGAAGCTCATTCAACACTTGGACCTCCGGCCCAACATATGTCTTCAAATGTGATATGTGAAAGACATTATGTATCCTTGTAGTAGATGGAAGTAGAAATTGATATGCCACTTCACCAACCCTTCTCAATACTTTGTATGGCCCATAATAATGGTGTGCAAGCTTTGTGTTAGTACTACCTTTGAGAATCCATATCGAGTCTTAGGTATCCTCAAGAACACAAAGTCCCCTTCTTTGAATTCCAATGGCCTTCGATTAATGCTTCATCTTTTCTTAAGACTTCTTGATGTTCTCTTGGCATGTTTACAAAAGAGTTTGCATTCTATGCACTTCCTCCCTTGCATGCGGATTTGCATTCTCTACACTTAGCAACATACTCTTTGACTTCCCTCCATTGACCTTTCCAATGAAATTTCTTCCTTATGGAATCATAGGTTTTAAACAAACCCAAATGTCCCGCGATGGGAGTAGAATGCATCTCATCCATGACCTTTTTCTTGAAGGATGAGTGTGGTACAAGATACACCCTTTCCTTGTGATGGAGGAGACCATTTTTCTTGAAGGATGAGTGTGGTACAAGATACACCCTTTCCTTGTGATGGAGGAGACCATTTTGCAACAAAAAATGAGGTAAATCATCACAAAAACCATGTTGTAATTTATGCACTATTTATGAAGCCTCATCATCAAGCATATATTCCTCTTGAATCTCCTCAATCCAATCATTATGTGCTTTTGTGATGGCTGATAAAATGAACATTCCCACATTCTAGAAAGTGAATCCGCCCCACCACATTTTCTTTCCCTTCATATATGTGATCTCAAAATCATATTGTTGAAGGGTAGCCAACCACCTTCTTTGTTTGGGTGAAAGATTTGATTGTGATAGAAATAATTGAAAAACCCTATGGTCACTTCACACATAAAACTTGCTTCCAAAAAGATAATGATGCCATTTCTTGATTGCATGCAAAATAGCATTCATCTCTTGGTCATACACATGCATCTCCATCTCCTTGTCATCAAGTTTGTAGCTTTCATAAGCAATGACCCCATGGCCTAATATAACTTATGCTTCCCCCTTGATCTCATGTGTACAACTTGTGTCCACACTTATGTGTCCATCGCTAGGTGTGAGACCTCTCTACCCCCTCTGCGCACCGAATTCTCGGTTGCTAGCAATGGAAGTAGCTCCCTCTTGCGCGGGCAGGGTTTCCCACTCAGGTCCTCGCCCTCGAATGTCCGGACACCAGACTAATCTAGTGGTCATTCCGAAACCAAAATTGGGAAAATTTTCCTTGCCAGGAAAATGGGGATGATTCCACCTTTTTTATTTTCTTAACGAATTTTCTAACAGGGTCAAGAGACTAAACTATCCTTCACCTGATTAAACCAGATAGAAGGAAAACTATCACTGACTTAATTTGAGGAAATCAATGCTTTTTTCCCAACCAAAATCAGGCACAGCCGTTGATCTAATCATTTGAGGAAATCAACACTTTTTTCCTAACCGAAGTCAAACACAGCCATTGATCTACTCATTTGAGAAATTTTTCAGGTTTTTATTTAACTACTTAAATTCTAACCATATTCTTATTATTTTAATTTAATTATTAAAACTCCACTGATTCCAGCCTACGGCCCATGGGTTAGCCACCACCCAACCACTGGAATCCATAGAACCAAGCAATTACTTACCCACCCATAATTGAATGCCTTTCTTAACTTTTGCTTTCGAATACAGATACGCACACACTCCTCTTAAAAACTTTAACATATAAAATAATCCGTTGACAAACAATTATTGGTTACAGATGTCATAACTCAAAAAATTCCATCGAGTCTCTTGTTTCTCAGAAAACAGTATCACTCTGGACTCTCCGTTGAGACCAAGTGGTCAGCAAACAACAACGAGATCCAGTAATAGATTACAATAATCATTTCGTCCATCATACATATCTTCCATGACATACGCATGGGTGTCCTAGGCACCGCGAGCCCATGCATTGCATGGTCAGAACCCTCCAAGATCCTCTTTAGGTGTCCTGGCACTTCACTTAGGGATCGCTTCGTCGGCCCTCGCCCATCGTATCGGAAGCGCACCATTTTTCAACCATACCGAGGCTGGTCACCTAGGTAGGCTTTGCCGTGTGAGCTGTCCTTTGAACACTCCCCGCCAGCTGTTGCAACCAAACTTCCCTTTGAAAAACATATACCAAATGCTCCCTCGAGCATTTTGGCATAAGACAGTCCTTTAAGAAAACAGGGTTTCTATGCAAGTTTTCAGTTTGATTTTCTTTTGAATACAAGGAGTATTTCTTGAATCACAATACTTCTTGATCGGATTTCTGAATTTCATACCAGAATTCCTCGAATTCTATAACCTTGATCCATAGATCAATTCGAAGGGTCTCAAACTTAGTTTCAGATTTGGTGGGAGTTTTAAGTGTATTTTTCTAAACTGGTCACATCTTCTTTCCTCGAAACTGACGAAAGAGTTTGGTCTTGGTCATAGTCTGATTCAAGGTTCGAGAGTCGGATAAGATTTTTCTTGAACTATCTTTCTCGAAAAGGTTTGATAATTCAGTTACTATTTTATTGAATTTCTTTCTTTGAATATTCACTTAACTGATTTCTAAATTAGTTACGAATTCCAATGAGGAATAAATTAATCATTTATCTGAATATCTCGATCTCGATAGATTTCCTGAATTTTCTTCTTACAATCCGTGTGAATATAAAATGATAGAAATTTCTCTCTTAGAGTATTTAAATACTCATAGAATTTAAACATAGAATTTAAGAGAATTCTAATTTTGATATAAAAATTCTTTATGCATCTATTTATGCATAAAAATCAACTTCAATGGGAATAACACTTTTATTTAAAAAGTCCTTTTATGCATAAATCCAAATTTAATAGGAATAACACTTTTAAAATAAAAAAAATCTTTATGCATCTATTTATGCATAAAATCAATTTTTATAAGAATAACGCTTTCATAATAATAAAAAATTTCTTTATGTATCTTTCTATGCATAAAAATTAAATTTAATAAGAATAACACTTTTATAACAAAAATTTTTCTTTATGCATCTTTCTATGCATAGAAATCAAATTTAATAAGAATGACACTTTTGTAATAAAAAATTTTCATTTCTGCATCTTTCTATACATAGAAATCAAATTTAATAAGAATAACACTTTTATGATAAAAAAATTCCTTTATGCATCTTTCTATACATAGAAATCAAATTTAATAAGAATAACACTTTTGTAATAAAGAAAATTCCTTTATGCATGTTTCTATGCATAGAAATCAAATTTAATAAGAATAACACTTTTGAAATTAAAAAAAATTCCTTTATATATCTTTCTATAAATAGAAATCAAATTTAATAAGAATAACACTTCTGTAATAATTTTTTTTCCTTTATGCATCTTTCTATGCATAGAAATCAAATTTAATAAGAATAACACTTTTGTAATAAAAAAATTCCTTTATGCATCTTTCTATGCATAGAAATCAAATTTAATAAGAATAACGCTTTTGTTATAAAAAAATTCCTTTATGCATCTTTCTATGCATAGAAATCAAATTTAATAAGAAAAACACTTTTGTAATAAAAAAATTACTTTATGCATCTTTCTATGCATAGAAATCAATTTAATAATTAATATCAGTGATATCCATGCATATTCATAGGTGAATATGTACATGGAGTAATTAGAATATTTCTTTTAGATGCAAAAATGGTGGGAATTACTCTTTTGGAATAACATAAAAGCAAACTTTCATTTTCACAAAAATCTGGAAAATTTTACCATAACCTCCTTTGTATGGCTGACCATTTCTCATTTTTATCTTTCTTTATTTAACCCAAATTAGAATTATAGAACTCTATCTACACAATTTTCTAAATTCAAGAGAGTAAACAATAAGAAGAGTTTATTTAATCACTTAGTTAATCTTTCTAGGATTATGAAAGGATGGAATGTAAAGAAAAGAAGGGGGTGGCCTTTTTATCAAAGGCATAGCATTTGAATTTAATTCAAACATTTGCAAAACATAAAAATCAAGAAAACCATAGATTTTTCATTAAACAAGGTAAGAAAATTAGCTTACGACGCGGAGCTTGTAAGCTCTCGCGGAGCTTGTAAGCTCTCGCGGAGCTTGTAAGCTCTCCTTTGGCTTGAGGGATTGAGGGTTCTACTCTTGTTTGAAGCAAGAGTGGCCACCAATTCACTTTGGAGAGGATTAGGCCAAAACAATTAAATTATTAATGTAGATGGCTCAGGATAGGAGTAGAGTAACAGTGCATAAACACCATTAAGCTTTTACAAAGGGGGAGGCTTCTATTTATAGGAAAAAGTGAGCCTCTAACCAAGCAGACTGATTCTAGAATTTTCCAGATCAGTTTGGCAAATTTTTGACCATTTTTAGGTCAGTTCAACTTACTTTTTAGATCTAGTTTTGAAACATGAGAGAGGAGAGATGAAAATATCTCATTTTATTGATTAAAATTGGGAGTAATGATGAGAAAAAGGCACCTACTTCATGAGGGGAGATCCCCACTCTGAGGTGTTAAAATTCAGTTTTTAAATTCTTTTCTTTGGTCCTTAGTCCACTCTTCATCTTATGTTAGCATTTACTCATTTTTGGGAGGATTTTCTTTTATTCTTCAATTTATCTCCTCCCTACATTTGGATTAATCTTATTGGTCCATAGGAATCTTAATTGGACCATAATCCAAAATTTTTAAAAAATCTTGACCCTTAGGCTAAGGTCTTTTGTGTACATTTTAATTTATTTCTAATGCACCTTAGGAATTTCTTTTTAAACTTCTATTTCGGAGGAATTTATTTTAATAAGAGGGGATATTTTTCCATCCAAAGATATCTAAAAACTGAATTACCTCTCTCTAGAATATTTTCTCTCTCTAGGCCAAAACAGGTAGAAACAAGATCTTTTATTATTGATTACAGGGGAAGAAACTGGACATCTTGAGGGGCTGGGGAGGAATCTTACATCCTCTCCCACTTGAAAAACGTGAGATGTCTTCATCTTGCAAACTGGGGGTAATCCCATATCAGCTCGGCTTCTTTCTCCCACGTGGCGTCTTCAAAAGGATAGAACTTCCATTTGACTAATACTTCTCTGAGAATTCTGTTTCTAAGAACCTTCTCTCGAACATCATGGATTTCTTTAGGTTGGAGTTCCATCTGCCCTTGGGTTGAAGAAGTTAAGAGTTCATCATTAAGCACATGATTGGGGGACTTGGTACATACTTCTTAAGTAGGCTGACATGAAATACATTATGTACTTTGAGATGAGGAGGTAGAAGAAGTTCATAGGCTAAGTCACCTACTTTCTTTGTAATCAGATATGGCCCACAGTATCTGGGGGATAACTTCTTGTACTTCCCAACAGATAGAGAACTTCTTTTGGGGCGTACTCGAATGAAGACCATATCTGCTTCTTCGAATTTTCTATCTGACCTCTTATTATCTGCATACTGCTTCTGTCTATCATGGGAAGCTTTTATATCATTGCAGATTAACTACATCTGTTGTTCCATGTCGTTAAGCATCTGTCTGGACATCTCGACCCTAATTAATGGGTCGGACCAAGTTAATGGTGTTAGGTAGTCTTGTCCATACAGAGCATTGAAAGGGCTCATCTCGATACTTCGGTGATAAGAATCATTGTAGGCGAATTTGACTAGGTGCAAATAGCTTAGCCACTTCTTGGGTTCCCTGCCAGAGCATGACCGAAGTATATCTTCAATTACTTGGTTCACCCTTTCTGTTTGACCATCGATCTCAGGGTGGTAAGCTGTGCTGAGATCAAAGAAAGTTCCTACTGCTTCGAAGAATGGGCAACTTTGGTTAGTCTGTCAACTACCACGAAGATGGAGTTGTAACACCTGATTGCAATGAAGGTAGTCCAGTAATAAAATCCATACTGATACATTCCCACTTCATCTTCTGGGGGATGTCTAATGGATGTAACTTCCTACGTATTTTTACTCTCTCATCTTTGACTTTTTGACATATCAGGCATTGACGTACATGATTAAGTACATCCTTTTTTAGTCCAGGCCAAAAGAAGTTTTTCTTTACAGACATGTAGGTCTTGATGAAACCTAGATGTCCTACTATAAGGCTATCATGGGCTTCACTCAGAATTTGACCCTTAGTTCCCTCATCATTGGGAATGCATAGCCTGCTATTATAATACATAATTCCTTCATCCAGGTTGTACCCTTGAACTCGGTTCAACTCCTGAGGAGTTTTGCTTTCTTGCATAAGTAGGGTAGCAATAGGGCCAAAGAATCTATCCTACATGATCTTCTCTCTTGCTTCATTAATCAATGGATTTGACACCACTGTGATTGCAAGCAAGGAGGCTTTTCTGTTGCGGGCATCTGCTACCACATTTTCTTTGCCTAGGCGTTACTTGATTTCAAAATCAAATTCATGCAGGATCTGCATCCACCTTCTTTGGCACATGTTGAGATCCTTCTGAGTGAAGATCCACTTTAAGCTCTGATGATCTGCCATCAAAGTGAATCTTTGACCCAGTAGGTAATGTCTCCACAACTTGGGGGCATAGACGACTGAAAGTAGCTCTAGGTCGTGGGTGGACAGTGTAGTTTTTCTCATGCATTCTGAGTTTTCGGGATTCATAGGCCACATCATGACCTTCCTGCTACATGAGCGCACCTCCCAGGGCAAAACCACTGGCATGAGTTACTACCTCAAAGGGTAGAGAGAAATTTGGCAACTTCAGAATGGGATTAGTTACCAAGGCAGTCTTCAACTTATCAAAAGCACTATGACACTTGGCAGACCATTGAAATAGGGTATTCTTCTCTAGAGAAGATTAGTCAGGGGGGAAGCTATGAGAGCATAATTAGGTATAAAAATTCTATACCAACCAGTTAATCCCAAGAATCCCCTGACTTCTTTCACTGTCTTTGGTTCAGGCCCATCTATGAGACTGCTTGGACTTTTGCCGAATCTAGAGAAATTCCATCTTTGGATACCAGAAAGCCCAAGTATTCAACATGGTCGACAGAGAAAGTGCATTTGCTCTTTTTTGCAAACAGTTGGTGCTTCCTTAGAATCTCAAGAACTTTACGGATGTGAGCTTCATGGTGGTCAGCTGCATTCTTTGAGTAAATCAGAATATCATCAAAGAAAACAAGAACAAAATCATCCAAGTATTCTCTAAGAATGTCTTGCATTAGGAAATTGAATGTAGCTGGGGTATTTGTCAATCCAAACGGCATGACAGTAAATTCATAGTGCCCATAGTGAGTATTGATGGCTGTCTTAGGATATCTTGATCATTAATCCTGATCTGGTAATACCCTGATTTGAGATCTATCTTTGTGAAGATCTGGACTCCATTCATCCTGTCCAGAAGCTCATCAATTCTAGGGATCTGATTGAGACCTTTGTAATCCACATAGAGTCTTAACGTTCCATCCTTCTTTTTCTAAAAGAGAACTGGCGCTCCCCAAGGTGAAATAGTGGGTCTTACAAACCTTTATTCTAATAGCTGCCTAAGCTGTTCCTTGAGTTCAATGGCTTAAGGGATTGGCATTTTGTACGTGCACTAGGCTATTGGGCTGAGCTTTGGGGGTCAATTCTTTATCATGATCTACTTCCCGAATCGGAGGCATCTCAGTTAGCTCTGCTGGGAATAAATCATCATACTCACTTAACCATTCTGGTTCTTTAGCCTTTAACTTTGTGTCTAACAGATTCATTTTGACAACATAAATGAGCTGGTTCTTTCTAAGTCCTTTCAGTAACCTAGAAGCTTTTACTAATTGCAGATCTGGGGATCTAAAATTCTAATTCCTTGAACTTTGTTCCCGTGAAGGTCACGAAAGGAAATGGTTCCATTGTGACAGTGAATGTCAGCTTGATTTTTGTGGAGCCAATCCATTCCAAGGATTCCATCAAAAACTCCCAAAGGTAAGACTCTGAATTGGCAGTCAGTTACATTCCCATCTAGATTAAATTGAATATGATCTGTCTCATGGTGAGTGAAAAGAATCTTCCTAGTGGCCAATTCAGCTTGCATAGGTTTCCCTGATTTGTGTTCTAAGACTAGCTTACGCAAGCATCCTGGGGAAATAAATGAATGAGTACTACCTGAATCAATCAAAAGCTTAAATGGCTTACCCTTATACTCAACTGGAGCATGGATGACAGAGAATTGACGATTTGGCCCTTGGTTTTCAATCGCGGCATAAATCTCACCTCTTTCCTCTTCCACTACTTCTGCTATTGTAACTGCTATGGCTGCTATAGATTGGGGCAGAACTCTTTCTCTTTGGTTACCCCAATTTGAGCTAGAGTCCTCCTAGGATTGCCCTGATTATGGCAAGACTTAATAGATAGGAAGGGGCTAGTCTCTGCACTCTGGGTCCCTGACTTCCCTGTCCTCTTGACATGGCAGGAGTCGGGCAGTCTTTAAGCTAGTGACCGAAACCCTGACACCCAAAACACCTGCTCTCACTTCTAAGCTCATCCCTCTGAATCCTTGAAAGAGGTGGGGCTCTTGAGAAAGTTTTCTGAGGGAAGGGTCTTCCTTCACTTGTGAATCTCCCAGCATCTTGATTCTGATTAGGGCCTTGCTGCCTCTTTGGGGGTGGAAAGTTTGAAGCACTTCCTTTTAAAGTTTGAGGGTGTAGGCTTTTGCGAGACCTTAACAACAAATTCTTTGGCAAAGTCCTTTGCCATTCTGATAGCTTTTGCCATTCTGATAGCTTTTGCCATTGAGACTGGTTTGGCATTTTTCACTAAAGTGTCCAATGGCTCGTTCATCCCTCGAATGAATCTGACCATGAGCTGCTCTTCATCCAAAAGTGGAGAATATTTGAGGAGAAGGGAAAATGCGTGATGGTATTCTTCAATCGTTCGGCTATCCTGCTTAAGTTCCAAGAACTCATTCATTTTGGTTTCGAGGAAGCCTGGAGGACAGAACCTCTTCTTGAGGTAAGCTTTAAGATCTGACCAGGTCTAGGTATTTCGGTCGAGACGGTTTATCTCGCAATGGTTCCTCCATGCGACCTTGGTCGTTTCCACAATTTTCAATCTGGCGAGAACCATCTTGCTCTTCTTGTTATAATCGGTTACATCAAAATACTCTTCCATTACCTCGATCCATTTTTCCACTACTTCTCCTAACTGTTCCCCTTCACCCTTGAAGGGACTAGGTCAGTGCAGGGCTTTACGAACGTCTAGATCTAACTCTTCATCATCGGTAAGAGGATCTGACTGCCTATCACGGGCCGTGTGCTTCATGATTCTGACAAAACGATATTTTTGTCAACTTAACTTGGTCATCAGATTTATGACTATTTAATTTTTACGATTTATTTCTTTAAAAAATAAATATTCCATCATAATTCTTGAAAAAAAGATTCACTCTGATAATTTTATTAACCAATATTCACAAAACCACGAAAACAATTTGGAATCTTTTGCAAAACATCATTTATTTTATCAAAAGTTTTTGATATATACATAGAGCATCTCGGCTCCAAAAGTCACCCACCTCAATCGCGTACGCATAAAAAGGTGATACTGCGATTGAGACATGCTATGATATACACGATTCACCACTGATAATGGTATTGTAATTCTTCTCCTAGGAATAAAGCAGTAAGAAGTCGAAAAATACGGCAAGAAATTCTAAAATTCTGGGGTGAGTGATTATAGAGTTGTACATAATGAACAACTCCTAGACTTATCAAGATCATGGATAGCGAGATATTTTGTCTGAGTCTCTGTCGTTGATTGGTATTGATGCGAATACTTCACCCTCCAGAGAACCACATATGCTGACGTCGCTCTACTGCATCAGGAAAGAGATCCTCAAAGTGACGAGCGAGTCTCACTCTGCTTTCTCAGGTTGTAGCAGAGTTGATGAGACTATCGAAGGCAAAGGCGATCATATCCTGACTCTGGGAGAGTCCAGGAATGCTAGACAGATTTGGGGTATCCATCTAAAAATCCAGTTCAATTTATGAAGTTCATTTCAAACATAATTTTAACAAGTGAAAACTTTATTTCCCAGATTTACTTTAAAATTTTAGGCAATTTTTGTTGTTGTTTCGTAAGTTTACAACAGCGCTTTGATGCCAGCTATGAGACCCCTTTGCCCCCTTCGCACACCGGATTCGCGATTGCTAGCACCGAAAGTAGCTCCCTCTTGCGCGGGGGGCAGGGTTTTCCACTCGGGGCCTCGCCCTCGAATGTCCGGACACGAGACTAATCTGGTGGTCATTCCAAAAACAAAATCGAGAAAATTTTCCTTGCCCAAAAAATGGGGACGATTCCACCTTTTTGATTTTCTTAACGAATTTTCTAACAGGGTCAAGAGACTAAACTATCCTTCAACTGATTAAACTAGATAGAACGAAAACTATCACTCACTTAATTTGAAGAAATCAATGCTTTTTTCCTAACCGAAATCAGGCACAGCAGCCGCCGTTGATCCAATCATTTGAGGAAATCAACGCTTTTTTCCTAATCGAAGTCAGACACAGCCATTGATCTACTCATTTGAGAAATTCTTCAGGTTTTTATTTAACTACTCGAATTCTAAGCGTATTCCTTTTATTTCAATTTAATTATTAAAACTCCACTGATTCCAGCCTATCCGGCCCATGGGCTACGGCCCATGGGCTAGCCACCAACCCCACTGGAATCGGTAGAACCAGACAATTACTCACCCACCCATAATTGAATGCCTTTCTTAACGTTTGCTTTTGAATACAGATACGCACACACTCCTCTTTAAAACTTTAACATATAAAATAATCCATTGACAAAGAGTTATTGGTTACAGATGTCATAACTTAAAAAATTCCATCCAGTCCCTTGTTTCTCAAAAAACAGTATCACTCTGGACTCTCCTTTGAGACCAACTGGTCAGCACAACGAGATCTAGTAACAGATTACAATAATCATTTCGTCCATCATACATATCTTCCACGACATATGCATGGGTGTCCTAGGCACCGCGAGCCCGTGCATCGCCTGGTCAGAACCCTCCAGGATCCTCCTTAGGTGTCCTGGCACTTCACTCGGGGACCACTTCGTCGGCCCTCGCCCATCGTACCGGAAGTGCACCATTTTTCAACCATACCGAGGGCTGGTCAAAACCTAGGCTTTGCCACGTGAGCTATCCTTTGAACACTCCCCGCCAGCTATTGCAACCAAACTTCCCTTAGAAAAACATATACCCAATGCTCCCTCCAGCATTCTAGCGTAAGACAGTCCTTTAAGAAAACAAGGTTTCTATGCAAGTTTTCAGTTTGATTTTCTTTTGAATACAAGGAGTATTTCTTGAATCAGTATCCCCAAAACTTCTTGATCGAAATTCTGAATTTCATACCAGAATTCCTTGAATTCTATAACCTTGATCCACAGATCAATTCGAAGGGTCTCAACTTAGTTTCAGATTTGGCGAGAGTTTTGAGTGTATTTTTCTAAACAGGTCACATCTTCTTTCCTCGAAACTGAGGAAAGAGTTTGGTCTTGGTCATAGTCTGATTCAAGGTTCGAGTCGGATAAGATTTTTCTTGAACTAAGGTTTGATAATTCAGTTACTAGTACGAATTCCAATGAGGAATAAATTAATCATTTATCTGAATATTTTGATCTCGATATATTTCTTGAATTTTCTTTTTACAATCCATGTGAATATTAAACGATAGAAATTTCTCTCTTAGAGTATTTAAATACTCATTTTATTACATAGAATTTAAGAGAATTCTAATTTTGATATAAAAATTCTTTATACATCTATTTATGCATAAAAATCAACTTCAATGGGAATAACACTTTTATATTAAAAAAATCCTTTTATGCATAAAATCAAATTTAATAGGAATAACACTTTTAAAATAAAAATAATTTCTTTATGCATAAAATCAATTTTTATAAGAATAACACTTTTATAATAAAAAAAGTATTTATGCATCTTTCTATGCATAAAAATAAAATTTAATAAGAATAACACTTTAATAATAAAAATTTTTACTTTATGCATCTTTCTATGCATAGAAATCAAATTTAATAAGAATAAAACTTTTGTAATTAAAAAAATTTCTTTATGCATCTTTCTATACATAGAAATCAAATTTAATAAGAATAACACTTTATAAAAGTGTTAATTTCATCAAAATGGATTTTTATGCATAAATAGATGCATAAAAGAATATATTTTTTTATTATAAGTGTTACTTTCATCAAAATGGATTTTATGCATAGATAGATGCATAAAAGAATATTTTTATTATAAAAGTGTTAATTTCATCAAAATGGATATTTATGCATAAATAGATGCATAAAAGAATATTTTTTTTATTATAAAAGTATTACTTTTATCAAAATTAATTTCATCCATAAATAGATGCATACAGAAATTTTTACATCAAAACAAGAGTTCTCTTTAATCCTTTGTTTAAATCCCATGAATATGGGTAATTGAATTAAGTAAATATTCTGTGAAAGAAAATTTTACCGTTTCATATTCTCTAGGATGGTAATGAGAAAATTTAGAAAAACTATCGAAATCAGAATTTTAGATAAATGAGTAATTTATTCCTCATAGGAATTCGTGATTAGTTTTGAATTTAGTTAAGCAAAATACTCAATGAATGAAATTCAGTAAAGTAGTAATTGAAATATTACCCTTCGATAAAGATAGTTCAGAGAGAACCTTTCCAGTCTAAAAACCTGAATCAGACTATGACCAAGACATAAGTCCTTCGTCCATTTCAAGAATAGACGATGTGACCAGTTCAGTATTCTAGACTCAAATTACCCACCGAATCTGAAACTTAGTTGAGACCTTTGATTTTGATCTGAGGATCAAGATTACCGAATTCGAGGAATTCTATTTGGGAATCTAGACGTGTGATCTAGAAGTCTTGGGATACGGAATTAAGATATATCCATTGTCAAAAGAAAATCAAAACTAAAAACTTGCATAGAAACCCTGTTTTCTTAAAGGACTGTCTTATGCCAGAATACTGGAGGGAGCATTTGGTATATGTGTTTTTCTAAGGGAAGTTCGGTTGCAATAGCTGGCGGCGGCAGGGAGTGTTCAAAGGACGGCTCACGCGGCAAAAACCTGCCCAGGTCTTGACCAGCCTAGGTATGGCGTAAAACGGTGTGCTTCCGGTATGATAGGCGAGGGTCGACGAAGCGGTCCCTAAGTGAAGTGCCAGGACACCTAAGGAGGATCCTAGAGGGTTCTAACTAGGCGATGCACGGGCTCGCGGTGCTTAGGACACCCATGCGTATGTTGTGGAAGATGTATATATGGATGACGAGAAAATTATCGTAATCTGTTACTAGATCTCGTTGCTGACCCGCTGGTCTCAATGAAGAGTCCAAAGTGATTCTATTTTGTGAGAAACAAGGATTGAATGGAAATTTTGAGTTATGACATCTGTAACCAGTAATTGTTTGTCAATGGATTGTTTTATAAATTAAAGTTTAAAGAGGAGTGTGTGAGTATCTGTATTCTAAAGCAAAAGTTAAGAAAGGCTTTCAATTATAGGTGGGTGAGTACTTATCTGGTTCTACTATTCCAGTGGTTGGGTGGTGGCTAACCCAAGTTGGAATCAATAGAGTTTTAACTAATAAAAATTGATTAATAAGATTACGCTTAGAACTCGAGTAGTTAATTAAGCCTGAAGACTTCTCTAATGAAATGATCAACGACTGTGCCTGATTCATTCAAGTTAAGAAAAAAGCGTTGATTCATTCAAGTTAAGTCTGTAATAGATTCCCTTCTATCCGATTTAATCAGATGAAGGTTAGTTCAGTATCTTGACCTCATTATAGAAATTTTATTTTTTTTTAATGGTGGAATCATCCCCGCTTTTCGGGCATGGGAAATTTTCCCGGTTTTGGTTTTTGGAATGACCACTAGCTTAGTCTTGTGCCCGGACATTCGAGGGCGAGGCCCCAAGTGAGAAACTCTACCCCGCGCAAGAAGAATCTACTTCCGCTGCTACCATCCGAGAATCTGGTGCGCAGAGGGGGTAGTGGGATCTCACATTTTAGCATTTCAACTTGAGATTACGATAAGACATTCTTTATTAAGGCATATGATGTTGTTTAAAAGAATCAAAAACTTTAAGTAGTAAGTCAATCAAATAGATCACTATTAATAATTAATAGAGAATCTGGGGCCATACCTCAACCCCTAAGAATGATATATAATTGAAAAACAAAATATATATATACCTTATAGAAATTTATCGTTTATTATCGTTGCCTTTGCTCGTTAACAAGAGCTTTAGAACTTGACATATGAGAATAGAGAGTCTTCTAATACCTTCTCTTACGATTGAAATCATCCGATCATCCCCAAGCTCTATCTCCTCTTACTCGTACTGTGACTTTTCTCTCTTTCGAAGGTCTATGGCAAAATAGCCTTCTCTTGCAGGGCTACGGCATACTATTCTTTCTTTAAAAGAAAAGCTATGGAGTTTTGGTCTCTTCCTCCGAAAGACCATAGCAATCTAACCTTATTTTCTAAGATATTAGATAAGAATGAAGGGATATATATATCTCAAACTCTAGGATTACCTTGAGGCTACTTGCTGTCTTCTTACTGTTTTCCCTGTGTAGAGACCCTGATAGAATCAGCAAATTGTTTTGGCCATAACTCTCTGATAAAAACTCAGAAGTTGTATAACCAATCAAAAGAATCGGAAGGCATCTAGTCTACAAGCCAACGCAGGTAGAATAGGCAAAAACGTTTGTATATAGCCGCAAGCGTACCATCTTTAGAAATGATTTGCGTTTCCACATTTTTAGTATGCATGCATTCTAAATATATAAAAGTACTCTAAATACGACCTCCTATCACCTAAATTTGAATTTCTAATTTTGGAGATACTTCTCTTAATAGAACTATTCTTGTCTTCTTATTTCTTTTAGGATTTTTGGAGCTAATATTTTTATTCTAACACTTTCCTAATGTTTCTAGCCTTATTGTCTCACTCTTCTCTAAGTGCACTCCCTTTTGTTATTGAAATCTATATTAAAAGAGACACATACATACATCACTTGGGAGGGACCTTACAGCATGTAGGTTCCATATGCTTCACCAAAGAGGTCATATATGCATAATGCATAGCAAAGTCACGATATGTCAACCTGTCAACTGGATACCTGACCCTTTGGGATCTCCATAATGCATGCGGATCACTCTAAACACCTATCACTCTAGCATGTGGAGGCACATATCTATCCTGCCTTGCACATGGTGTGCGTAAAACTAGTATGCCAAGTTCCTCATCTAAACTTTCTGAACTTGACGACTCATAACCTGTAATGCCAATTCCTTCAACCTTCTTTTTCCCTTTATCCACAACACTACTCCCAGTGCTCACACTCTCATGTCTCAAGCGTCCTGACCATGGACGTATAGTGCTACTCTCAGACTCTGCTAGCCCAGACATAGAAATAGAACTTGTTTGTGGCAAGTTCACTTGCACATCAGCATCAATGGAATCAATGACACCCTCATCCTTTGCCTTGTACCAACTAGCAAGTTCATCAAACACCACATCTTGTGAGATAACCTCTTGCCTAGTATGTGGATTATAACATTTATATGCCTTGCAATCCTGTGCATACCCAATAAAAATGCACTTTTCTACCTTAGGATCCAACTTCTTCCTTCTCTCATCTGGCACATGCACATAAGCTATGCTACCAAACACTTTAAGGTGTCCAATGTCTGGCCTAAAACCTGTAAGACGCATCTCTGGCGCTCGCATACTTCCATGTATGGCAGCTGTGGGTGTCTTATTAAGAATATACACCGTTGTGGCACATGCTTCTGCCCAATAATAGTATGGCAAGCTCTTTTCATTGAGCATTGCCCTAGCCATATCACCAATGACTCTATTTTTCCTCTCTCAGCAACACCATTTTGCTGAGGTGTGTACCTGCAAGTTAGTTGCCTTCTTATGCCATGCTTTCTCAAGAAATTCTCAAAAGCATGTGAGGTGTATTCACCACCTCCATTTGTCCTCAAACATTTTATCCAAGAGCCATATTGCTTCTCTGCAAAAGCTTTGAAGTCCATAAACTTTCCCAACACTTCACTTTTCTCTCTGAGAAAGTAAATCCAAGTCATTCTGCTGAAATCATCAATGAATGTCACATAATACAAGCTGCCTTTAATGGATGGGTTTTGAGCAGGACCCCATACATCACTATAAACTATCTCAAGTGGCCTGCTACTCATGTTGCCTTCTTTAGGAAATGGCAACCTTGCTTTTTTCCCAAACTGAGCATCGCAGACATGCATATTCCCATCATACTTGAATCTAGGCAGCCCACCAACAATGCCTCTTGCCTGCATGTTCTTTAACCTTTGTATGTTCACATGTCCAATCCTTTTATGCCACATGTCAATGTCTTGTACCACATTTTGGCTTTTAGAGAACATAGCCGATCTCAACTCAGGAATCCCAGCATCCAACTTAAATAGCCTGCCTTCTTTCTTGCCTTTGGCAATGACTCTACATCCATTTTTGAAATCCTCAACGAAGCAACCATGCTCGTTTGAAACGAACTTGTAAACCTTGTTCAACCATTTGACCAATTGAGGCCAAACTTTTTGTAATAGAAGGCACATACAACACATCAGCCATAGACTTTGTTTCACCATTGTGCAGCATCACCAATGGTACACTTCCAACATGAGTGATAGCATGCTGGGAATCATCACCTCTCTCTCCACATAGCCTTTCACATCCATTGGCTTCATATGTTCAAACCATTCGCCATGACAAGTCATATGGTTTGATGCTCCAAAGTCCATATACCAAGTGTCATCACTGTCACCATTTGTCATCATAGATCCCACGACATGTTTCATGGCAAACAAGTAATTTGCACTCCAATCATGATTGCTTGATGCAAAATTTCCACCATGTTGTGCAAAATTTCCACCATGTTGTGCTCTACTCCCTCTCAAATCATTTTGTTTGCGATGGTAACAATCACGTGCCATATGACCAAACTTCCCACAGTAATGGCATTCCACATTTTGCATAGATGTTTGTTGGCCTTGCCAAAGTCCTCTTCCACAAGGATTACCTCTGCCTCTCTGAGGTGTATATCCACGACCACCTCTAGCACCATATGAAGGCTGAAAATTCTGTTGTGGTGACCTATCTTGCCATCCACAACCATTACCATGACCTCATGATGCAAATCTCCCCCTGCCTCTAAATCCCCTTTGTGAATAGAAAGCCTGTATCTTGTCATTATCATCATGGCTAGTAGATGCATCATGAAAAGAGTCACTGAGTTTGATCTCCTCAACAAGCAAGAGTGAAATCAACTCATCAAAATCTGGTAAACCTATACTCCAAACAGAGATAGATGTATCAAAAGACTTGTACTCCTTGCCAAGACCACGCAAGGCAATGTCTACCAAATCATCATCAGGCATGGGGGCATTGATAGTTGGTAAGGTCTACCAAATCATCATCAGGCATGGGGGCATTGATAGTTGCCAATGCATCTGCATACTTATTTATACATAATCATGAATACTTCTTTATACTTCTTTATACATAATCATGAATACTCCTTCCTTTTCGCTTTTCACATTATGAATCTGTTGTCTCAACTAAGACTTACGAGCACTAGTATCTGTATCAAATAGCTTTACCAAAGTATCCCATGCGTCCTTGGGATTCTCAGCATCATGTATATGTATGAGTATAGCATCCGAGATACATATAGACAAGTAATGCAAAACTTTGTATGCTCTCTCTGACCATTGCTTATGAGCTACAACTTGTTCTTGTGTAGGTTGTCAGGGTAGATCCGGCTCTGGCTCCACACCTGTAACAAGATTACAAAATCCTTTTCCTTTCAGAAAGCTTTTAATCCTGTACTTCCATGCCTGGAAGTTCTTTCTATCCACATTTTACACACACACAATCTGTACTGGGTTGTCTGACATATTTGCTCAATGCAAATGCACCTTTTGCACATGTTCAATTCTGTAAATGAGCCTTCCCTAGCTCAACCACACTCTAATAAGTGTTCCAGATACTCCAAAATACTCAACGAACTTCACTGTTGATGTAGAAAATCACTCTGAAATTGAACTGGCATACGCAATCCAAAGTACTCTGTTTTGGCGTGCTTTCCAAGGCTTCAAATTGCAATGTAGTGGTTCAATCAAGTGTGGATAACTTGCATTAACACCTAAACAAGCTCAATGTTGCATATTAACACCAACCAAGGTGCATACGTACCAAAAATATCAAATCCCCTTCTCTGTTTTAAGAAAAACCAGTAGAAAAAGTGCTCTAATTTCTTCAATCTTTGTCCAAATTGGGGGACCAGGCATTCATTAGCTTAGAAATGATGTCTATTAACTCCCTGTAAAAGGAATTAGACCAACTGTAAAAGTTGAGAGAGTAATTAGTCAATTAATGACCCTCTATTTCACTAATCACTGTTTATAGCCTGTTTAATCAGCTCATAATTAGCTCCAAAATGCATAATTGCTCTAACCAACCACATAGCAACCTTCTCATCTATGTGTATCACAAAATTGCTAAGAAAATTTTGAAGTTAATCAATCACCAAGCTTGAATTTGGCCTCCACTTTGCAAGACTTCCGTTTTTGTGAGGGCTTCAAAACGGTAATATTTCAATCACTCCAATGCATCAAACTTGCTCCAATTTCATTTTATGGCTTTCACATGAACTGCCAACACATTCCCATTTGCCAGATACATGATTCTTTGTCACATTTGTAACCATTTGCCTCATACATTCACCACACTCAAGCTTCAATGGAGAGCTTGCAAAACAGAAATTTTTCTTTGCTTTGGGCAACTCAAATCTGATGTTGTTTGTGTTTTTGCACCTGCAATCCTCTCAAGGATGTTTAGTAGTCCTTATACCCAGTAGGCCAAGCTCTTAGATTTGGTGAAAATTGGTGTGCTCCAAGCTTCACAGCTCCAATGGCAAGCTCCACAGCTTTTCTTCATAGCTTCTTCTCCCTCTTCTCTCACTCACTCATAAACCCTAATAGAGAGCACCATGCTCTGATACCATGATGAAAAATAGGTAAAGGGAGAGGAGACACACACAGAGGAGAAAACCCTAATGTATTAGTCAAACCCTAACCATAGAGGGAAGCCATGTCCCTTGTCACACAAATGCATAAAGCCATAATCCATAAGCTACAACACACTGCATGTGTTGTGTCCACACACAGCTAACCCTAGCTAATGTCTACACACTATGACCAGCTGAACATGGTCATTTATGTTCACATGTTACTACCTAACATGCTAGCACATAGTGCAACTGGCACAAGCTGACATCATCGAGCTTGAATCTCAACAGAAATTTGGGTACATTAGGAGTGGTAAAAGGTGGCTTTGTGAAAGCATTTGACCCATAATCCAACTGACGATTCACCCATGTATTTACATACTTTTCTTGATATACCTCGGCCAAGATCATTGCATCCTTGATAGTTGTTGGTCTTTGTGCCTTCACATCCATTCCAATTACATTATTTAAGCCCATGATATACTTCACTATTTTAAACTCTTCACTAAACCCTTCAACATGAAGCCTACATTTGAGAAACTTATGTGTATACTCCTTCACACTCAAGTATCTTTGTTGTAGATAGTCCCATTTACAAACCATTTTAGCTTTGTGCATCTAGGAAGTGAATGCATCCCAACTTGTGGCCTCATATCCTTGTGATTGGAGATGCCTCCACCACTAAACTTTGAAAGGACAATCTTATCTTTTACACCCTTTGATTTATCTCCATTCCCATGAAGGTCACCACGCCTACACATAGGCCCATCCATATAATGATTGTAATCCTCAAACTCACCAAAAGATCTTCCTCAACATGAGGTCTTGAAGCACAACCTTGATGAGTACTCTCCTTGAATGGAACATGACCATCACTCCTGGGGACTCTTAAGCCTTCATTTAGAGATGCATGAACCTTGCCTTTGGCTTCATTGGGTGTGTGTATGGAAACTTTGGGTTGCGCATAGCACCATAAGTAGAATGAAAACTTGGGTGATGATTCTCTTTGTCTTCAACATGAGCTTGTCGATGAACATTGTGAGATGGTCTACCCTTGTATTCATCCTTGCTCATTATCTCATCATGCATGCCCCTAATCTCTTGTACAATGAGTTGTATCATGGTTTCCACAAGTGGTTACATCATGCTTCTCATCATCATTTGTCATAACGGGCATTGCTTGTGCATTTTCTCCTCCCAATTGATCTGATGTATTGGCCACATTTGCAAAACTTAACTCAATTTGTACATTATTTTTTCAATGTGCCATATTTGCGTTGTTGTTGTCACCTTGTAAATTCATATCCTCTTTACCAATCACCTCCTCATGATCCTCATTTGTACCATTTCCCTGTCTTCCCTTATCTGTTGAAGTCCCATCGCTTGCTTGGGATGGATGCCCCCTTGGCATAGTGGCTGAAAATGGAAAATGGCAAGTTTTAGAAGGCTTACATGATGTTGGAAATTGGTGATCTAGGGCTCTATGGATAGCTCTTCATTTACCATTTCCCTGTCTTCCCTTATCTCTTGAAGTCCCATCGCTTGCTTGGGATGGATGCCCCCTTGGCATAGTGGCTGAAAATGGAAAATGGCAAGTTTTAGAAGGCTTACATGATGTTGGAAATTGGTGATCTAGGGCTCTATGGATAGCTCTTGTTGCATAGTATCCAAATATGCAAGAACATTTTTTTTTGGATAGCCCTAATATTCTTTGTTTTTTTAGGGTTTGTACAACATATCTGAAAATAGTAATTTGGCTCTAAAACCCTAAAATGAGGTTGAAATTTTATCAAAAATAGCTTGTTGTAAATCTCTTGATTGGTACTATACCTAAACCAAATCCCGTTGCTTAGTGAAAGTATTCTTTATTTTGACTTTTGTGAAAAAGTCAACCATGTGTGTTGACCAAGCATGCGATACCCAATTCCAAAGTTTTTTGTGCCATTTGGTAGGTATTAGGGAGTAATATAAGAATATCTAATCACTTTTTTGAACCTGTGAAACCCCTCGGATTGAATTAGGGTTTTATGAATCTGATGAAACCCTAAATTGAGCCTACTTCTGATATCCGATTTGTGCAACCCAATAGCCCTTTGCAATGATGTAGAGACCTTGTCACTTTCCCAAAACCCTAATGATGACTGAATTAGGATTTTTGTTACAACCACACATGAATTTATGGGCAAAATCGGACAGCGTCTCCGTGAGACATAAATGACTGCGTCCAGTTGGTCATAGTGTGTGGACATTAGCTAGGGTTAGCAGTGTATGGACACAACACAAGTAGTGTGTTGTAGATTATGGATTATGGCTTTATGCATTGTGTGAGAAGGGAAATGGCTTCTCTCTATGGTTAGGGTTTGATAATACATTAGGGTTTGCTCCTGTGTGTGTGTCTCCTCTCCCTCTACCTTTTTTTCATCATGGTATCAGAGCCTGGTGCTCTCTATTAGGGTTTATGAGTGAGTGAGAGAAGAGGGAGAAGAAGCTATATGAAGCTTGCCATTGGAGCTGTGAAGCTTGGAGCACACCGATTTTCATCAAATCTGAGAGCTTGGCGTACCGGGTAAGGACTACTAAACATCCTTGAGCGGATTGCAGGTGCAAAAACACAAACAACACCAGATTTGAGTTGGCCAAAGCAAAGAAAAATTCTGTTTTGCAAGCTCTCCATTGAAGCTTGAGTGTGGTGAGGCAAATGGTTGCAAATCTGACAAAGAATCATGTATCTAGAAAATGGAAATGTATTGGCAACTCATGTGTACTTGATGGGGCTCTCCCTCCTTACTGAGGTGTCAAAAATTTATCATTTTACTAAAATATCCCATTTTTTTACTAAATAAACCTTAATTTTTAACTAATAAACCCTGTACTCGGTCAACTCTTCATCTTATGTGAGCATTTACTCATTTTTGGGGTATTTTCTTTTATTCTTTACATTTTTGTCATCCCAACACTTGGATTAATCCTATTGGCCCTTTGGAACCTTATTTGGATCTTAATCCAAAAATTTCTAAAAATGTGAACCCTTAGGCTAAGACCTTTAATACTGAAAGATCCCTACCCCCTCTGCGCAACGAATTCAGGGGTGCTAGCAGTGGAAGTAGCACTTCTTGCACAGGGCAGAGCCTCTCACTCGGGGCCTCACCCCCACGGATATCCGGACAAGAGACTAATCCCTCGGTTCTTCCAAAACCGACCTATCCTTCACCTGATTAAACCAGATAGAAGGAAGACTATCAGTGACTTAATTTGAAGAAATCAACGCTTTTTCTTAACCGAAATCAAGCACATCCGTTGATCTAATCATTTGAGGAAATCAATGCTTTTTTCCTAACCGAAATCAAGCACAGCCGTTGATCTACTCATTTAAGAAATTCTTCAGGTTTTTATTTAACTACTCAAATTCTAAGCGTATTCCTATTATTTCCATTTAATTATTAAAACTCCACTGATTCCAACCTAACCCCATCCGTCCCATGGGTTAGCCACCACCCAACCATTGGAATCGCTAGAACCAGACAATTACTCACCCACTCATAATTGAATGCCTTTCTTAACTTTTACTTTCTAATACAGATAGGCACACACTCCTCTTTAAAACTTTAACATATAAAATAATCCATTGACAAACAGTTATATGTTACAGATGTCATAACTCAAAAATTCCATCAAGTCCCTTGTTTCTCAAAAAAACAGTATCACTCTGGACTCTCCGTTGAGACCAACTGGTCAGCAAACGAGATCCAGTAACAGATTACAATAATCATTTCGTCCATCATACATATCTTCCATGACATACGCATGGGTGTCCTAGGCACCGCGAGCCCGTGCATCGCCTAGTCAAAACCCTCCAAGATCCTCCTTAGGTGTCCTGGCACTTCACTCAGGGACCGCTTCGTCGGCCCTCGTCGGAAGCGCACCATTTTTCAACCATATCGAGGCTGGTCAAGACCTGGGCAGGCTTTACCGCGTGAGCCGTTCTTTGAACAATCCCCACCAGCTGTTGCAACAACCGAACTTCCCTTAGAAAAATATATACCAAATGCTCCCTCCAACATTCTAGCATAAGACAGTCCTTTAAGAAAATAGGGTTTCTATGCGAGTATTCAGTTTGATTTTCTTTTGAATACAAGGAGTATTTCTTGAATTAGTATCCCCAAAACTTCTTGATCGGAATTTTGAATTTTCATACCAAAATTCCTTGAATTCTATAACCTTGATCTCCACACATCAATTCAAAGGGTCTCAAACTTAGTTTCAGATTTGGCGGGAGTTTTGAGTGTATTTTTCTAAACTGGTCCCATCTCTTTCCTTGAAACTGATGAAGAGTTTGGTCATGGTCATAGTCTGATTCAAGGTTCGAGTCGGATAAGATTTTTCCTGAACTATCTTTCTCGAAAAGGTTTGATAATTCAATTATTATTTTACTGAATTTCTTTCTTTGAATATTCACTTAACTGATTTCTAAATTACGAATTCCAATGAGGAATAAATTAATCATTTATCTGAATATTTTGATCTGAATAGATTTCTTAAATTTTCTTTTTACAATCCGTGTGAATATAAAACGATAGAAATTTTTCTCTTAGAGTATTTAATTATTCATTTATCAAATACTCATAGAATTTAAACATAGAATTTAAGAGAATTCTAATTTTGATATAAAAATTCTTTATGCATCTATTTCTACATAAAAAATCAACTTCAATGGAAATAAAACTTTTACAAAAACATTTATGCATCCATTTATGCATAGAATCAAATTTAATAGGAATAACACTTTTAAAATAAAAAGAAATTCCTTATGCATCTATTTATGCATAAAAATCATTTTTTATAAGAATAACGCTTTTACAATTAAAAAAATTCCTTTATGCATCTTTCTATGCATAGAAATCAAATTTAATAAGAATAACACTTTTGTAATTAAAAAAAATCCTTTATGCATCTTTCTACACATAGAAATCAAATTTAATAAGAATAACACTTTTGTAATTAAAAAAATTCCTTTATGCATCTTTCTATGCATAGAAATCAAATTTAATAAGAACAACGCTTTTATAATTTAAAAAATTCCTTTATGCATCTTTCTATGCATAGAAATCAAATTTAATAAGAATTAAACTTTTATAATAAAAAAATTTCCTTTATGCATCTTTCTATGCATAGAAATCAAATTTAATAAGAATAACACTTTTCTAATAAAAATTTCCTTTACGCATCTTTCTATGCATAGAAATCAAAATTAATAAGAATAACCTTTTTGTAATAAAAAAAATCCCTTTATGCATCTTTCTATGCATAGAAATCAACTTTAATAAGAATAAAACTTTTGTAATAAAAAAATTTCCTTTATGCATCTTTCTATGTATAAAAATTAAATTTAATAAGAATAACACTTTTGTAATAAAAAATTCCTTTATGCATCTTTCTATGCATAGAAATCAATTTTAATAATTAATATCAGTGATATCCACGCATATTCATAGGTGAATATGTACATGGAGTAATTAGAATATTTCTTTTAGATGCAAAAATGGTGGGAATTACTCTTTTGGAATAACATAAAAACAAACTTTCTTTTTCACATAATTCTAGAAAATTTTGCCATAACCTCCTTTGTATGGCTGACCATTTCTCATTTTTATCTTTCTTTATTTAACTTAATTAACCCATTTTAAAATTATAAAAATCTAATCTACATAATTTTCTAAATTCAAGAGGCTAAACAATAAGAAGAGTTTAATTAATCACTTAATTAATCTTTCTAAGATTAAGTTAGAATGTAAAGAAGAGAAGGGGGTGGTCCTTTTATCAAAGGAATAGCATTTGAGTTTAATTCAAACATTTGCAAAACATAAAAATCAAGAAAACCATAGATTTTTCATTAAACAAAGTAAGAAAATTAGCTTACATGGAGCTTGTAAGCTCTCCTTTGGCTTGAGGGATTGAGGGTTCTACTCTTGTTTGAAGCAAGAGTGGCCACCAATTCACTTTGGAGAGGATTAGGCTAAAAACAATTGAATTATTAAAAAATTCAATGTAGATGGCTCAGGACATGAGTAGAGTAATAGTGCATAAACACCATTAAGCTTTTACAAAGGGGGAGGCTTCTATTTATAGGAAAAATTGAGCCTCTAACCAAGCAAACTAATTCTAGATTTTTCCAAATCAGTTTGGTCAATTTTTGATCATTTTTGGGTCAGTTCAGCTTACTTTTTGGATCTAGTTTTGAAACAGGAGAGAGGAGAGATAAAAATATCTCATTTTATTGATTAAGAATTGGGGATAATAATGAGAAAAAGGCACCTACTTCATGAGGGGAGATCTCCACTCTGAGGTGTGAAAATTCAGTTTTTTAATTCTTTTCTTTGGTCCTTATTCCACTCTTCAACTTATGTGAGCATTTACTCATTTTGGGGGGGGTTTTCTTTTATTCTTCAATTTATCTCCTCCCTACATTTGGATTAATCTTATTGGTCCATTGAAGGATGCATGTATTATAATAATCGGCTATGTATCCCCAATGATGAGGGAATAAAGGGAAGAATTCTGAGAGAAGCCCATGATAGCCTGATAGCTGGACATCCAGGGTTTATAAAAACCTATATGTCTATGAAGAAAAGCTTCTTCAGGACAGGACTCAAAAAGGATGTACTTGATCATGTGCAAAAATGCTTAATGTGTCAAAGAGTCAAGGTAGAGAGAGTCAAGATGCCAGGGAAACTACAGCCTCTAGACATTCCTCAGATGAAGTGGGAATGTATCAGTATGGACTTTGTCACTGGAAAAGACGGCTCTTGATCCTTAAGTAGAGGCTAAGAAAAGTCTAGAACTATCACACATAGGAATCCAAGAGCCTGAACATCCAAAATTTAAAGGCCTACCCCTTGAAACCTCCTCTCACAACCTCCATTCCTACCTCCTTCGAAGAGCATACTCCAATCAATTTTATTGAATGGGATATTGCTCTTGCAATTTACATTCTATCAAAATAGACATTCAGGCGGAGCTTGAAGATGATGACTCTGCCGTTGACATCCCATACTTAACATACCTTGATTAAGAGCAAGTAGAAGAGACAGCTCTTGATCCTTAAGTAGAGGCTAAGAAAAGTCTAGAACTGTCACACATAGGCATCCAAGAGCCTGGACATCCAAAATTTAAAGGCCTAACCCTTGAATCCCTGACACCCATCATCATAGAGGAGGGCGAGGAGTACCTACCTGTTGCTGCTGCTGATGAAAGATGTCTTGGAGCTCTTGAGGGAAGATGAGTTGTATTGCACACTTGTTTGAGATTCTCGAAATGACTTCATTGATGTTAGCATACAAGATGCTCCACCTATTGTTAATGAAGTCCATTGCTACAACGATGCTTGGATGATGTATCAACCATCATCCAAGTCCATAAATCAATTGAAGAAGCTTCTCTTGAATATGAGATTTTGGATACAGATTTTGAAAGGTTGCAAGAGGAGATGTTTGGGCCTCGACAACAGCACGAGATAATAGTGGTAGAAGTGAAGAAGGGCGGCCTATTCCAGGCAGCAAACTTGAGGCACCATTGGTGAAGGAGCAAGATGATTCTGAGGAGGTAAATTCTAGGAAAATTTTAAGAATTTTTTTTTCCTGATTGGTTCCAAACTTGACATGCATGCTCGAGCATGTAGGTCAAGTTTGGACTGAATCTGGAAAAAAATCTATTTTTTTGGACTTGGTTGGCAGTGCAAACGTTATTTTGGCATATGCATGCACTTGTACTGACATAATTTTTCACTTTTGGTTTGCAGTATGTCTTGTACCTTGATGAGTTCTCTTCTAGGCATGCCGACTTCTTCTCAACACCTCTCAAGCTTGAGAAGCTTTCAAAGCAATGGGTTTTCTTCAAATCAAGCTTTCCCAAAGTCTCTTAATGTCTATTTAGATTGATGTTGAATTTTATGCTTAATTTTAATGTTTTTCTTTAAGAAAATCTCTCTCTCTCTCTCTCTCTTGAAAAGATTAGTCATTCCTATAGCTAGATCTTGAGAAAAAGATGATTCTATTTTATAATCTCTTTATCTTCAGCTAATCTCTAAGCTTGTCAAGCTAGAGAAAGAGATTAGTTATTTTTCATGATTTTTAATCTAGGAAAAAGAAGGATTAATTCTCTTAATCTTATTTATGGTATGAAAAATCCTATAAATTCATCCTAAATGGAAAGGAGGTTATGTTGAAATTTTTAAAAATGAGGAATGATTATTTTGGATTAATCTAGATAATTAATCATAATTATATATTAATTATGGTGATAATTATGCTATGAATGCATAAATATAATTTCAAGTTTAAAAGAGAAGTTTCTATCGTATTTTCATTACAAGCTTTTATTCTTTTAGAAAAATTGAGAATTATCAGTTATAGCATCAAAGTTATGGCAATTTTTTTCAGAAAATAATACATATCTTATTTTTATGCATAATGCTAAAAGAGGAATTCCTACCATATTCTAGGATTGGACATCCTATGCAAAAAGAATGATTTTCATCATATTCATGTGAAATAATTATTTTTTATAATTATGCATAATTAATTGATTATGAGAAAAGAGTAATTTTTGGTAAGTTTATTTTATGCAAAAAGAGGAATTCCCATGATATTTAAGATCCAAGTAATTAAATGGTAAAAGAAGATTTTTTGGTAAATTTATTTTATGCGAAAAGAGGAATTCCCATGATAATTGAGATCCAAGAAATTAAATGGTAAAAGAGGAATTTTTGGCATAATTCAAATTATGAGTATTTATCAAAAGTGAAATTTTGAGTATTATTATTTTTATTGGGAAATATGGGTAGAATTGATTTTTGTAAATCCCATGAATCTTTTACTCAAAAAGAAGAATATTGAATATATTTCACTTGAGAATTTGAGAAAGAATATGAAAATATTCATCGCGAAAAAGTACCTTTAACTAGGCCAAGCAATTGGTAGAAACTTAGAAAAGTCCCATCGGTGTGTCAAAATTTGACCAAACTGATCTGAAAAATTCTAGAATCAGTTTGCTTGGTTAGAGGCTTAATTTTTCCTATAAATAGAAGCCTCCCTCTTTGTAAAAGCTTAATGGTGTTTATGCACTGTTACTCTACTCCTATCCTGAGCCATCTACATTGAATTTTTAATAATTCAATTGTTTTTGGCCTAATCCTCCCCAAAGTGAATTGGTGGCCACTCTTGCTTCAAACAAGAGTAGAACCCTCAATCCCTCAAGCCAAAGGAGAGCTTACAATCTCCATGTAAGCTAATTTTCTTACTTTGTCTAATGAAAAATCTATGGTTTTCTTGATTTTTATGTTTTGCAAATGTTTGAATTAAATTCAAATGCTATGCCTTTGATAAAAAGGCCACCCCCTTCTCTTCTTTACATTCCAACCTTTCTTAATCCTAGAAAGATTAACTAAGTCATTAATTAAACTCTTCTTATTATTTACTCTCTTGAATTTAGAAAATTATGTAGATTAGAGCTTTATAATTCTAAAATGGGTTAATTAAGTTAAATAAAATAAGATAAAAATGAGAAATGGTCAGCCATACAAAGGAGGTTATGGCAAAATTTTCCAAAATTTTGTGAAAAAGAAAGTTTGTTTTTATGTTATTCCAAAAGAGTAATTCCCACCATTTTTGCATCTAAAAGAAATATTCTAGTTACTCCATGTACATATTCACCTATGAATATGCATGGATATCACTGATATTAATTATTAAAATTGATTTCTATGCATAGAAAGATGCATAAAGGAATTTTTTATTATAATAGTATTTTTCTTATTAAATTTAATTTTTATACATAGAAAGATGCATAAAGGAATTTTTTTTTATTACAAAAGTGTTATTCTTATTAAATTTGATTTCTATGCATAGAAAGATGCATAAAGGAAATTTTTTTAATTACAAAAGTGTTATTCTTATTAATTTTGATTTCTATGCATAGAAAGATGCATAAAGGAATTTTTTATTACAAAAAAGTTATTCTTATTAAATTTTATTTCTATGCATAGAAAGATGCATAAAAGAAATTTTTTTATTATAAAGGTGTTATTATTATTAAATTCAATTTCTATGCATAGAAAGATGCATAAAGGAATTTTTTTTATTTACAAAAGTGTTATTCTTATTAAATTTGATTTCTATGCATCTTTCTATGCATAAAAAGATGCATAAAGGAAAATTTTTAATTACAAAAGTGTTATTCTTATTAAATTTGATTTCTATGTATAGAAAGATGCTTAAAGGAAAAATTTTTATTACAAAAGTGTTATTCTTATTAAATTTGATTTCTATGCATAGAAAGATGCATAAAGAAATTTGTTTTATTATAAAAACGTTATTCTTATAAAAATTGATTTTTATGCATAAATACATGCATAAGGAATTTATTTTTATTTTAAAAGTGTTATTCCTATTAAATTTGATTTTATGCATATATAGATGCATAAAAGGAAATTTTTTTAAAAGTGTTATTCCCATTGAAGTTGATTTTTATGTAGAAATAGATGCATAAAGAATTTTTATATCAAAATTAGAATTCTCTTAAATTCTATGTTTAAATTCTATGAGTATTTGATAAATGAATAATTAAATACTCTAAGAGAGAAATTTCTATTGTTTTATATTCACACACGGATTGTAAAAAGAAAATTCAAGAAATCTATCGAGATCGAAATATTCAGATAAATGATTAATTTATTCCTCATTGGAGTTTGTAACTAATTTAGAAATCAGTTAAGTGAATATTCAAAGAAAGAAATTCAGTAAAATAATAACTGAATTATCAAACCTTTTTTAGAAAGACAGTTCAGGAAAAATCTTATCCGACTCGAACCTTGAATCAAACTATGACCAAGACCAAACACTTTCGTTAGTTTCGAGGAAAGAAGATGTGACCAGTTTAGAAAAATACACTCAAAACTCCCGCCAAATCCGAAACTAAGTTTGAGACCCTTCGAATTGATCTGTGGATCAAGGTTATAGAATTCGAGGAATTCTGGTATGAAAATTCAGAATTCCGATCAGGGGATACTGATTCAAGAAATACTCCTTGTATTCAAAAGAAAATCAAACCGAAAACTTGCATAGAAACCCTGTTTTCTTAAAGGACTGTCTTACGGCAGAATGCTGGAGGGAGCATTTGGTATATGTTTTTCTAAGAGAAGTTCGGTTGCAACAGCTGGCGGGGAGTATTCAAAGGACGGCTCACGTCTTGATCAGCCTCGGTATGGTTGAAAAATGGTGCGCTTCTGGTACGATGGACGACGGTCGACGAAGTGGTCCTTGAATGAAGTGCCAAGACACCTAAGGAGGATCCTGGAGGGTTCTGACTAGGCGATGCACGGGCTCGCGGTGCCTAGGACACCCATGCGTATGTCGTGGAAGATATGTATGATGGACGAAATGATTATTGTAATCTGTTTACTAGATCTTGTTGTGCTGACCAATTGGTCTCAACAACGAAGAGTCCAGAGAGTGATACTGTTTTTTTGAGAAACAAGGGACTAGTTGGAATTTTTGAGTTATGACATCTATAACCAATAACTGTTTGTCAATGGATTATTTTATATGTTAAAGTTTTAAAGAGGAGTGTGTGCGTATCTGTATTCGAAAGCAAAAGTTAAGAAAGGCATTCAATTATGGGTGGGTGAGTAATTGTTTGGTTCTACCGATTCCAGTGGTGGCTAGGTAGAATCAAAGGAGTTTTAAGAATTAAATGGAAATAATAGGAATACGCTTAGAATTTGAGTTGTTAAATAAAAACCTGAAGAATTTCTCAAATGAGTAGATCAACGGTTGTGCCTGATTTCGGTTAGGAAAAAAGCGTTGATTTCCACAAATGATTAGATCAACGGCGGCTGTGCTTGATTTTGGTTAGTAAAAGGCATTGATTTCTTCAAATTAAGTCGGTGATAGTCTTCCTTCTATCTAGTTTAATTAGGTGAAGGATAGTTTAGTCTCTTGACCCCATTAGAAAATTCGTTAAGAAAATAAAAAAGGTGGAATCGTCGCCATTTTTTGGGCAAGGGATATTTTCTCAGTTTCGGTTTCGGTTTCGGAATGACCACCAAATTAGTCTCGTATGCCCGAACATTCGAGGGTGAGGCCCCGAGTGGGAAACCTTGCCCCGCGCAAGAGGAAGCTACTTCTGCCTGCTAGCAACTGGGGATCCGATGCGCAGAGGGGGTAGAGGGGTCTCACAGCTGGTATCAGAGTGCTATTGTAAACTTACGAAATTGCAGCAAAAATTACCTAAAATTTTAAAGTAAATCTGGGAAATAGTGTTTTCACTTGTTAAGATTATGTTTGAAATGAACTTCATAAATTGAAAACTCATAAATTGAACTGGATTTTTAGATGGATACCCCAAATCTGTCTAGCATTCCTGGACTCTCCCAGAGTCAGGATATGATCACCTTTGCCTTCGAAAATCTCATCAACCCTGCTACAACCCGAGAAAGCAAAGTGAGACTCGCTCCTCACTTTGAGGATCTATACTTTCCCGATCCATAAGAGCGACGTCAGCATATGTGGTTCTCTCGAGGGCGAAGTATTCGTGTCAATACCAATCAACGACAGAGACTCAGACAGAATATCTCGCTAACCATGATCTTGATAAGGCTAGGAGTTGTTCATTATGTACAACTCTATAATCACTCACCCCGAAATTTTAGAATTTCTTGTCGTATTTTTAGACTTCTTAGCCACTTTATTCCTAGGAGAAGAATTACAGCACCATTATCAGTGATGAATCGTGTATATCATAGCATGTCTCCATCGCAGTATCGACTTTTTATGTGTACGCGATTGAGGCGGTGACTTTTGCAACTGAGACGTTCTATGTATATATCAAAAACTTTTGATAATAAATGATGTTTTGCAAAAGATTCCAAATTGTTTTCGTGGTTGTGAATTTTGGTTAGTAAAATTATCAGAGTGAATCTTGTTTTCAAGAATTATGATGGAATATTTATTTGTTTAAGAAATAAATCTCAAAAATTAAAGTCATAAATCTAATGACAAAGTTAAGTTGACAAAAATATCGTTTTGTCAAAATCATGAGGCGCACGGGCCATGGTAGGCAGCCGGATCCTCTTACTGATGATGAAGAGTTAGATCCGGACGTTCGTAAAGCCCTGCACCGATCCCAACCTGGTCCCTTCAAGGGTGAAGGGGAACAGTTAGGAGAAGTAGTGGAAAAATGGATCGAGGCAATGGAAGAGTATTTTGATGTAACCGATTATAACGAGAGGAGCAAGATGGCTCTCGCCAGATTGAAAATTGTGGAAACGGCCAGGGTCGCATGGAGGACCCATTGGAAGACAAACCGTCTCAACCGAAATACCTAGACCTGGTCAAATCTTAAAGCTTACATGAGGAAGAGGTTCTTCTCCCTGGGCTTCCTAAAAACCAAAATGAATGAGTTCTTAGAAAACTGAAGCAGGATAGCCGGATGATTGAAGAATACCATCAGGTATTTGCCCTTCTCCTCAAATATTTTCCTTTTTTGGATGAAGAGGAGCTGATGGCCAGATTCATTCAAGGGATGAATGAGCCATTGGACACTTTAGTGAAAAATGCCAAACCAGTCTCAATGGCAGAAGCTATCAGAATGGCAAAGGACTTTGCCAAAGCACTTGTTGTTAAGGTCCCGCCGAAGCTTGCACCCTCAAACTTTAAAAGGTTCCAAACCCCGAGAAGTGCTTTAAACTCTCCACCCCCAAAGAGGCAGCAAGGCCCTAATCAGAATCAAGATGCTGGGAGATTCAGAAGTGAAGGAAGACCCTTCCCTCACCAGAACACTTTCTCAGGAGCCCCACCTTTTTCAAGGATTCAGAGGGATGAGCTTAGAAGTGAGAACACATGTTTTGGATGTCAGGGTCTCGGTCCCAGCTTAAAGACTGCCCGACTCCTGCCATGTCAAGCGGACAGGGAAGTCAAGGACCCAGAGTGTAGAGACCAGCTCCTTCGTATCAGTCACAAATCAGGGTCCGTCTCGCCAAAATCAGGGCAATCCCAGGAGGACTCCAGCTCAACCATTTGCCTTTGTTCAGAGTAATCACAGAACTCCCTCCCAGAACTGGGGTAACCAAAGAGAAAGAGTTCCGCCCCAATCTGCAGCAGCAGCAGCCAGGGCAGTTACGATAGCAGAAGTAGTAGAAGAGGAAAGAGGTCAGATTTATGCCGTGATTGAAAACCAAGGCCCAAATTGTCAATTCTTTGTCATCCATGCTCCATCTGAGTATAAGGGTAAGCCATTTAAGCTTTTGATTGATTCAGGTAGTACTCATTCATTTATTTTCCCAGGATGCTTATGTAAGCTAGTGTTAGAACAGAAATCAGGGAAACCTATGCAAGTTGAATTGGCCAGTGGGAAGATTCTTTTCACTCACCATGAGATAGATTGTATTCAGTTTAATCTAGATGGGAATGTAATTGACTGTCAGTTTAGAGTCTTAACTTTGGGAGTTTTCGACGGAATCCTTGGAATGGATTGGCTCCACAAAAATGAAGCTGACATTCACTATCACAATGGAACCATTTCCTTCCATGACCTTCACGGGAACAAAGTTCAAGGAACTGGAATTTCAGGATCCCTAGATCTGTAATTAGTAAAAGCTTCTAGGTTACTGAAAGGACTTAGAGAGAAGCAGCTCATTTATGTTGTCCAAATGAATCCGGTAGACACAAAGTTAAAGGCTAAAGAACCAAAATGGTTAAGTGAGTATGATGATTTATTCCCAGCAGAGCTAACTGAGATGCCTCCGATACGGGAAGTAGATCATGAGATAGACTTGACCCCCGGAGCTTAGCCACCACTAGCCCAGTGCACGTACAAAATGTCAGTCCCTGAAGCCATTGAACTCAAGGAACAACTTAGGCAATTGTTAGAACAAGGGTTTGTAAGACCCAATGTTTCACCTTGGGGAGCGCCAGTTCTCTTTCAGAAAAAGAAGGATGGAACGTTAAGACTTTGTGTGGATTACAGAGGTCTCAATCAGCTCACAGTTAAGAATAAGTATCCTATCCCCAGAATTGATGAGCTTCTGGAAAGGCTGAATGGAACCTAGATCTTCACAAAGATAGATCTTAAATCAAGGTATTACCAGATCAGGATTAATGATCAAGATATCCCAAAGACAGCCATCAATACTCGCTATGGGCACTATGAATTTACTGTCATGCCGTTTGGATTGACAAATGCCCTAGCTACATTCAATCACCTAATGCAGGACATTCTCAGAGAACACTTGGATGATTTTGTTCTTGTCTTTTGATGATATTCTGATTTACTCAAAGAATGCAGCTAACCATGAAGCTCACGTCCGTAAAGTTCTTAAGATTCTAAGGAAGCACCAACTCTTTGCAAAAAAGAGCAAATGCACTTTCTCTGTCGACCATGTTGAATACTTAAGCTTTCTGGTATCCAAAGATAGAATTTCTCTAGATTTTACAAAAGTCCAAGCAGTCATAGATTGGCATGAACCAAAGACAGTGAAAGAAGTCATGGGATTCTTGGGATTAACTGGTTGGTATAGAATTTTTATACCTAAGTATGCTCTCATAGCTTCCCCCTGACTAATCTTCTCAAGAAGAATACCTCGTTTTAATGGTCTGCCAGGTGTCAGAGCACTTTTGATAAGCTGAAGACCACCTTGGTAACCAATCCCGTTTTGAAGAGCACTTTTGATAAGCTGAAGACCACCTTGGTAACCAATCCCGTTTTGAAGTTGCCAAATTTCTCTCTACCCTTTGAGGTAGTAATTGATGCCAGTGGTTTTGCCCTGGGAGGTGCGCTCATGCAAGAAGGTCATGCAGTGGCCTATGAATCTCGAAAACTTAGAACGCATGAGAGAAATTATGCTATCCACGACCTGGAGCTACTTTCAGTAGTCTATGCCCTGAAGTTGTGGAGACATTACCTACTGGGTCAAAGATTCACTTTGATGACAAATCATCAGAGCTTAAAGTAGATCTTCACTCAAAAGGATCTCAAAGAAGGTGGATGCAGACCCTGCATGAATTTGATTTTGAAATCAAGTATCACCCAGGCAAAGAAAATGTGGTAGCAGATGCCCTCAGCAAAAAAGCCTCCTTTCTTGCAATCACAGTGGTGTCAAATCCATTGATCAATGAAGCAAGAGAGAAGATCATGTAGGATAGATTCTTTGGCCCTATTGCTACCCTACTTATGCAGGAAAGAAAAACTCCTCAGGAGTTGAACCAAGTTCAAGGGTACAGCCTAGATGAAGGAATTATGTATTATAATAGTAGGCTATGCATTCCCAATGATGAGGGAACTAAGGGTCAAATTCTGAATGAAGCCCATGATAGCCTTATAACAGGACATCCAGGTTTCATCAAGGCCTACATATCTGTAAAGAAAAGCTTCTTTTGGCATGGACTAAAAAAGGATATACTTAATCATGTACGTCAATGCCGCCTGATATGTCAGAAAGTCAAAGCCAAGAGAGTAAAAATGCCTCGAAAGTTACATCCATTAGACATCCCCCAGATGAAGTGGGAATGTATCAGTATGGATTTTATTACTGGACTACCTTTAGTGTCATGAGGTTACAACTCCATTTTCATGGTAGTTGACAGACTAACCAAAGTTGCCCATCTGATTCCAGTAAAAGAAACCTACACTGCAGTGGATGTGGCCAAAGTGTTCCTCAAGGAAATCTTCAGATTGCATGGCCTACCCAACCAGGAGAATAGTAAGTGATCGAGATCCCAAAATCACGTGTCAATATTCTGGTTTGCATTCTTCGAAGTAGTAGGAACTTTCTTGGATCTCAGCACAGCTTACCACCCCGAGATCGATGGTCAAACAGAAAGGGTGAACCAAGTAATCGAAGATATACTTCGGTCATGCTGTGGGGTGGCAGGGAACCCAAGAAGTGGCTAAGCTATCTGCACCTAGTCAAGTTTGCCTACACTACTTCTTATCACCGAAGTATCAGGATGAGCCCTTTCAAAGCTCTGATGGACAAGACTACCTAACACCATTAACTTGGTCCGACCCATTGATTAGGGTCGAGATGTCCAGACAGATGCTTGACGACATGGAGCAGCAGATGCAGTCAATCCACAAGGATATACAGAAGCAGTATGCAGATAAGAAGAGGTCAGGCAGAAAATTCGAAGAAGCAGATATGGTCTTCATTCGAGTACGCCCCAAAAGAAGTTCTCTATCTCTTGGGAAGTACAAAAAGTTATCCCCCAGATACTGTGGGCCATATTTGATTACAAAGAAAGTAGGTGACTTAGCCTATGAACTTCTTCTGCCTCCTCATCTCAAAGTACATAATGTATTTCATGTCAGCCTACTTAAGAAGTATGTACCGGAGCCCGAATCATGTGCTTAATGAAGAACTCTTAACTTCTTTAACCCAAGGGTAGATGGAACTCCAACCTGAAGAAATCATTGATGTTTGAGAGAAGGTTCAGGAACAAAATTCTGAGAGAATTATTAGTCAAATGGAAGTTCTATCCTTTTTGAAGACGCCACCTAGGGGAGAAAGAAGCCGAACTGATGCGGGATTACCCCCATTTGCGAGATGAGGACATCTCACGTTTTTCAAGTGAGAGAGAATGTAAGATTCCTCCCCAGCCCCTCAAGATGTCCAGTTTCTTCCCCTGTAATCAATCCCCTTTTTAGAATAATAAAATATTTTGTTTCTACCTATTTTGGCCTAGAGAGAGAAAATGTTCTAGAGAGAGGTAATTCAGTTTTTAGATATCTTTGGATGGGAAAATATCCCTTCTTATTAAAATAAATTCCCCCGAAACAGAAGTTTAAAAAGAAATTCCTAAGGTGCATTAGAAATAAATTATAATGTGCACAAAAGACCTTAGCCTAAGGGTCAAGATTTTCTGAAAATTTTGGGTTAAGGTTCCTATGGACCAACAAGATTAATCCAAATGTAGGGAGAAGATAAATTGAAGAATAAAAGAAAAACCCCCAGCAGAGCTAACTGAGATGCCTCCGATTCCGGGAAGTAGATCATGAGATAGAATTGACCCCCGCCGGAGCTTAGCCACCACTAGCCCAGCGCACGTACAAAATGCCAGCCCCTGAAGCCATTGAACTCAAGGAACAACTTAGGCAACTGTTAGAACAAGGGTTTGTAAGACCCAGTGTTTCACCTTAGGGAGCGCCAGTTCTCTTTCAGAAAAAGAAGGATGGAACGTTAAGACTTTGTGTGGATTACAGAGGTCTCAATCAGCTCACAGTTAAGAATAAGTATCCTATCAGCTCACAGTTAAGAACAAGGGTTTGTAAGACCCAGTGTTTCACCTTGGGGAGCGCCAGTTCTCTTTCAGAAAAAGAAGGATGGAACGTTAAGACTTTGTGTGGATTACAGAGGTCTCAATCAGCTCACAGTTAAGAATAAGTATCCTATCCCTAGAATTGATGAGCTTCTGGACAGGCTAAATGGAACCTAGATCTTCACTCAAAGATAGACCTCAAATCAAGGTATTACCAGATCAAGATTAATGATCAAGATATCCCAAAGACAGCCATCAATACTCGCTATGGGCACTATGAATTTATTGTCATGCCGTTTGGATTGACAAATGCCCTAGCTACATTCAATCGCCTAATGCAGGACATTCTCAGAGAACACTTGGATGATTTTGTTCTTATTTTCTGATGATATTCTGATTTACTCAAAGAATGCAGCTAACCATGAAGCTCATGTCTGTAAAGTTCTTGAGATTCTAAGGAAGCACCAACTCTTTGCAAAAAAGAGCAAATGCACTTTCTCTGTCGACCATGTTGAATACTTGGGCTTTCTGGTATCCAAAGACGGAATTTCTCTAGATTCTACAAAAGTCCAAGCAGTCCCATAGATTGGCATGGACCAAAGACAGTGAAAGAAGTCATGGGATTCTTGGGATTAACTGGTTGGTATAGAATTTTTATACCTAAGTATGCTCTCATAGCTTCCCCCCTGACTAATCTTCTCAAGAAGAATACCTCGTTTCAATGGTCTGCCAGGTGTCAGAGCACTTTTGATAAGCTGAAGACCGCCTTGGTAACCAATCCCGTTTTGAAGTTGCCAAATTTCTCTCTACCCTTTGAGGTAGTAATTGATGCCAGTGGTTTTGCCCTGGGAGGTGCGCTCATGTAGGAAGGTCATGCAGTGGCCTATGAATCTCGAAAACTCAGAACGCATGAGAGAAATTATGCTATCCACGACCTGGAGCTACTTTTAGTAGTCTACTATGCCCTGAAGTTGTGGAGACATTACCTACTGGGTCAAAGATTCACTTTGATGACAAATCATCAGAGCTTAAAGTGGATCTTCACTCAAAAGGATCTCAACATGCGCCAAAAAAGGTGGATGCAGACCCTGCATGAATTTGATTTTGAAATCAAGTATCACCCAGGCAAAGAAACTATGGTAGCAGATGCCCTCAGCAAAAAAGCCTCCTTACTTGCAATCATAATGGTGTCAAATCCATTGATCAATGAAGCAAGAGAGATCATGCAGGATAGATTCTTTGGCCCTATTGCTACCCTACTTATGCAGGAAAGCAAAACTCCTCAGGAGTTGAACCGAGTTCAAGGGTACAGCCTGGATGAAGGAATTATGTATTATAATAGTAGGCTATGCATTCCCAATGATGAGGGCACTAAGGGTCAAATTCTGAATGAAGCCCATGATAGCCTTATAATAGGACATCCAGGTTTCATCAAGACCTACATGTCTGTAAAGAAAAGCTTCTTTTGGCCTGGACTAAAAAAGGATGTACTTAATCATGTACGTCAATGCTGCCTGATATGTCAGCAGAAAGTCAAAGCCGAGAGAGTAAAAATACCTCGGAAGTTACATCCATTAGACATCCCCCAGATGAAGTGGGAATGTATCAGTATGGATTTTATTACTGGACTACCTTTAGTGTCATGAGGTTACAACTCCATTTTCGTGGTAGTTGACAGACTAATTGCCCATCTGATTCCAGTAAAAGAAACCTACACTGCAGTGGATGTGACCAAAGTGTTCCTCAAGGAAATCTTTAGATTGCATGGCCTACCCAACCAGGAGAATAGTAAGTGATCGAGATCCCAAATTCACGTGTCAAGATTCTGGTTTGCATTCTTCGAAGTAGTAGGAACTTTCTTGGATCTCAGCACAGCTTACCACCCCGAGATCGATGGTCAAACAGAAAGGGTAAACCAAGTAATCGAAGATAGGCAGGGAACCCAAGAAGTGGCTAAGCTATCTGCACCTAGTCAAGTTTGCCTACAATGCTTCTTATCACCGAAGTATCGGGCTTTCAAAGCTCTGAGATGGACAAGACTACCTAACACCATTAACTTGGTCCGACCCATTGATTAGGGTCGAGATGTCCAGACAGATGCTTGACGACATGGAGCAGCAGATGCAGTCAATCCGCAAGGATATAAAAGCTGCCCAGGATAGACAGAAGCAGTATGCAGATAAGAAGAGGTCAGGCAGAAAATTCGAAGAAGCAGATATAGTCTTCATTCGAGTACACCCCAAAAGAAGTTCTCTATCTCTTGGGAAGTACAAAAAGTTATCCCCCAGATACTGTGGGCCATATTTGATTACAAAGAAAGTAGGTGACTTAGCCTATGAACTTCTTCTGCCTCCTCATCTTAAAGTACATAATGTATTTCATGTCAGCCTACTTAAGAAGTATGTACCGAGCCCGAATCATATGCTTAATGAAGAACTCTTAACTTCTTTAACCCAAGGGCAGATGGAACTCCAACCTAAAGAAATCATTGATGTTTGAGAGAAGGTTCAAGAACAGAATTCTGAGAGAATTATTAGTCAAATGGAAGTTCTATCCTTTTGAAGACTCCACCTGGGAGAAAGAAGCCAAACTGATGCGGGATTACCCCAGTTTGCGAGATGAGGACATCTCACGTTTTTCAAGTGGGAGAGAATGTAAGATTCCTCCCCAGCCCCTCAAGATGTCTAGTTTCTTCCCCTGTAATCAATCCCTTTTTCAGAATAATAAAATATTTTGTTTCTACCTGTTTTGGCCTAGAGAGAGAAAATATTCTAGAGAGAGGTAGTTCAATTTTTAGATATCTTTGGATGGGAAAATATCCCTTCTTATTAAAATAAATTCCCTCCAAACAGAAGTTTAGAAATTAATTCCTAAGGTGCATTAGAAATAAATTAAAATGTGCACAAAAGACCTTAGCCTAAGGGTCAAGATTTTCTGAAAATTTTGGATTAAGGTTGCTCTTAATCAAGGTATGTTAAGTATGGGATGTCAACGGCAGAGTCATCATCTTCAAGCTCCGCTTGAATGTCTATTGATAGAATGTAAATTGCAAGAGCAATATCCCATTCAATAAAATTGATTGGAGTATGCTCTTCGAAGGAGGTAGGAATGGAGGTTTTGAGAGGAGTTTTGGGGAGACATGCGCTAAGGCTCTCTTGGTAACTTTCGTGTGGCTATCTCTGCTCTTCATGGAGAAGATGAATTCCATAGGGATCCACCTAAAAATAGAGTTAGAAATGGAGAAGGTAATTTCATCACATCCCAAGCAAAACTCTGCCAATGCAGAGTTCTCAAGCTCTATGTTCTTACAAAATCTAGCGTAAATTGGGTCTACAAGGTGAGTGTAGTGAGTGTACTGTGTGACTAATCCACTCATCAAAGGCTACTCAAGGAACAGCCATGATGATATTGAAATATGCAAGATCAAGTGAGAAATTGCATGCGAGGAAGTCTAGAAAGTGAAAGCAAGTGAAGGTATAATAAAAGAAATGAACTTACTTATACGTATACTCACTTATATTTATATTAAAAACTTACATCAATATTTAGATTTATAATTAAACTTATATTTATACTAATACCTATGTATGAAATTATATTTATAATTATAATTAAATATAAGAATGTCTTATATATAGACTTATAATAAAAATATAAAGAATTAAATTAGTGTGCAAATTTACTTTTTACGTAAAGGCATAGATTTAATTTACACTTCTACTTATTTTTCAAGAACTTAAAAATTGCTCGAATGAACACAATTTTTGAAAAAGCCAAAAATTTATGTCATTAATTTGAGATGAGGAATGCTAAACTACTCCACAATCTCAAGGATATGAGGGGAAATACATTTCTTTCATGTTGTTAGCCGTAGGCTAGCCTAAGCCATGGGCCAACACTGCAGGCAGCTGACAAACAGTTGCATGTCAGCACCATCAACTATCAGGGACTGCCTACTTTATTGCAAGAAATGACGCTTCCTTAAACACTCAGCCGCCGGCGTATCTTATCATTACAGTACTGACAAATACTACAAGCAAGTACTATAAATGGATGAGCCCTGAGCCTTGCAAAAGGCTGGCTCCAACTGTATCACTTCCTATTTTGGATTAATATAAGAAAGACCGTTCTTTTTTTTATATCTTCCTCTTATAAATTCATCTTCCTCTCTTACATCTCTATGTATTTCAATTATGTTTCATATGCTATGATCATTAACATTATCCTATTAAGGTATCGTGTTTCTACGTTGTTTATTAAGCAGTTACCTTGATAGTATTCAATGATCTATGTGTTGTGTCTGTTTGTTTTTGTGTTAGTTCTGTATTTGTCTGGTGTATGCTGCATGCATAACTAATGAACCTCAGTAGGTTGCAGCAGGATTAAGCGGTCATATTCCCTTGTCAACACTTTGGCGACCACGATGCTTTTTGTTGCTTCTTGTTATTGTCATTTCACTTGCTACCTGATTGCCGTAGTGTTTGAATCTCTTTCCTTGTTTTCAAACCCATCCCTCATGTCAGCACGTGAAAGACACTACTTGCAGTGCAACCAAGCTTGGCAATTCTTGTTCGCCAATCTTGAAGACCATCACGACGAATTTGAACCAGAACAACCCACATCCCACTCAGAAGAAGAACCACTCACCCCTACTACCCCGACCTCACCACCACTGTTCATACCACCTCCACCACCACCCCTATAGCCCTATCTCCTCCGTTACCTCAACACGATGCACCAACTAGCTCTGTTAACATAAAGTATCCCAAATTTTCTGGGAAATCCTCAGATGATGCAGATGCTCACATCCTGATTTTTGACACTGCCTAGCGTGGAATACACCTGGCCCGGTTGATCAATAACACAAAAAGGTTGCCTTTGTTCCCACACTCTAGAAGAGTGCCGCTCTTTAGGTTACTCAGTATGAATACGCCCATTTTGCCACCTATGATGCCATCCAGGATGCATTCCTTCAATGCTTCAGAGAAGACAAGACATATGTGCATGTGCTGGGATAAGCTATGCAAAATGAACCAGAGGAGAATGACAGTAGAAGATTATGCTTCAAAGTTCCGAAAACTCATATGCATGCTAGATGTATCTAATCAGCCCGCGAGGAAATTCTCAACTCTTATTTCATGAAGGGCCTCAGCAAAGCAACTCAAACGCTCCATTGTTGGTGTTGATCTAGCTACCATCACCATGGAGAAACTTCTAGACTTAGCTCTCAGAGTAGAGCAGGTATTGGTAGGCCAAGGCAAAAGCAAGGAAAAGTCCAAGAGTAAAAGCAATTCCAATAAGGCCTCATTCGGATCTTTGGACGAGGAGGATAATTTTGATGACTCCATAACCAATGAGAAATCGGAGGAGGAGGAAGAACATCGCAGAACTAGGTCCAAGAGAAAGAAGGTAGGAAAGACAGCCAACGAACTCGCTGCTGCAACCATGGCTGAGTTGGCTAGTGAAGATGCGAAGCCCACTCCTACCATCCGGTCAGACATTTGGTGTGTGAAGTGTCGCAATTATGGACATGAAGCTGATGAATGTGGCCATGAACTTTGGTGTGCCATCTGCAGGATGGCCACACATACAATGGCAAGAGAGCCCCTCCACAAATCCAACCTCCAGTGGTAGCCATAGTCCAAGACACCCAACCCATGGCTATGGCGGACCAATTCTGCAGACCCCAATTCTGCCTCTGCGAAAACTCTCCTCCCCGAGATGCTACTAATTCCCCAAGGCCTATTTTTACATGCTTTTACTGCCATGGCCAAGGCTATTGGAAGTTGGAGTGTGAACCATGGAAAAAGCATAAAGCAGAATTAGAGGGAGCATAAGCTTCCATACCCAATCAACCCGCAATGAACGCGGTGGAAATCCAAGCTCTGGATGAGCAAGAAGTACCCCGGTCGACCACATAGGCAGCCAAATCATCAGCCATGGCAGTGACCAGATCCATGCAACCCAAGGCTCCGGAGGCGGTGCAAGAACTGACCTCAGATAAGAAGGGGAAGAAGAAAGGAGTTGCCTGCTGGGGCAGAAACAACACAAAGTCCAGATGGAAGTATCTACTTGGGTGGAGGAGCAGCAAGCTAAAGAGGTGCTGCGGAAAACGCACCTGTAAAAGCAGAAGCCAATCTGTCGAGGCCGAAATTAGAACTCGATTTTCCAGAGATGAGCCAATCAAGATGCAATGACCAATGAAAGGTGCAGAGACACTAGGGTTGGAAGAATGTGTGGAAGCACAGAAGCGGGTGGATTACCCAAGAAGGCTCACAGAAGTAGAACACTAGCCATATGATCTATGGGAAGATTTTAAGTGGCAACCAATACACATGTCGGTGGAACAGTTACTCACATTGGTACCAAGTTTTAGGGAGCAGCGGATTGGTTGCTTGAAACCTCAGGGAGAGGAGACGCCACCCTTGCAGCCACTGGAAACCTTGAATATTAAAAAGGCAGATACACCACCAAGGGAAGCCCCCATTTATGATGAAGTCATCCCAATGATCCAGGTCAAGTTGGTCGGAGTGGATATAGCAAAAGTTCTGCTAGATGGTGGTTCTGAAGGAAATATCCTATCAGATGCAACATGCAACATGCAACATGCTTGAATTGAGCAAATGGGAGCCCGCATAATTCACTATCAAAATGGTAGATTAGCGGGCGAGTGCAACCACTCAGATTGATCTGAGAGCTCACATTGGAGGTATCCGGATGCAGTTTTCAAATAGTAGTTGTGGTGCTCCGAATGGAAGATATCAAAGGCGCTTATCCAATGTTGCTCCGGTAGACCCTCTACCAAGCGCAAATCAAACAATATTGGGGCACCGATATGAATATTATCCACCAGCGTGGAAAGAAGAAAATAAAGATCTCTTTTGCCAAGAGGCAAAATGTCGAGAAACTAGCCCAGCCAAAAATAGTCGAAGGACTCAACATGCTAGAAGGGCTAGATCTCAATGAGGAGGAGAAGTATCTCCAGCAGAATGCTAATTTGATCAATGTTTTTGAGGTTGATGTAGTCCAAATAATGGACAGATATCAACCAAGAAGTCCACACAAGGATAAGGTTCCCAAGGAACAGTCCACTCATGGACGAAAGAGCACAGTCTGGAGAAAGCAGAAGATTTTTATGGCTGACGAAGGCACTACTCCGAGCCTACATTAACTCATTGCAGTAGAAAAAGATTTTGACAAAGATCTCAAGCACTCCAAGAGGGTCAAAGAGGATGAATTGATGGAAATGAACCTCGGAACTGACAATGACCCTAGATGGTCCGAGTCAGTGCCAAGCTAGACACTAAGTTCCATAAATAATTCTGGGTGTTTCTCACTTCTTTCAAAGATGTATTTGCTTGGAGCTACACCAAGATGAACGGGATTGATCCCAGCTTTTACCAACACCAGATCAATCTAAAGGAAGATGCCATCCCTATTCAGCAACAAAGATACTGGATGAACCCGAATTATGCCAAAAGGGTGAAGGAAGAAATAGATTATCTCCTACAAGTCAGATTCATACATCCGATCAATTAGGCAACATGGTTGTCCCCAATCATAATAGTACCCAAGAAAAACCAAAAGTTGAGGGTTTGTATAGATTACTGAAAGTTAAATGCAACAACCATCTCAGATCCTTTTCCCTTACCGCTCACATAGATTCCATGCTTAATGTTGTGGCAAGCCATGAGATGTATTCGTTCTCCTAGATGGGTTCAGTGGATATAATCAAGTTCAAATGGCACTGGAAAATTGGGAGAAAAGAGCTTTCATCAAAGTCTCTCATGCTCATGGCTTGTGGCATGCTTGGCATGTAAACATGATCCATGTCCCAATCGTGGATCATTTTGGTTTCTCTCATGAAGGGACAAGCTAGGATGCAATCGTAGGAAATAGGCTGTTGGCCAAAGTTCATCACCACGAAGGTGTGTCAGAAGTTGGTTCCGAGGATCTTTATCTTCAAATCCCGCAAAAGGCCTATGGACCTTGGGTGGCTCCATCAGCAAGTTTCACAAGTAAAGTCGTGTCATCTAAGTGCTCCCCATTTCTCCCAGCATTGTTTAGTAACAATGCTTACTCCTGCTCCTCCGTCTAGGATGGCGGTGACTTGAAGGCCATCTAAGGTTAGGGGTAGTGCTGCATTGAGTTCATCTCCTTCAAAATATTTCCCTAGTTTGTTGACTCAACCAGTGGCGATGCCAGTGATTCCTTATGGTTTGATGAATCCATCCTCATCAGTCTCGTTAGAGCTTTCTAATTCCATTCCTGCTCCTAGGCGTCCTTTCATCCAATCCTTCAAATCCTTCCATAGACTCGAGCTTCCTCGTAGTAAGGTGCCAATAGGGATTTGGATTTGAGAAGAAAGGAAGGAGGAGAGACCTGCAATGTCTCTAGGAACGGATGCAATTTCCTGAGCTAGATCACCCTTGCTCATGTTTCGACTCTTGCGGGTATAGGGTATCAAAACCTAGACTTCTGTGTGTGTTCTTTTTGGGTCGCTCAGGTTTTTGTTGAGATACTCCACATCCAGGTTTCCCTGGTGAGGGGCATCCATAGCTGTTGGTTTTACCATTTGAGGGGGTCTCTCAGAGGGTGCTTGGTCATCGAGACCCCTATTATATTCTTGGGTTAACTCAATTGGTCTTATGTCGGGGATAGGAGGACATTCTTCAAGGTGCGTTGTTTGAGGCTCCTCCTCTAATTGAGCTTGATAGTCCCTCACCAGCTCCTGAGCAGCCTTCATCCTTTCTTTCTCTTCAATGGGGTTTGGATATTTGGCTAACTTCCAGGGCAACTGGTGGGGGTCTATTTGTCCTCTAACAAAAGGGGTTGAAGGTAGCATCTTCTCCTCATCAGATGAGGAGGTCAACACATTGGTAGTTGTCCCATCATCAAACCCACTCTTTATGTCCACTCGACTATCCCCTTTGCCTATCTTCTTGGCCTTTTTCTTTCGTGAGCGCCTTGTTGCGCATGCTTGTTCCAAGACTTCCTTATACGGGATAGAATCCATGCATGTTCTAGGCATCCCTGACTTTGCAAGGTTGATGCCTCAGCGGTAGAGGCATGGGATGTGGCCCTTCTTCTACTTTGCATTCTGGTAACTACATTAAAAGGGACCATATGGATGAAGCCATCTTGTACACTTAGCAAGTTAATGCTAGTGCTAGGATTAGCCTCATGTGCCTTCCCCATTGTGCTTGTCTAAGTGGACAGTCCTTGTAAAAAAATGGTCTATTCCGCACTCTATGCATAGGGGAGTTAAGGTGGAGGTACTCATCCTCACGAGAGTACTAGCCATCCCTTTTTTGACCAGGCACTCAACTACTCGATGAGGTCCTACACAATGATAGCATTGCATGGGTAGTTGTTTGGCCATGTTATTTAAGTCCTGTCCCCATGGGGTTGAGGTTGCTAGATACACGGGGTACATATTTTCTCCCTCCATCATATAGTGACTTAGGATCTAGGAGGGTGGATTGTTTGACTCGAAGGGCTCAAAGGTGGTACCATCAATGTTTTCCCCCTCATCACCCTCTTCATAGATCTCTATCAAACGAGGGTGATTCAAGATAGTGGTGGCGGCTGTGGTGGTAGTACAGGGGATGGTAAGGGCACTTCGGGTACCCTAATAATTTCTCTCTAAGCCACTTCATGGCCTGGTTGAGGTGCATTGTGTAGTGCTAGTGCTAGCAAGGCCAGTGGTGGTTGTCTAAGGTTTGCGGGCAAGACTTGGGGTAGGGCTTGTGCTTGCATAGCTCTTTGGTGGTAGCAATTGGTGGTCTCATGATTGCCCCACCTTTGGCAGAAAGCATAGTAGAGAGTGGATCGAGGTCTCAAATGTGGACACTCTGTGCTAGTATGGTTAGCTCGACAAATTGGGCACCATACTAATTCCCTCTTTGGGTAGAGATGGGGTTGCCCAACTTGATCCCGGCCTTGGCATGTTCTCCTTTGAAAGCCTCTTTTAAGGCTTCAAAGGTGGCTTTATCTTCTACCTTCAGTGATCGAAACCACTGCCCAACTTTTCCATCTAGGGTGAGGCAGAAGGCACTCACCTTAACCTGGTCATCCACGTAACCAAATGCCTCACAAATTTGATTGAACATTTCCAAGTGCTCTCCAGTTCCATCAAACTTGGTGAGCAATTTAGAAATGTTGGCAAGTTTATTTCTCTCCTATCTAGGTGCTTGGTGCTAGTGGCGGGGATGAGCCGGTGCTAGTGGTGTTATTCCTACAGCTACCCCTTCCCTATTTCTAAAGAGAATGTGGGGGAGAAAGATATATTGAGTTCCTTGCAAGCAAAACACACACACACACACACAAGAGAGTGCAAGACATATAAGAGAGAGATGGATGGCTAAATTTTCTTCTATCTTCTTTACAACCATATAGCTAAAAGATAAGAGTATATACATAAAGGGAAAGTAATCTCCTACAATAACATAAAAAGTGATCGGTCTATAGTGTGAACCCAACTATATGAGCTGGCACTATACTATGCCATAACTCTAGTACTCCAAAGTTACACAGCCTGTCATCCCCACTGGCGATATATCAACCATAATCTCACCAACCATGCTAGTGACATAAGTGCGGAAGCTGTCACCCACTCTAGTCATCAATGTCCGCCCGTAGCACTAGTTGAGCTCAATATCTCAACACTCTTCCTCGAGCTCAAATCCACACATTGCACTCCAAGTAAGCTCCTAAACCCTGTGGAGCTTCTCTGTGCCCAATACCTTTGTGAAGATGTCAACCACCTGATCCTCTGTGCTGACATATACCAGATCTACATCACCTGCTAGAACCTTCTCCCTCACAAAGTGACAGTGCACCTCAATGTGCTTCATTCTAGCATGGTATACTGGGTTACTAGCCAACTCTATGCTACTCATGTTGTCACAGTAAATGACAACTTCCCTATCCACCCACGGGCTCACCCATATCACCAAGTAGCTTCTGAAACCAAGCTACCTCACAAGCTGCCAACCATAGCAGCATCCTTGTATCCTGCCTCTATACTCGAAAAGGCAATTGTTGGTTGCTTTTTACTGCTCCAACTCACAGAAGCACTCCCAAAAGAGAACATAAATCCACTGGTAGATCTCCTGTCTGCAACACTACCAACCCAATCAGCATTTGTGTACCTATATAGATGTATCTCTATACCAGTCTCATAGAAAAGTGCATAATCTACTGTGGACTTTCTGTACCTAAGAATCTATTTAACCGCATCCAAGTGTGGCTTCCTAGGGGCCTGCATAAACTGACTCACAAGTCCAACAACATAACTCAAGTTTGGCCTAGTAATGGTCACGTAGATCAAGCTACCCACACTATGCGCCTGTATGTAGTGGGGTCCTCCAAAATCTCACCTGTATCCGTGGAAAGCTTTGTGTTCTACTCCAATGGCACTGAGATAGGCTTACAGCCTATCATACCATACTTGGACAACATGTCCAAGCCATATTACCTCTGCAATAACAAAATTCCATGAGATGGTCTCACCACCTCTATGCCCAAAAAATATCGCAGCTCACCCAAATCCTTCATCTCAAACTTTTACTTCAAAAGCTTCATGACATCCTGTATGTCAACATCACTATCACTAGTGATAATCAAGTCATCCACATAGATGACTAATAGCATGATCCCTCTATCTGTCTTTTTCACATAAATTAAAAAATGTGCATTGGATATCCGAAATCCAATGGTAACAAGATACTCCCCAATCTTGTTTGACCATGCTCTAGGTGCCTACTTCAAGCCATACAAGGCTTTGCATAACCTGCACACAAAATCTAGGTGTGCATTACTTTCATAACCTAGTGGCTACATCATGTAAACTTCTTCTTGCAAATTACCACGCAAGAAGGCATTCTTTACATCCATCCGATGTAAAGACCAACCCTTTGCTACAACCATACCAATGACAGCTCTCACGGTTTCCATTCTTGCAACCAGCAGGCTGAATGTCTCTTCATAGTCAATGCCATAAGTCTGCGCATAGCCTTTGGCCACCAATCTTGCCTTATACGTGCTCACTAAACCATCAGCGTTATGCTGGACTTTATACACCCACTTACATATAACTGCCTTCTTTTCCTTAAGCAAAGGCACTAACTCCCATGTTGCATTTTTATCCAATGTTGCCATCTCCTCATTCATGACATCTTCCCATTTCTTATTTCCAAGTGTCTGCTCAAAACAAGTGGGCTCCAATTCCTGTATTTCTTTAACCATGTAAGCATAATGATGAGCTGTATACCCATCATATCTCAACCTGTCAACAAGGTACGTAACCCTCATAGACCTACATACACCTGGATCACTGCCAAGTGTCCTCAAAACATCCCTTGTTCTCCTTACACTAGGAGTAACCATAGATGGAATGCCAAGCTCCTCATCAAGACTCTACACAGAGCCACTAGAGTCACCATCCACATACGAGTGACATGCTGACAGATCAGGCACAAAAGATTGATCTACCTTTTCCTTCCCTCTAAGTGATACATGTGTACCTGTATCTGTCCTCAACCTTCCTGACCATGGGCTAACATTGGATGCCTTAGTAGACTTTTTAGCTTGAAACTTAGTGCAATCTTTCTTCCCGTGTCCGACAATGTGACAGAAAACTCCTTGGCTAACTAGGAGAAATTGGCTATCAGACTTGAAAAAACTCAGCTTGGGGCCTTATTGAAACAAGTACAAAACTAGGCTTTTCAAGCTTGCAAGCGAGGCCATACTAAAATATCAAAAAGAATTTTCAATCACTTGCTATAAAGTTGCCATGGTTTAATCTGAGAGAGCAGGGATGCTTATTCTAAGCAAGTGGCTCAAGGTCGACATCACATTATGACTACTGAAAGCTTCCACGTGGACATGATTGAAAATATGCAAACAAGATAAAAAGGATTGAATATCATGCTTGGACCACAAAATATATATGTATTGTTTCAAGGAGAAAAAAAATGAATTATGCATGGAGAAGCTGAACCTCGTGGCCTAGGTGAATCCACTGAGATGCCTCATTTTCATCACCACCCAAACGTAATGAGAAGAGAACACCACCATCACAACCCCTATTGAAACAAGTACGACCATAAGATTCTCCACACCTTTTCTTTTTCTTTTCTTTTTTTTTAAACAATAGTTATATATAAGCTATTTTCCCAATTTCCACTCCGTATGTAAAGGACATGACAAAATGGCACAAAATATATAAGTAGGGGGATTTAAAAAACGAATTATGCATGGAGACGCTGAGCCTCGTGGCCTTCGGTGAATCCGCTGAGATGCCTCATTTCTATCACCGCCCAAACGCAATGGAAACATCACAACTTTAGCTTTTGCCTTTTTGCGGAAAGCAAAGCCAGCTTAGAGGCCTTCGTTTTCGCAGACAGCTGCAGGAAATTATGAGAAAACCTCTTCAGCTGTAGAGAAGCTCATTTATGATTAGACATGAAGAAATCACAGGCGTGGAGCTCCTCCCACTCTGAGACTCTCTTCAATGACACCTTGTTTTCCCTGCAGGACGCAACAGAAACAATATGCAGGCTACACTTCCTTACGATCGGAGAGGGCGCAATGCAGCAGGAGCCCATGCCATTGATCATCAAACTTTTGAATTCAAGCTCCATTTCCATGCCAGCCAGGTATGAAAACCCTACATATAACTAGGGTATACAACGACTACCCCCAAGGGGATACCTTCAAGTTGGAAGCTGAGCCTCAGGCCAAGATCTTGTAGACAGTAGACCAATTTTCTTCACCTCTTTACACTATGGTTCACAATAGATTTTCACACATATACTATGGTTTATAATTATCTTTCATAAAGCCATAATAGACCCCTGTCTGCAGCTTCTATTGTGGTCTCATCCCATTCTCGATGTTCAGATCCTCATGTGGCATTCCCTCCCACATGTTCCTGTGCTTCAGGTGCCAAGTAAAGTCTGGGATAGACTGGTGGTCTCTCTGATACCTGATGAGTTTGGTACCGTCACCGGAAACACCAAGAAAGGCGAGGTTCGGGACGGAACTTGCCAGTGGGCAGAGCCCATCATACAGTTGATAAACATCCCAAGAGATCCTACAACAAAGGAGTTTAATGAGAAGTATGCCAAGCTAATAGTTTCAAATGTATGTGCCTTAATCTCATAGACACTAGCCAAAAACTACCGGGCCTGATGAAAGGGCATGCTAAATGTGTATTAATTAGATGCATGTTTCCTTCTGGTGCTGTCCTCCGCACTTCACTTGATATGTTGGGGAGAAACTGGTGGTGCAGGGCTCCATACAGTCAGGTGCCTTAGGAGAAGCTACCATCAACCTCACAGAATTTTTGAATGCAAAGGCTCCTAGCACGATCTCCTTGCCTTTGGAGAATTGTGTTTCTGGGACTACTCTGCAGGTAAGGGACTATACTTGATGTTTCCCTTGTCTCTTGTCATGCCTAATCACATCCTATAGGAACCTGACTATGTAGTAACTATTTCTTTTTCAGGTGAAAATCCAGTGCTGTACTTGGCATTCCAGGTTAATAGGTTATATATCTTGAATTTTAGCATGACCTGCATGGAACACATCTATGGATTTCGATTGCATGACTCTGAATGCAGACACAACTTCCACTGAAATGCAGAGATCTAGACATGCGAAGGAAGGCTCTTGTCGGGCAGGAGGATCCTGTATCGATGTCCGACAATAATGCTCCCAACTCTGACATGGATGCCAGTGACTACTCTGCAGCCAGTAAACATGTCAAGCCAATTTCTGTTCCAAAGAAGGTACACACAATCCTTGACATGGCACGGCACATTGATGGTGGATTGTCAAGATATTTGATCACATGGTGGTTTCATTTTGACAGGAGCCTACAGCTTTACCGAGACTACAAGGTGATTCAGGCATAACAGAGTCCTCGGTACCAGTATCCCATGCCACTTATGGGGATAGAAATCTTTTGGGTGGGCCTTATACGTCTTCCAACGATCCTCCAATATTCTCACCTCATCTTCAAGGATCATCAACCAGTGATATGGGAGGATTCAACAACATAAAATCTTCTTCCATCAATGATCACAGATTTAAACCAGCAGCTGATACATACCATCCAAAATCATATGTCACAAGAACTCAACCAATGGCGATGCCAAGGTGGGGTACATCAGGGATTACTATCAAAAGAGATTCTTCACTGGATAGAAGAGAATACATGAGATCAGATATGGAAGCTGCTGAAGTAACCATCCAGGAGCTCCGTGAAGATGCCATGGCACGGGAGAGGCAAGTTACAAAACTAAACCTTGAAGTAGACACACTAAGACAGCAGCTTAACTCCGAAATTAAGAAGGGATCAGAAATAAAAATGGAGATGTCTGCTCTTAAGATTGAATGTGAGAGTCTAAAATCAGAGCTGGCACAACTAAACATTTCAAAGTTTGCATTGAAAGAGAAGGACTTGGCGCATTGCCGTGCCAAGTGGGAGGCACAAGAAGCAAAGCAGGCTGTTGAGGTGCTTCGAGGAGAAATCTTGTTTGAAAAGGAGGCAAATCATGACCTTACATCTCGGCTTCAAAAAACTCAAGAATCTTACACAGAGCTACTTGGTGCAGTGAATGAACTTGAAGAGACCCTAGAGCAGCAAGGCTTGGAGATTGAAAGGTTGACAGAAGCAAATAAAGAGCTAGCAGCATCATTATCCTTGAAAAAAGAGAACTGTCTACCTGATTCAAAACATGAGAATGATGGAATGAATCAGTCGTTATTGCATGTGCCTCTTGATGATGAGCTTAGGAAAAAGCTTGCAGAAAAGGATGAGGAGTTGAAGGAACTAAAGGAGAAATATAAACAAGTAGAAATCAATGTAGAAATGATGCAGCAGGAGTTGACTGCCACCAAGACCAATTGTATGCTAAAAATCAGTGCAAAAGATCAGAAGATAGAAGAGCTACTGGAGAAACTTTCAGCTAATCCAAGCCATTCATCTACAGAAAAGATCGATCTTGAGGGACCAGAGGATTCTTGCGAGGCCATCGAGATCCTAAGGAAAGAGATTGAAGAGCTGAACAGGGATTGCAAGGAGCTTACAGAAGAAAACATTGAGTTGATTTGCAGGTTTAACACAGCAAATACAGAACTAGAGAACAGGACAAGTTTTATAGTTTTTCTGGAAAGAAGAATAGGTGCACTTCTGGGGTCATCTGCACAACCTGATTTCCTTGATGCTACAAGGGCAGCAAGCTCCTCAACACCAGCAGAACAGAGCCTACTTTTGCCTCAACTTGCGGAGATGGAGCTTCTCCTAAAGTCCATAGAAGGGTCTTACAAGGAAGAATTGAATGAGAAGAAAATGCTGATTGATGATCTAGAGGATGAGATGGAGGATCTGAAAAAGAAGTGCAAACTTTTAGAGGACAGGTTGGCAGAAAGATCATTTGAGGAGGAAACAGAGCATATCAAACCAGCTCCTCTAGAAGATTCAATGTCAGGTCAAGATGCCCAAATAGCCCCCCTGGAGGAAGAGGGTCTGGCCAAAACCTTGGAAAATCTTGATGATGGCAGCCTGGAGGTCCTGACATCACATTGTACGGACTCAGAACCATTTGTACAACCGAACACTATGACCAAACAGCTAGAATCTGCACAGGGAATTAATGTGACAGCCAATCAAGAGGAAGGTAACATGAAGATTGAAGAGCTTGAAAGAAGGCTATTGGAGGAAAGAAGAGTAAGCACATTGCAGATAAAAGAGCTTGAGCAGAAGTTGTTTATCTTGTCAGAGGTTGTTGAGAAGCTCAGGATTTCCCAAAGAGAGATTGAAAAGGAAGCTGTCAGTTTAGCTGCGGAGAAAGAAAACCTCGAGAAAACCCTGCAGGATTTCACACATGCAGGGAGGGCTGCTACAAGTGAGCTTGAAGAACAGGTGACAGTTCTTAAGAAGGCATTGGATTCTTGTATACTTGAAAAGCAAGCTTTGGAGAGAAGCTCCACGGGGATAGAAGCACATAAAGAACAACTAGAGACGCGTGGTCTACAAGAGAAAAACGCAGCATATGAGGAAAAATTAGCACACTTAGAGGTGCAGCTTCAGCATGTGATTGATGAGAATGCAACTTTGGAGAGAGGAAAGGAGACTGATAAGATCACATACCTTGAACTTAGAGGTGAAAGGGATAAATTTAACACTTCTATGTTGGAGACAAACTCTAGACAGGGTCAAGAGCTGGCAAAGCTGCAAAAGGAGCTGCAACTATCTCTGAAGGAGGCCAACCATCAACTGCAAGCCAGGCGTTACCTGGTTGAGGAGCTTGATCAGCTGAATAATGAGATTTGCTCACTAAAACAGTCCAAGAGAAAGCTCCAGAGCTTGGTTGTGGACATGCAGATTGCGTTTTCCCACCTTGAGGAGTTACAAGAAGCCTTGCTAGATGCTGATGCAGATCACGTTCATGGTGATGCTTATCAACAAGAAGAAAAACTGCAAGCAGGAATGCATGAGGCAGAAGAGAGATTAGTTTCAGAAGCATCGTTGAAGTACTCTAAGCTGTGTGATGAGAAAGTCACATTGAAGGAAACTCTTGCACAGATGCAGCAGAGGAAGATGCAGGGAGAAGAAGCCAAATCCACCACCATTGGAGAGCTGGAAGCTGAAATTGAGACAAAAACTGCTGAAATATATGTAGCAAGGGTGCAACAACATAAAATTCAAGAGCGGTCACAATTAATCAATAGCCTCAAGTCTATCAAGATGGACCTTGAGAGCAATAATCTGAAGATAGGGAGCCGTGCGCCTATCAAACCCCAACAAGGGCATCACATCAGAGAGGATTTAGGAGCAGACAGTGGAGCTGGAGCGGTAGAGGAGAATGCATCACAGCATGTTGGGGAGCTGAAGCTTCAGTTTTCTGATTCCTCTAATGACAACGGCCACTCACTTGAGGCTCCCAAGGGTGATTATGAATTGAAGGCTTCCATTCTGCAACTAGAGAAGTACATGATGGAAAGGCAACTGGAAGGCCTGCAGCAGGAAAACTTGGCATTAAGAGAGCACTTGCAGAATCTTCAGGACCAAGTTGAGGATCTTCGTAGCATGGTGAGCTGTGAGCTGGAAGCTAAGAAAGCACTAGAATTAGTGACGACGGAGGTCAGGCAAAAGCTTGAGGTCAAGGTCACTGAGTTGGAGGCTGAAAAGGTCCAGCTTTTGGAAATGATCTCTAGCTTGGATGGACATGTCAGGAGCACAGTTGGAAAGGGAACAACAGATGAACAGAGTGATGAGGCTCTTTACACAAATATATGGCCCCAGGCTGGCAGGGCCACTTGGCAGCCTTTGGCAGGGGATCTCCTTGGTCCACCAGTAAATGACAGGCAGGGGATTGTCTGTAAACAGCCAGATGAGGCAGCCAAAGCTTCTTTGCCTGATCCTCATCACATGATGGATGCAATGCTATCTGATGGTGGCACAGTGTCAGAGACCTCATTGGAAAAGGCTGCAAACCAATGTTGGTCCATTAGAAGAGTTTTGGAACACCATGTCCATGGCTTCAACAAAGAGATCTTTGAGTCAGAAAGGTGCAGGACGGAGCTTCAGAACAATGTGAATAGTTTGCAATCAGCTTTGTCTTCTGCTGAGCAGAAACTGGAAGAGGTGACAGAAGAGTGCAGATTACACATCGCTAAGGTAACCTTTTTGGAAGAAAAGATGGTGCAAGCTCAAAGTGATGCTCAACACAGAGAGGAAGAGATGCAAGCAGAGATAGAATCACTTACCAGAATACGACACAATGGGCGAGAAAGCGAAGCAACTGCCTCCACTACCGCCCTTGAAGGAACCTTACACGGTGTCGATATGGAGAACTGCCATACGGTTGATGATTTACAGGTTCAGATGGAACAGTTCAAGCAGAAAATAGAAGAGCTTACAGAGGAGATACACATGCTAAGTGAGAAGCTTGGGGATGCAAAGGAGTTGACAAAGGACCTCCAAAAGAGGGTTCAATCTGCACAAGAAGAGATCACAATGTTGAAGTCCATGAAGGAGTGTGCTGACCACAACATGGAAAACCTTCAGCAAAGGATGGTGGATCTAGGCCTTGAGAGGGAGCAACTTCTCAGAGAAAACCATGAGCTTGGGGTCCAGGTGACCTTAAACAAAACCTTCCTTACAAAAGATATATACATACATACATACATATAATTAATGTGTATGTTCGTCCATATTCGAATTTACTTGTTTATTTATTTGTATGTACGTGCAATATTCGAATTTACTTGTTTATTTATTTGTATGTGCATGCACGTACATGTCTATGCAGGTAAGCATCTGTGTGTGTGTGTGTGTGTGTGTGTGTGTGTGTGTGTGTGTGTGTGTGTGTAAGTATAGATAAATTGAGAATAAACTAGACTAATTTGAAAAAATCTTTCAGGTTAACGACTGTCAGCAAGCAAACTTAGCCTTAGAGAGCATCACAAGCAGATATGAGAGCATGAAGTCTGAGAAGGAGATGATTGAAGCATCCATGGAGATCTTCACAACCGAGAATGTGGTGCTGCAAGAGAGGAACGTGGCCCTGATTGAGAAGCTGATTTTCGCTGAGGGTGCAGTAGCTGAACTGGAGGAGCTGAGAACGAGCAAGGTGGAGATGGAGAAGAAGCTCTCCCACTTGCAGTCCCTGTTGAAGGTTGAAGAACCAGAGTATTATTTCCACTCGAGCAGGCTGAGGAGGCTGGTGAGCCCGATCCTGGGCAGAGTGGAGGATGAAGAGGAGATCAGGAAGAAACTGCAGAGCCTTGAAGAGGAGCTGCTGCTCAAGTCGGATGCATTGTCAAGAGCTGAAAAGCTGATCCAAGAAAGGCAGGAAGCCTCCAGTTCTCAGAACGGTGCTCTGTCATCTTCTCACGAACAGACGGTGGAGGGTGGCGCAACCGGAGACGATGAGCTGAAGTGAAAGCTCTTATTATTATTATTATTAAAATATTCAATTTTATCTTTGTGCCCATTATTTTACGCCGGAAAATTTTTAAAAATACCTTTTCTCGAGAGTTAATTCACGACGAGTGTTTTGACAAGGCACAAAAATGTGCTTTTTTTCTTGTGTTGCATTAAATCTAAGTGAACATGCGTTTAGTTAAGTTTTTTCTCTCTCTCGCTCTCTCACTCTTCATCTTCGCAGTGCTAAAATTTGAAGCTTGAGAGGCCATCAAAGCCTTTCAAACCTTCTAGAGAAGGCAGCTTAGAAAATAGGGTTGCAAAAGAAGACCACAAAAGGTCACTAGTCTAAATTTTAGACATAAACCTAGTTTATGGCCTTCAAATTTAAGGTTAGGGACAGCCTTCAAATTTCAACCCTGCTTCAAATGACCTTCTCCATAGAATCGTACAAACTTGTTTGGTATTGTTAACTCCCACATGTGTCTCTAACAATAGGATGCCACCTAGGACCACTCCACGACTCTCCCAAGGATGCCACCTAGGACCACCCCATGTGGGTATGCCCCCTCTACACTCCAAATGTGTACCTTAGGCTAAAAGCCTATAAAGATTAATATTGCCCCCCATTAAAATTATACCACTAAGGCAATAAGGTTGATAGATCAATATATCTAGCATTCCCCCTCTTGATTTTGTAAAAACCATGCAAGGCGTGCTCTCATCAAGTGAAAATGTACTCACAACATACAACACACAAAGTGAAAAGTATGTACAAATGAAGACCCATTGGTCTTCAGAAGGCATCAATAGAAGCCAGGTGGGCATTGTCGTCAGCTTCTTTCTTGAATCCCTTTAGCTTCTCTTTATCTTCCTTTTATTTAAAACAATCCTTCATTAGATGCCCCTTCTTTAGGTGTGCTACTGCATTGACTTGAACAAATATTCCCTTAAGTAACCCAAGCCTCATTTGAAGACTTTGAGTTAGCCAATTGGTGTATTTAAGTGTCAGCTAAACCATGTATAAGTTACCCCCTCACGATCCGAGTCTACCACTTGATGTACCATCAACAATGCCCCACATATCTTGATTAATGAGTGCCATCTACATCTTAATGGACCATGTATGATATATTGATCCATCAAATTTATCCTGCTTATCAAAATAAGCACCCCCTCCAATGGCCATATTGAAAAGAAGCAAGAAATAATGACTGGAAGTCCTTTAAAAATGAGAAATTCACAATGAGAGCTTGGATCACCCACTGACTCAAACAAAAAACATCATTTACATATTTGTGCCAAAGCATTTACATGACTGGAAATCCTTAAAAAATGAGGATTTTACAATGAGAGCTTGGATCTCATACTAACTCAAACCTTTGCTCAAACAAAAAGCATTTACATGTTTGTGCTAAAGCATCCCTCTCTATTAGAGATGCATGTTCTACTAGGAAAGAAACCTACAAAGACCAAATGCCTTAGCATTGAGATCATAATGGGGTTTAGGGTTCTTTCTCTTTCTAACTATTCTCTTCCTAGGTTTCAAATGTTTAATATTAGAAGATTCTTGAGTGCTAGTACTATATGTCAAATTTCCATACGTACTCCCTAGCATTGTGATAGTAATGAGCAAAACTGAGCTTGATGACAAGGCAGTGAACTGCATTTTTATTGGTTATAGTGTTAAAAGTAAACGTTATCATCTCTACAATCCTCTCACAAAGAAGATTATTATCATTTTTACAGACAATTCCATCAATAGAAAGCCATGTCACCCCACCACAACTCTACTAACTCACCTAAACCCCCACTAGAACAAACATCTTAACCTAGTGCACATGCACCCAATTCTTCACAAGAACCTTCCACTTCTTAAACCTATCATTCCTACTAACACTCTCAAGACCTTGGAGTGTTTTGATACTCACCTAGATACAAGTTCATATGATGATATGTTAGTCTCTTCTTCAAGTTAAGCATGTGCAAGTGCACTAACAATAGCCAAAAGCCAACCCAAGATGCAAAAAGAAATACCAAATTATCTACTAACATGTTATCCATTGTCCAAACTAGATTCCATGCTAAAGGTACTAAAGAAGAGAATAGTCCCATTGGTTTAAACTGATCTCTTACCCCCATAAGGTTACAATCATGCAAGCATCTTATAAGTTAAAGCATGCCAAGTCAAATCCGATGAGAGCACCCGTGTTGGGGATCTCCACAAACATTCACTTGTAATCCATCACACCATAGTGATCTCCACAAACAAAATCATCAAACTCATGTCTTACAAAAAGTTTTTTTGTGGAGATCACTATGGTCTTGTCCATAAAACACAGTTGTATGGAAAACACACAAAAAATTAAAATGCTTAAAAACAACCGACACACTAACCTCTTTTGTGAACATCACAACGTTTGATAATGTTGGTGGACGAAGTTTAATGGAGGACCTCTACAATGGTGGATGGAGTTTGACGAGCTATGGACGACGGGGCAGGCGACGGTAAGGGTAAGGAGGTGTAGGTGACGGTAAGGGTAAGGAGGGGCAAGGAGGGGTAGGTGACGACATGGGTGAGAAAGCAGAAAGAGGGGGAATAGATAGATAGATAGATACATAGAGAGAGAGAGAGAGAGAGAGAGAGAGAGAGAGAGAGAGAGAGAGAGAGAGCAAATGGAATTAATACTGGCTCACCATCAAAGACACCATAAGACATCATGGATCACCATCAAAGACATCATGAAAGTGCATGGCCCTATGCGCTTTCATGAGATCGCCATCAAAAGTTTTTTTTTAAATATAGATATGGGAAAAATTTTAGTAACATAACCTTACAAAATAAGATATAGGAATTATTTAGTCACATTTTTCAAAACCTTACAACATAATTGATAGCAAGTTCAAGGTTCTCTTTATATTATCAAGAAAAGAGGCAAAAACAAGACCCTTGCATCAAGGGCATAGTTATTGATCACAAAAGCATCTACAAATCACTACTAAAAATCTATACTAGGACCCCATAGGCATCCTTGCCATGCTTGATCATTAAATCTTGTGTCCCAAACTTATGGTTGGCTAGACTCTTATTGACCCAACTTTTCCACTTTGATAAATCATTCACACCCTTATTACACGTAAAGTTTGGATTGCTTAGATTTTCTAGAAGAAGGGATGATCTAAAATAATTTAATTGTATAGCATCTCATTGTGTACATGTATAGATGCACAAGCACAAGCACATGTAAACACCAATACACATGCTTACAACAAACAAGGGCATGCACGCATGTGCATGTTTCTTTAGAATTTCATGTCACATATGTGAGATTGAGAAAAGATATAGGGTTCAATCATATGTGGATAAGATTGTGAATTGTTTGAATTTTGATTTGAACTCTAAAGTAGAAAAGTTGGCATTGTAAGGATCAAAATTCTTGCTTGGGCATCATACATTTGTGATCTAAGTCACCCATACTTTTTTTTTAAATTATACGTCACCCAGCCATCTTCTTGTAGTTACAAAATATATAGTAATAAAGGGCATGCACTTATGACCAAATACATGGGATACACAATAATTTACAAAATAAAGGGCGTGCACTTATGACCAAATACATGGGATACACAATAATTTACAAAATAATTTCATCGTCAAGAGCGGCATCTACATTAGCAAACTGAAAGTATGGAGAACTCCCATGAGGGGCTTGGTATTGTAGATGATTCTAATGTGGTGGTGCTAGATGTGTGGTGAGATGATGATAGTGGTGATCATCTTCATTAAAGAAGTGAGAGGAGCCAGCAAAGTAGTGGCAAACTGTTGGTGATATGTGCATAGTTGGTGAGCATGTCAAGAACATCGGCCATGGTGGGGCAAAGGAACACATTCTCTTGGAGGCACCAAAGTGCTATAGTGGCTCATTTTTTAAAGGATCATATCATTTGCATTAGAGAGACCTTTCACATATGTGTATCAATGAGAGTAAGGATTAATTTTCCTATATGTCTCCTTGCATGGATCCTACACAACAATAGCTATGAAGAAATGACTTGGGTCCCCCCAATTCCTATGATAATTAAGAAGACCTACCAATTTGGCTATATGATTCTTTTAACCAACATGGGAAAACAATCCTAAAAACATAAAGGGGTTAAGAGTATTGCTCTTCTACTTGGACTCAAAACAAATGCTCGTCTCCTTTTTGAGATGGTATCTTAGCTTGCTTACACACACACACACATATGAAAGTTTTGTATGTAAATATGTACATATATATATATATATATATATATATATATATGTAATTTTTGTATGTCCACATTTAATCCATACATAATAATCATGAGGTGCACATACTTTTTTGGTTCAATCATAATTTAAGGGTGCATTTACAAAGAGTTAAAGAAATGTTCCATCAAAATATCCCAAAATTTATCAGAGTGTTTTCGGACAAGGCCTCATCGAATTCCAAATATAGGCGTACCCTACTTTTATAGCAACATTATCCAATATAATTGAACATTGTGCATGGGGATGTTCAGTTAATGAGGGCAATGTATGATAAGTATCTTTACATTTTTTTTTCATGCAACAATGTGTGGATGATATCTTCTAGTCTAATTAAGTAAACCTGGACCTTGCTTCACGCATTCTAGTAGAGCTTTTAGGACTTCTTCCTTGCAAACAGCCATATTAAGCTATGGAAGCTTATCTTGAGTTCTTAGGGTGCACACTAGAGCCATTAGGAGTTCTATTCGAGTTCCATTAAGTGAGGGTAAGTTTATCATCTCAAAGCAGTTCCTTGCAAAGAACATAAGCTCTAGCCAACCATAGAAAGCTTGAATGTAATTGTTAATGAGCACACAAAATCACCATTTTTTATCAAGCTAGATTGTCATATGGATGCAGAAGAAAATGATCAATACATGGACTCCTCATCATTTTTTTATCAAGCTAGATTGTCATATGGATTGTCATATGGATGCAGAAGAAAATGATCAATACATGGACTCCTCATCATTTGTAATTGTTCTACAAGTGTGCCATGACCATGTTTCTTTTCAGAGAGAAATCACCCCAGACTAGAAGATAAGAGGCCACAATTCATGTGGTTTTGCCCCAATGATGCTAGTGCACTCTTAGCCCTCAGATAACAATATCTCACCCATACCAGTTTTGCCTTCTATTTGTCCCATTGAAAAAGGTACAAAATTGACTGAGGAAGAGGCAAATACATTGGTCCATGTTGGATTTAGGTTGGCCACTACAAATGGCATAGCTGTTGAAATGTCACACCATTTTGGGATGGAAACATCATAGGTGAAGGCATGGGAGAAGGTATTGCTAGTGCTACATCAAAGACTGTTGTGAGTGAATTCAACAAGATGGTGATAGGGAAGAAGTGGAGTTTGCATGAATGGTGAACATGCATTTCAAGAGAAGTAGAAAAGAGAATAGATTCTGCATTAACCAATGGACCGAGTAGTACTAATTTAAAAGGTTATTGATCAGTATAAGTATGAGATATTTGAGATAGAAGAAGATGGACTAGATAGGAAGACTTTTGAAGTGCATATACAGTCTCAACCTTGGTGTACATGCCCAAATTTTCAGAAATGTATACAAGGGAAAAAGTCTTATGTGGCATGCATACACATTTACTACGTGTTCATGTGAGTTTTGGGGCTTCATTAGAATGAAAACATGTTTATACACCAGCCCAATATACCAAATCATAATGTGAGGGAAGCTCTCTCCTGTCCACGAATCTATCCATGATATAGCTCTTGGATCGTGACTCTATCCTGTCTAGGGGGCGTATCTATGATTTTTATGCTTGGTGGAAAAGAGAAGATCTACTCTTATGACACTTACGCTTATGTTTGGATAATTTTTTGGCACTTATGATTGCATAGTCTTTTGGATAATGTACAGCTAATATTGTGACACTTATAGTTGAACAATTTTTTGGATAATGTAGAGCCGATATTGCGACACTTATAGTTGAATAATTTTTTGGATAAAATGAGCCTTGTTATTATGGTTTTTATTATGTAGATGTATCCACTTGCCATTGCCATGTTTTTTCAATATGAAAAAATTATATTTACTTCAAAGGTACCATAGTATTAATATTTTTTTGGATAACATAAGCCTTGTTATTAGGTTTTCGATTATGTAGATCAAGATATCTATTTGCCATTGCCATGTTTTTTCAATATGCAGAAATATGTTTACTTCATGGTGTTAAATAATGTTTCTTGAATCGAGGTATCCTACTAAAATATTTGGAAGAAAAACATGAGGCCTTTCTTGAAAGCTTGCTAGATACTCTAAAAAGCTCGCATGAAAAGCTCGCAAAAAAAAAAACCTGTGAATACATGTGATGTAGATGAGCACTCCCAAGATGGAGGATGTTAGCACCTAGCCTTGTTGTGTGATCCTACCTTGGTAACATGTCCCTATGGTAATACAAGTGGTTTAGTAGGGGTTTCAACACTACATGTCCCTATGGTGCTACGAGATGTAGTGTGAATATGTCTTGTAGAAGAGTTCTCCCAAGATGGTGGAGGATGTTACTTAGCACCTAGCCTTGGTGTGGGATCCTACCTTGGTTTAACATGTCCCTATGGTGCTATGGTGCTACAAGTAGTTTAGCAGGGGTTTCAACACATAGTCCACATGAGTCTCACCCACAAGGGGTGGTGGGGTTGTAAGAGTTAGCTATGACATGCATCCCTGAAATATTGAGTTTGTGTGTTTGGTTGGTGGTAGGACTTATCAATTTATTGTGTATTTAGCATTTGTGGTTTGAAGGGAGGTAATGGTTCTCTAACATTATTTGTATGGTTTGAAGGGAGGGGTTGTTGCAAGATCAGGGTGTCCAGTTTTATCCAGTTTATGCTGGACTGGGACAATGCTCGGAGAGTAAGTTTTGGGGGGCAAGGTACTTAAAATGAGATCAAGAAAATAATAGAAAATATGCTTGCCCTTAAATCAACCCAATATAGCTTAAATTAATATAAATTAGTCTAATTAATCAAAATTAATCAAAAATATGATGAAATGATTAAAAATAATCTTTTCATACTTAGAGTGATCCAATTTATTTTTCCACAGATGCACCATTACGAGCACACTAGTCCCTATAGGTTTTATATGATTCACATCAAAAATGTTATTTTACTAATTAGATTATTAATATTTACACGCCTTCTGACAGTCTGGAAGAATTTTGAAAAAGAGATCATTAAAAATCCAACCAATAGATTTGTAATTTTTACTAACCACCACATTCTACTAATGTCTCAGTATCTACCCACTCTTTTGATCTACAAGATTGAGGATTTTAAGTGGTAGCTATTGTGGGTACAAAAAGTGGTGTATATTATAACACTTTAAAGACCTTGAAATATTTAAAGAAAATAGACAAATATCTTAAAATTTTCTCAAAAAATCAAGTTAAGCTCCATATTATGTGAAGATCTAAGGTACAAAGTGGGAATCTCATATGAGTTTATATGTAAAAGATATTAGCATTTTATGGAATCAGTTCAAATTTGGGACAGGGTGTATACATTGACTTTGTACCTAAGAAAATGAGGACTTTTGACTATCTAATGCTTAATCAAATTATGCAACTATATTTCCAACTTTGAATATGATGTTCCAACAAAAGAACTTGAAACGAAATTCCTTCCTTTATTTACTAGGAGAGTTTAGCCACTAAAGGTAAACAAATGCCTGTTTTTTTACTGTTTACAGGGTGCCTGAGTGGATAAAACTGGGCACCCTGATCTTGCAACCACCCGGAGGTAATGGTTCTCTAACATTATTTGTATGGTTCATGAGCGCAAAGGCTATGTAAAAGTGGGTGATTGTATAAGGGGAAGGGTGATTTGAAGAAAGGTAATGGTTCTCTTACCTTATTTGTATTGTTCATGAGTTTAAAGGTTATTTAAAAATGGGTGATTGTAAAAGGAAAAAGGGTAGAAGAAGCATATATGAAGATCTTGTTAAAACAATCGGTGATGACCAATTGAATAGAATCCATGGTGTAATGGAAGATATTGAGGCCATTGAAGTGACCCAATCCATATGGCAAGGTTTTTTTTTTAACTACCCTCCCTTACAAGCCCTTTTAAGTGGGCAATATATTAACAATTTAGAAAATTTCAATAGTTGCAGTCCGGTCTTCATGTAATCTTTTTTTATTGGGAAGTAAATATATATAATATTAACAAAGCCTTTACAAAAAGTTCACTTCTTTTAGATACAACAGATTCATTAGCTAGAGAGACCCTTGTCCATACCAAGATCTTCCAACTTGCAATTAAGTAGCTTGCATATGAGATCCCACCTATCATCTTCCCAAACAAAAGAAGAATGACCCGAAGAGATATGATACCCTAATTGCATACACGCAATCATCATGGCTTCAGAGGTGCAACCTTTAGGAGGCAACTTCTCCAAAACTTTCCCACCTATCTCTATCTTCACAATTGGTCTTGTTCTCAGAGGGTTCTCTATGAAAGCCACAAAGGTGTAGATGGGTTGTTTCTCCTTTAGGTACTATCTTCTTGTCCTTGGCCCAAACTTAGGCAGCCTTGCTCTCACATCATATCCTAAGTATCCATGCATAATGTCAACAGTTAGGAAACCTAGTATGTACAAGGGTCTACTATAATCAGTGGAGCACATCATCTAATCCCAGCCTGCAGAGAGTGGATTAATTGAAATATATCAGCATCATTCAGCTTATTTACATAATATATAGACGAACAAATATGAATACATTTGTACATTAGCTCTAGGACATCTATCCTAGTATTCCCCTCTTTCTGAAAAACTATATTATTCCTAGATACCCATATCTCCCACAAACATTAGAATTTAATAATATTAAATAATAAATTTATTGCACTCTTAGCATATCAACCACCCTTCCAAGAACCCAATCTCCCCAAAATCCATACCCCCCTAATAGCTGGACATTCCCAGAAAGCATGCCTCCCATCTTCCAAAGCACTTGTACACTTGGGGCAGCATCCAGAAGTGAAGTTTCTTTGTAGAAGCTTGAGTCTTAGAGGTAAGGCCAGCATACACCCCTCCATAAGAAGACCTGGGATTTCATTGGGATACTTGCCTCCCACCTCTTTCTCCAAATACTAGCATTCCAGCTTACCTTTCAAACTCAGTTGCAATATTCTGCATTTACTTCACTCTTTCTCAATTCCAAGTATAGGACCTTAGTTGCCCCTTTATCCAACTTGACTCCATTGAACCACATCTAGTCCTTTATCCAACGGGATTCATCAAAGGCTGTGGATACCCATTCTTTCTATACTTTTGCCAACATCTATCCTACCAACTTGGTAGTAATCCAAATTCTGCCAGCTGATCCAACTCCTTCCATACCAGTGACCAATCCCAACAATAAGCCAGTCTTCTCAGACCTTTGTTATACATTTTTTTGGCTAGAGTAATGTCAAGGTATGCTAGGGGGGTTAAATTTATGAGTCCACCAAATCACCAAGATGAAAAAAGAATTGCCTGTAGCTCTAGGGAAACCATCCCAGCACATCAGCTTTAGCACTTCCTTCCATTTTCCACATAAAAAGTTGTTGCGCGGGGAGAGCTTGTGATTTTAAGGGGAGCAAAAGAGAGTAGCTTGTTTTTCTAGTTAAGTGCTTGCTTTTCTAATTAAGTGCTTGTTTTTCTAGTTAAGTCCAATCCATCTACCTTTTTGAAGGACTTGTGAGTCTTCCACCAGTTCATTTACCATTCTAGTCCATATCTATTGTTGATGTAGGTCTTCATGTATTCTTTATATGGCACTTTTTGATGTGCATTAATTCCTTAATTTGTAAATTCAATATTTATTAAGTAAGGTTGCAAAATCAAAATTTGTCACATTAGAGCCTTCATGGAAGCGTCTTTGCTTAAACTGCAAGGGCTCCCATGGGCTACATGGCTTCCCCTACACTAGTTGGCTATCGATCTTCCTTGATCATGGAAGCGTCTTTACTACTTAAACTACAAGGGCTTCCATGGGCTGCATGGTTTCCCCTACACTACTTGGCTATCGATATTCCTTGATTGTCTCCATGCTGTAGGAGGCTCCTTCAAACTACCAACAACATTCTTAGTTGGCCACCTCCTCTCATTACCACTATTTCACGATATCCTTGCGAGTTGAGCCTTATACCCTTGCTAAATCAACTAATCATGATTTTTTTTCTTTAAATTTTTTCAAGGACATATGGCCCCCTTCTATAATAGACTTGTAAGAGTTGTAAGTAAAAAGCCATTTTGACTTTGTAGACTTTTGTAAAAAATTCATTTCTTTGTTACTATAACATCTCAAAGAAATTCCTTCAAGAATATACTCTCAACACAAGATGTTAGTTGGAAATTCATTCCTTTGTTACTATAACATCTCAAAGAAATTCCTTCAAGAATATACTCTCAACACAAGATCTCAGTTGGAAAAAATATCATTCACCAAAAACATTTACATATTGTTATTATTAGGAGCTACCGGTGCATCCATAAGCTTTAGGTGTTAGAAGCACCCGACATGCCTAGGTAGCTATCGGCATGCTAATGTATAAGCCTCATGCATGAGGCTTATGCCTATGGCCTAGGTATAGCTACCGGTGAGACAAGGTAAATTCAAATCCCCCATGCATTAATTTTTTCTCATAGGGCTTGGAAAAAATGCACAAAATATTGCCCCCCATCTCCCTTCTACCTTTTCAAAATCCCTTAGGTACTATATCTATAACTACACTATAAGTATGCATATTTCTACCACCTACTATTTGCCATATTTTTTCTCTCATCTTTATATATATATACTTACACAAGTAAATAAAGTGAGAGTGAAAGTGAGAGAGAGACTCTATATGTGTGTGTTTGTTGGGGGCTTTGTATATGCATGGGCCAACAAGAGGACCATCTAGTTCGATAAATATTGGTACATGGCAAGAGAGGTATTTCCTGGTAAGCATGACTAGGAGGTCTTGAACAAGATCAAGCACGATGTGATCAGCTTATAGAAATGGGCATGAGAGTGAAGTTTTTTGATACCAAATACATTTCAAGCTTTTGCCAGCTCTCACATGACTTAGAAAAAGCGATGAGAATGCATGCCAACTGTTGTTATGTCCAATAGAATAAAATAGATGATTTGAGGGAGATACTTGATGACTGGAGAAAATTCAAGTCCATGACACCTTTAGAGAAGAGAGTTCAAAATCGGATCTGGTCAGCCCTGAAAGCCTATCTTGGGTTTTGCTACTATGCTTGCTGAGTAGCTTCTGCCGATTTTGTTACCCTCCGCCCCCAACACACACATGGCTTAAGACACAAATGTTTCCACTGTCCATGTGGAGTGAATACTTGAATTTGAGTTAGCTAAAATTTTCAAAACATGAGATGAAGTGTGTAAAGTTTTGCTCAAAGTATATTTTCATTTTGGGTTTTTTATGTGCTGGGGGGATGACTGTTGATGATAGCACCCTATTTTCATATGCATATCTATGAGGTTGGGACAAAGTAGTTAAGAGCATTCTTGGGTGTTACAGAGGTATCTTGGAATGTTATCCCTTGCGATGCACTAATTGAAGAATATGTTTACGAAGGCCAATCAGCACATGTAGTGAACCATTTGAGTGTTGCCTCTTGGAGTGCACTAATCACATGCAGTGAACCATTTGAGATGTTGCCTCTTGGAGTGCACTAATCACAAGATATGCCGAGCAGAGCCAAGATGAGTAAGCATTGAAGTGTTTTGAATGGATCTAGTGTAGGAGGCCTCTATCCACATGTAGTGACCTTTTCTTGCAT